>NC_136270.1:118318328-118673328 GCF_964187855.1 Myxine glutinosa
TAAAGACATTGCTAGCATAATAATTAAGACAATTATTCCAAATGTGTTGCCAGGAAGCTTATATTTCTCTGACATTATTTGCTGGGTTTATTCCCCAAAAAATTATCTTTTGAACCTTAAGTTACTGTACACTTCCTCTAATTTCTACAGCTCCGAGTATTGCATTTTGTCTTAACAAATAGATGTTCCTACATTTGTCTATAATCTGATGTTGCTTTTTTTTTTCATTTCCTTCTGCCCTTACACCCCTCACCCATTTCCCCTCCAATCCCTACCCAAACTAACTTTCCACCATAGGGTGCATCTTCTAGCCTGGTGGTAAAGTTTGCCGACACGGACAAGGAGCGCACGCTGAGACCGCATGCAGCAGATGGCTGGCCCACTAGGAATGTTCAACCCAATGGCCATACAATTTGGGGCCTATGGGGCTTACACTCAGGCTGTGAGCATGAGGCTTCACGTCGTCAAAGTACCCGCAATACATGTTGCCATTTTTGTTCGTCGAATGTCACTCGTAACATCCGACACCTCATCTCACCTATGGTGTCCATTTTTACCACTTAAGCTCTGTTGCCTTTATCGTTCCACGACATGATATCCTGTTCCTTTCTCCACCAGCTGATGCAACAGCAAGCTGCATTAATGGCCGCCGCAGCTCACGGAGCCTACCTCACCCCCCATGGCTGCTCTCACGGCTGCGCAAATGCAGCAAGTGGCTGCGGTTAATATGAACGGGCTGGGTCGCTACACCCATCACCCCAGCTTCTGGTGAGATATTGTGTCACTCTACTGCACTTGGTCAGCCAGTCATTCATTCCATCATTCATTCCATCATTCATTCATGCATGAAATGACACAAATCCAACAATATTGTACATAGATGGCAAAATTACCTTTTAGCTGTCTAGTCTGGTTACATTGGGCTTGACAGACTGACTGCAGGTGTAGAGTGGTGTAAGTCAGGTTCACCATGTTTTTTCGTTCAAAATTTTGGTAGATAGCAAAACTATACATTTTGGAATATTCAGAGCATGAGGAATCCAAAAATTAATGTTGGCATTTTGCGTAGACACCTTTGCGAAAATGACACTCAGGACAGTGATGAAGATCTGTAAAAGCATAATCCTGAACGGTATAGACCTCGTAGATCCTGTGTGTAGGACTTTATAGTTCAATCTGATACTAACAAGGCTGCTTTCTTGCTTTATAAACCCATACCTATAACTTCAAAGGACTTGCAATATCATGTATTATGTAATACAGTTACATCACAAATATAAAGACAATGGTTTTCAATTAACCTTTTTTATTGCTTTTCTATAATCCTGAGCACTATTTTGAGGCCTTTATTGGATTCATTGACCCAGGAAAACATAGGGATTAGCATATTTAATTAAGTCTCTAGGTTGACCTAGAAGCCGAGATAGCACAAATTATGTATTTTATGGCGGCCATTTTTGAAAACCCAAAATGGCGGCCATGCAGGTGTCTGTGCAAATGCCAACATTGATTTTCGGATTCTCCATGCTCTGATGATTCCAAAAAATGTACAGGTTTGCTAATTCCCAAAATTTTGAACGAAATTATATTTGTTAACTTGGTGAACCTGACTCTGTGGTCTTCTCGGGTATTCCTTGAGACACCATGAGGTTACATCGGTCGCTCTCGTCAAAGAGTGGTTCCTTTTACACTTATAGCAAATTCACGGTCCCAGGTGTTCACATGTCTCCCTAGGATTTGCCCAATATAAGGCCAATCCCATCAATGATGCATAAATATATGAGAAATTGTTGTGTTCATAACATCTGGCCCTCCAAACAATAAAATATCTAAGTTAAATTGAATTCTAAATCCTCAAACTACTCTCACGATTTACATTGAAAACCATAGTTTACTTACCGATTGAATGCTTCCTCAATCATGCAACTGAACATCACCTGAGTATTTACCATACAGACATCCTCAGTGAATACAAAATGATTTCCTTCGATTTGTGGGCGTGGCTTTGGCAAGTGGCCTGACAAGCTGTGAAGCTCTAAACGCATCTTCTTCTTCTCTTTCTCTCCAATCCTTCATTTTTTTTTTTAGTGCATCCGAAACATGTCAAAAAAATTGCTCCGGTTCAATCTCTCAGGAGCTGTAAGAATATCAAATTGTGATTGGCTGAAGCCAGTCACGCAATTCATCTCTGCTCTTCTCAATGAAAATGATTCACAATTGTCATACCTGGCAGTTTATATGGCAGTGTGTGATATGATAATGTTATTCCTGTTATAGTTCAGCTATAGTTCAGTCTGTAAATATATATTGATCAAGATCACTTTCTGTTTTGCAACATCTGAAATATACCTTAGCTTTTACTGTATTTGAATATATATGTATATATATGTATATATATATATATATAATATATATATATATAATATATATATATATATATATAAGCAAAGATTTGCGGTTGTGAGTAAATCCAAATGACTCCATGGTAAGATCTCCAACCTTTAATTGAACAAACAATGACTCAACGTTTTCGATTAACAACATGTGAAGCCACACGCCTCCGTTAATCTTCCTCAAGAGTGATAAAATCATCTCAAACATCCCTTACATGCACAGTGGGCGGGGTATATGCAAAGTGGGGTGGGCAATGCTGACAGCAATGAAACCGTATCACACCGCTTTCGTGAACGGAGACGTTACTGACCAAATTCAAAAATCAACCGCATATTAACAGCTCAAAATAATCCTGTAAGCAATGCTGGATTATAACGCAAGTGTTGAGAAAATCCGGAACAATCATTACATTTAATCAAAAGTTAAACTTGCAAACAATTAAATTGTAAATTAAATTAAAACTGTAAATATATTAAAGCCAAAATTTTTTAAGACAAAATAAAATTGTCACATTATCACGAACATCACATGTGGCCCTATGCGGTAAAGGTGAATGCGGGAAGGAGGTTGGTTTTAGGGGGGATAAAATGGGGGGGGGGACCAGAGGGGGGTTGGAAGTGGAGGGGGGGGTGTGGGAGAGGGGTGGTTTGGAGGGATTGGAGGTGGGAGGGGGAAATTTGGTCCGAATAAAAACCTTGTGTGATATATTATGTGGGACTCGTTGTTCAAAGTACGGAATGCTGCTTCGTTTACACAAGAGTGGGTCAAAAGATACCGGTAAGTCAACGACTAATAAATATATATAATATAAATAATTTATATATTATATAAATTTAAAAAATGTGTGTGTGTGTGTGTGTGTGTGTGTGTGTGTGTGTGTGTGTGTGTGTGTGTGTGTGTGTGTTTGTGTGCGTGTGCACGCGCACTACGTGACTCACAAGTATGTGGACACCCGAACATCACACATCTCATTCCAAAATCATGCGCATTAATATGGAGTTGGTCCCCCTTTGCTGTTATAACAGCTTACACCCTTCTGGGAAGGCTTTCCATGAGATGTTGGAACATTGCTGTGGGTATTTGCTTCCATTCAGCCACAAGAGCATTAGTGAGGTTTGGCACTGATGTTGGGCGATTAGGCCTGGCTCGCAGTCAACGTCTGCAATTCATCCCAAAGGTGTTTGATATGAGGTTGAGGTCAGGGTTCTGTGCAGCCCTGTCAAGTTCTTCCACACCGATCTCGCCAAACCATTTCTGTATGGACCTCGCTTTGTGCACGGGGGCATTGTCATGCTGAAACAGGAAAGGGCCTTCCCCAAACTGTTGCCACAAAGTTGAAGTACACAATCCTATAGAATGTCATTGTATGCTGTGGTATGAAGATTTCCCTTCACTGGAACTAAGGGGCCAAGCCTGAACCATGGCAAACAGCCCAGACCATTATTCCTCCTCCACCAAACTTTACAGTTGGCACTCATGGATTTGGGCAGGTAGTGTTTTCCTGACATCCGCCAAACCCAGATTTGCCCGTCGGACTGCCAGATGGTGAAGCGTAATTCATCACTCTAGAGAATGCATTTCCCCTGCTCAAGAGTCGAATGGTGGCGAGCTTTACACCACTCCAGCCGATGCTCGGCATTGCGCATGGTGATCTTAGGACTTGTGTTTGTGGTTGCTCAGCCATGGAAGCCCATTTCATGAAGCTCCACGACGTACAGTTGTTGTGCTGACGTTGCTTCCAGAGGCAGTTTGGAACTCGGTAGTGAATGTTGCAACCAAGGACAGACGATCTTTACGCGCTACGTGCTTCAGCACTCGGCAGTCCCGTTCTGTGAGCTTGTGTGGCCTACCACTTCGCGGCTGAACTGTTGTTGCTCCTAGACGTTTCCACTTCACAATAACAGCACTTACAGTTGACCGGGGCAGCTCTAGCAGGGCAGAAATTTGACGAACTGACTTGTTGGAAAGGTGGCATTCCGATGACGGTGCTACGTTGAAAGTCACTGAGCTCTTCAGTATGGCCCATTCTACTGCCAATGTTTGTCTATGGAGATTGCATGGCTGTGTGCTTGGTTATATATACCTGTCAGCAATGGGTGTGGCTGAAATAGTCAAATCCACTAATTAGAAAGGGTGTCCGCATACTTTGGTCATATAGTGTATATTTTATATATATATATATATATATATATATATAATATATATATAGATATATATATATATATATATATATATATACACGTGTGTGTGTGTGTGTGTGTGTGTGTGTGTGTGTGTGTGTGTGTGTTTTATATATACTAGGACGTGCCCGTACGTGGGTGCCCGTACGTGCGTGCAAAAAAACATGCGTGCAAACAACAACAAAAAAAAAACTTTGAAACCACGTGGCAGTAACGACCACAGAACCCCCCCCTCTATTTACATGAAATGGTTTGGTCCATTCGCAACGACCACAGAAACCCCCCCCCCCCCCCTCTATTTACATGAAATGGTTTGGTCCATTCGCAAAGCCAAAGCGAACGGCGAACGGCTAAATCGCCATAGCTCGGTAACTACTTGTCCGATTAATATGAAACCTTGAAAAGGCACATCCTCGGGTCCCCAGCAATATACCTGGCAAGTTTCAAGTATATCGGACCCGTGGTTGTCGAGAAACAGCGGTCACAGACACACAGACACACAGACACACATACAGAGATTACTGGAATTATAGATACTAGGGCATGCCCGTACTATATATATATCTAAAATTATATCCCCCCCCCCTCTATTTACATGAAATGGTTTGGTCCAAAGCGAACGGCTTGCGAGTACGGTGACAATCCCCCCCCCTCTATTTACATGAAATGGTTTGGTCCAAAGCGAACGGCTTGCGAGTACGGTGACAATCCCCCCCCCCCCCCTATTTACATGAAATGGTTTGGTCCAAAGCGAACGGCTTGCGAGTACGGTGACAATCCCCCCCCCCCCCCCCTCTATTTACATGCAATGGTTTGGTCCAAAGCGAACGGCTTGCGGAGTTTGGTAAAGAAATCGCCATAGCTCGGTAACTACTTGTCCGATTAATATGAAACCTTGAAAAGGCACATCCTCGGGTCCCCAGCAATATACCTGGCAAGTTTCAAGTATATCGGACCAGTAGTTGTCGAGAAACAGCGGTCGCATACACACACACACACACACAGAGATTACTGGAATTATAGATACTAGGGCATGCCCGTACTATATATATATCTAAAATTATATCCCCCCCCTCTATTTACATGGAATGGTTTGGTCCAAAGCGAACGGCTTGCGAGTACGGTGACAATCCCCCCCCTCTATTTACATGAAATGGTTTGGTCCAAAGCGAACGGCTTGCGGAATTTGGTAAAGAAATCGCCATAGCGTGCACAAACGCGCAGGAAAGCGAAAGAATCGCAAATTAGTTTTAATTAGTTTTAAAACATAGTTTAACGCCAACATAGTTTGCCAACGTGAAATAAATGAATACGCTCTCAAATGTGCCGTCCGAGGCAGAGTCTGTTCGCCACGTTCGGCACACGTGATAACTCGCTGCTCTCTGATTGGTTGAATCGTTTTTTGGACATAGCTCGGTAACTACTTGTCCGATTAATATGAAACCTTGAAAAGGCACATCCTCGGGTCCCCAGCAATATACCTGGCAAGTTTCAAGTATATCGGACCCGTGGTTGTCGAGAAACAGCGGTCACAGACAAACACACAGACATACACACATACACACACACACACACACACACACACACACACACACACAGAGATTACTGGAATTATAGATAGATAATATATATATATATATATACTGTGTTGCTCCTATACTTTAAAAGTAATTTAAGGTGTGACTGGTTCAGGTGAAAAGCATTTAAGTGATGGTAGTATGGTTTCTATGTTCAAATTTCTGATAGACAATCTTACAGCAATACACCTCTCTGCCACACTCCATGACACTCATTCACTCCATTGGCATTTGTGGGAATAACCCCTGGATGACCTCGCACTGGGTTTTTCACTAATCACCCACTGTCTGGACAATTTCAACCACTCAACTGCTGCACACAATTTTCCATGATAGGCCATAATCACCAAAGTGCACTGGAAGTAAGAAGTATTTGATTCATTTCAGGAAATTAAATCCTCTCCTTGGTATTAAATAAATATACTCCATAATGGAACCTCGATCTAACTAGGCATGTCCTCCATACGGCTGCTAGCTTGGTTCATGCGCACTTTGGCAGAATTACAGGTAGTACCAATTCTGCCTGTGAAGCACCATTCCAACAGTTTAATTAGAGGTGGTCGGCTCCATGACAGTCTGCTAAGTTTGGAGGCAATATGTTCCACCTGTATTAACAAACGCACAACTTTCACTCGAATCATGCTTGTAATTTAATCTTTTTCACAAAATCATCCAAACAGACTAAATCACCTGCATTTCGTTCACCTTTTATCGTTGGAAAGAACATCACAGAACCTGAATACCAAATTCTCCGATCAATGAACATATATTATTTCGAAAGAATACGTCACAATTACGTTTTGAGTTGTTGGAGGTGGAATAAGAGGCCACTCCCACCATCCAAAAATACCTCCTCAGGCCTGGTTATATGTCCAGACAGTATAGTGAACAATTTCATACAGTCTGCTGAACAAAACACTGAGAAAAATCTGTCGACACAAGGGAGGTGATGGGGGTTGGTGGGGGGGTTTGGCTTACCTGAGCTTTCCTGACATCTGGCCTACTTTACTTTATTCGCACCTATTCTTGAGCTCGCAAAGGAAAACCAAATCTTGAGAGATTAAGCTTATATTTAGAACTGGTGGATATTCCCATCATGGACGAGTGATGGAATGGAATGGCATTTGGTTGTATTGGAAGGTCACAGAACAACAACAACAACAATAACAACAATCCTGTCACAATTGGAATTGAAGCACTGCACACCAGAATGCTGTGACGTCATCTGGCACAGTGAATGCTTTGAAAAAAGATTCCTTTCGACATTTTATTATCCCTATATGATTGTTTATACCATGTCGGGCCAACTTTGCTCAGCAATTTAACGTGGTGATATTTCCACAAAGTGATGCTTTCTTCAGGGACACCACAATTTAACACACACCACCACCAGAGGACACTGTGTTCAATGCTCGGCACTCACACCAGAAATTATTTTTGGGCAGCTGAGCACACACACCAATTTTTCCATCACATACATACATGCCCACATATGCCATAGATCAATTGTATGTAAGCAGAGTCCCCTCCCTACATGCGACCTTGTTCCAAGCATGCAAAACGTTCTTCTGACACGTCCCTTTATTTTGGGTGGTGTATAGGCAATAGACCACTGCCTCGATCGCTCCCAAAAATAAAGATAAATTAACTGGGTCACGTCGATGAAGCAAAAACATGCGTACTGTTTATGTGCATATACAGTGCATTCAGAAAGTATTCAGACCCCTTCACTTTTTTCACATTTTGTTTTGTTGCAGCCTTTTGCTGAAATCCCTTAAATTCATTTTTTCCCTCATCAATCTACACTCAATATCCCATAATGACAAAGAGAAAACAGGATTTTGGAAAGTTTTGCAAATTTATTAAAAAGAAAAAACTGAAATATCACATTTACATAAGTATTCATACCCTTTGCTATGACACTTGAAATTTAGCTCAGGTGCCTCCCATTTCTCTTGATCATCTTTGAGATGTTTCTACACCTTGATTGGAGTCCACCTGTGGTAAATTCAATTGATTGGACATGATTTGGAGAGGCACACACCTGTCTATATTAAGGTCTCACAGCTGACAATGCATATCAGAGCAAAAACCAAGCCATGAGGTCGAAGGAACTGCCTGCAGAGCTCAGAGACAGGATTGTGTCGAGGCACAGATCTGGGGAAGCCTACAAAAAAATATCTGCTGCATTGAAGGTTCCCAAGAGCACAGTGGCCTCCATAATTCTTAAATGGAAGAAGTTTGGAACAACCAGGATTCTTCCTCGAGCTGGCCGCCCGGCCAAACTGAGCAATCGGGGGTGAAGGGCCTTGGTAAGAGAGGTGACCAAGAACCCGATGGTCACTCTGGCTGAGCTCCAGAGATCCTGTGTGGAGATGGGAGAAACTTGCAGAAGAACAACCATCACTGCAACACTCCACCGATCTGGGCTTTATGGCAGAGTGGCCAGACGGAAGCCAAACAGTTCAATCTTGGTTTCATCAGACCACAGAATCTTGTTTCTCACAGTCTGAGAGTCCTATCGGTGCTTTTTTGCAAACTCCAAGCGGGCTTTCATGTCTTTCACTGAGGAGAGGCTTCCGTCTGGCCACTCTGTCATAAATCCCAGATCGGTGGGGTGTTGCAGTGATGGTTGTCCTTCTTGAAGTTTCTCCCATCTCCACACAGGATCTCTGGAGCTCAGCCGGAGTGACCATCGGGTTCTTGGTCACCTCTCTTACCAAGGCCCTTCTCCCCCGATTGCTCAGTTTGGCCGGTCGGCCAGCTCTAGGAAGAGTCCTGGTTGTTCTAAACTTCTTCCATTTAAGAATTATGGAGGCCACTGTGCTCTTGGGAACCTTCAATGCAGCAGAATTTTTTTTGTAGACTTCCCCAGATCTGTGCCTCGACACAATCCTGTCTCTGAGCTCTGCAGGCAGTTTCTTCGACCTCATGGCTTGGTTTTTGCTCTGATATGCATCGTCAGCTGTGAGACCTTATATAGACAGGTGTGTGCCTCTCCAAATCATGTCCAATCAATTGAATTTACCACAGGTGGACTCCACTCAAGGTGCAGAAACATCTCAAAGATGATCAAGAGAAATGGGAGGCACCTGAGCTAAATTTCAATTGTCATAGCAAAGGGTATGAATACTTATGTCAATGTGATATTTCAGTTTTTTCTTTTTAATAAATTTGCAAAACTTTCTAAAATCCTGTTTTCTCTTTGTCATTATGGGGTATTGAGTGTAGATTGATGAGGGAAAAAATGAATTTAAACGATTTCAGCATAAGGCTGCAACATAACAAAATGTGAAAAAAGTGAAGGGGTCTGAATACTTTCTGAATGCACTGTATAATGAATGCATCGTGGTTATTGGTTATGTAGCTCGCATAATTTCAATTACATCCCTCCTCTACCCAAAGGAAAGAAATGCCAAGATGGGCAAAAACGTTTTTGTTGAACATCAACAGAAACTTCAGAAAACACCTTCAGCCTGTCCTGAGTAATCCCTGAAAGTTTCAGCTTCCGAGGTCAAATCCTCACGGAGGAGTAGATGAAAAATGCATGCAAATTACTTCCCCTCAATTAATTATATATATAGCGATAGAATATTCAGAGCATCTCCATGAAAAAGAAATGCAAGTAAAAAAAAAAATCCCAAGATTGCTCACAACTCGAAAACAAGTGAGCGGTTGTAGTGCAGCGCACGATTAAAGGATGTTAACCGTAGGTGACCGTTTACCTTTGGTTAAAAAAGAACCAATGGGGAAAGAGTTTCCATCAAAAGTTGCATGTTAACCGTAGGTGACCGTTTACCTTTGGTTACAAAAGAACCAATGGAGAAAGAGTTTCCATCAAAAGTTGCATGTTAACCGTAGGTGACCATTTACCTTTGGTTACAAAAAAACCAATGGGGAAAGAGTTTCCATCAAAAGTTGCATGTTAACCGTAGGTGACCGTTTACCTTTGGCTACAAAAGAACCAATGGGGAAAGAGTTTCCATCAAAAGTTGCATGTTAACCCGAGGTGACCGTTCACCTTTGGTTAAAAAAGAACCAATGGGGAAAGAGTTTCCATCAAAAGTTGCATGTTAACCCGAGGTGACCGTTCACCTTTGGTTAAAAAAGAACCAATGGGGAAAGAGTTTCCATCAAAAGTTGCATGTTAACCGTAGGTGACCGTTTACCTTTGGTTACAAAAGAACCAATGGGGAAAGATTTTCCATCAAAAGTTGCATGTTAACCGTAGGTGACCGTTTACCTTTGGTTACAAAAGAACCAATGGGGAAAGAGTTTCCATCAAAAGTTGCATGTTAACCGTAGGTGACCGTTTACCTCCGGTTAAAAAAGAACCACCGGGGAAAGAGTTTCCATCAAAAGTTGCATGTTAACCGTAGGTGACCGTTTACCTTTGGCTACAAAAGAACCAATGGGGAAAGAGTTTCCATCAAAAGTTGCATGTTAACCCGAGGTGACCATTCACCTTTGGTTAAAAAAGGACCAATGGGGAAAGAGTTTCCATCAAAAGTTGCATGTTAACCCTAGGTTACCGTTTACCTTTGGTTAAAAAAGAACCAGTGGGGAAAGAGTTTCCATCGAAAGTTGAATGTGGTTTGATCAGCCTTTTGTGATTGCATTTAATTTACGTTCAAAGCAAAATGCGCTGTACGTCAGCAAGTGCACAACATTGCAAAAGTGATGGGACAACTTGTGAGTCGCTTCAAGCAACCATCATGAGAGTGTAAAGGTAAATGCAAATGTCCCAAAATAATGTCGTGTTTGAGAAGATATTGAATCTATCTTTATGAGTCCTCCAGGTAAGCGTGCACCGTACATCATATTAATTTATTCGACAGAAACTATGCTCGCCAAGTTGACCTGTCCGCACACCGTATCCATCATGTGCGGTATACGTAACCCCGCTCCCCCGGTGCCACCTCCGTTCTGTCCATCATTTCAATCACGGACGTACAGCGATCCATTCCACCAGCCAGTTGGAAAAATGGAGTCTCGTCAAGGTCGGGTGGCACTCGAGAATGCTCACGGTCACCTGTCATAGCAGTTTGTGGATATGGGATGGAATGGGCGCATAACTGGGCCAAGAGTCTAATGTTATAATGTGTCTGTGGCTGAGAGATGGGGTCTCCTCAAAAATTTCTGCCAGTCTTATTCTTTTACCTTGCCTGAGCTGTTTCGGTCACTCAGGCCGCCAGGTAGGTGAACCGGTGTTCCCCGAAGAGGCTGAAATAATAGGGAAGAATTAGGCAAAAATTGTCCTATTTCACCTGCGTCTGACCACAGAAAGCCTGCTTTTAATGGATTGTGGCCTATGTCAGCCAAGGTCAGGATTGGCCTCTTCAGGGCAATGGAGCGAACACATTGCAAAGGGACAGAGGGAGATAGACAGCAGGGAAGGAAGACATGCATGGGCTGCAGGAGATGTACAAGGAGCAAAAATGGAATACACAGAGGAGTTGGAATATCAAATCAAAAATGGTTTATTAAAAGCATGTCTGGCAGCCAATGGCTGAATTACACATGCATATGATGAATCACAAAAATTGGCTGAATTACAAAAGATGTTTGGAAATGGAAAAATGGAGCGCGCGACCCGATTCGGTCTCTGGATTTGATCGCTCACTTTCTTATATAAACTCCTGGAAAGGAAAAAAGGGAAGAAAGAGTAAAGAAGACAAAAGAAAGGTAATAAATAATCCATAGCAGTAAAAGTAGTAATTTTATGAGCTATATGCTTTGACTTCAAATTACATTCAAACGTGAAGGCTCGAAGTAAATTGCTTATTGAGTTTATATTTGGGACAAACATCTTGGCGCATTGTTTTTACTCTAATTTATTCATACAAACTCAATATTGCCATTGCGCATTATAAATAATAGTGTTGTGCTGAAATGAAAATCGAGGGGGATATTACAAAGGGCATTCACAAGTTCTCGGAAATAGATACTCGCCGAGCCGCACTGACTCTTTTTTTTTCATTGTAGTCCACAGTGCAAGTATTGGTCTGTTCATGATCCCATCTGAACCCTCGGATCATAATGCAGGGAATCCGGGTTCAAATCCCATATACCGTTTGGTTTGCCCCATGTCGACCAACGTCTTTGTAATTCATGTAAAACTGGTATCCGGATCCGGATCTTCACCAAAATTGAATCGATTCGTCCGAGTCACACACCCAACCTGTCCGCCACGTTTCGTCTGAATCCGCCCACAACTTTTTGAGTTATCCTGCTCACAGAAAAAAAACAAAAAAACTTATTACCAAAAAAAAAAACAAACAAGGAAAAACATAAATGGGTGAAAACATGACCTCCGTCCACCTTAGGTAGCCGACATAGCAACACCTGATGTCTTCTAATATCTTTGTCCTGCATGTGATTTATGTACAAGCTCTTCCTTTAACCTTACGTAACTGCAAAGAGAAAAGTGTATGTGGTTAACATTACCAGTAACAGGCGTCCACAACCATCCTTGACAACGTTGTGGAACGTTGGCCGGGACCCTCACTTTTCTCCTCTTCCTCCCTCACTTTTGTCTTCTTCCTCCCTCACTTTTCTCCTCTTCCTCCCTCACTTTTCTCCTCTTCCTCCCTCACTTTTCTCTTCTTCCTCCCTCACTTTTCTCTTCTTCCTCCCTCACTTTTCTCTTCTTCCTCCCTCACTTTTCTCTTCTTCCTCCCTCACTTTTCTCTTCTTCCTCCCTCACTTTTCTCTTCTTCCTCCCTCACTTTTCTCTTCTTCCTGCCTCACTTTTCTCTTCTTCCTCCCTCACTTTTCTCTTCTTCCTCCCTCACTTTTCTCTTCTTCCTCCCTCACTTTTCTCTTCTTCCTCCCTCACTTTTCTCTTCTTCCTGCCTCACTTTTCTCTTCTTCCTCCCTCACTTTTTTCTTCTACCTCCCTCACTTTTCTCTTCTTCCTCCCTCACTTCTCATTCTCCTCACCTTTATTCGCTTTTGAATTCGATTTCTCCGCAACCGCTTGAGCGATCGACACAAAACTTTCAACATCGGTGTTCCCACGCATGTAGAAATTCTTTACAAAGTTACATGGCGATTGGATGTAAAATGTGGCCGGCATTCCAAAAAGTCTCTTTTCTGTAGGCGTGGGTTGCAGGGTGTTTCAAGTATCGGGACTGTTTTCCCGACCTTCTACGTATAAAGCGAGGTTTCCTCAATCTTGCTTCACTCGGCCAGATTATTACTACGCACCATGCTTTATACAGAGCATCGGTTCCGCCAAAGCAGGTACTTAGCTAGGTGTATTCTTTCGTATGCCGCACAAGACTGCGGGGTAGCATCATTGGCCGAGCCACTGATGCCACTGATGCAATGTGGTTAGGACAATAATTTGCAATTTGTTTAGGATGTACCTCTCTGCCCCTCCCTCTCTGCACCTCTACCTCTTGGTGATAGCTCGCCTACTATGCGCGAAGGACGGTGTAGGATCTTTAACGTCAACCAACTAATGTCGCAGACGGGACGCTTTGCTATTGGTTACAATATCGAATGGGTCGCCTGCTTCACTCGGCCAGATTATTACTACGCACCATGCTTTATACAGAGCATCGGTGGGTCGCCTGCTTCACTCGGCCAGATTATTACTACGCACCATGCTTTATACAGAGCATCGGTTCCGCCAAAGCAGGTACTTAGCTAGGTGTATTCTTTCGTATGCCGCACAAGACTGCGGGGTAGCATCATTGGCCGAGCCACTGATGCCACTGATGCAATGTGGTTAGGACAATAATTTGCAATTTGTTTAGGATGTACCTCTCTGCCCCTCCCTCTCTGCACCTCTACCTCTTGGTGATAGCTCGCCTACTATGCGCGAAGGACGGTGTAGGATCTTTAACGTCAACCAACTAATGTCGGCAGACGGGACGCTTTGCTATTGGTTACAATATCGAATGGGTCGCCATTCTGACACAAGACACGCGGCATGTGAAGCACCAGGGTGACCGTTTATAGCTGGGCCGAGATTCGAACTGAACGGGTGCACACAGCTTTAAGCTCTCTATCTGTCAGGCCACATATATGATGGGCAAGAAAAGTATTTTCTTGATAATAAATATTGTATGCATTGAAAAATGAAACCGTTGGTGTTTCTTGTACGATTGTGAGTGTAATGTCCCGCGATGAAGCTGAGTGTATGGGCCTATCATTTTCTCATCGCATACAGGTCGGTGGTCTCTCTGTCTTCTACCGCCTCCTTTCTGGTCTTCTACCCTCTGCTCTTTCCGTGCCCACCCACCCCCCCCTCCCAGGTTCCTTCAGGGTGTGGTCCACCAGCAACCCCTTCTGGTGAAACTCCCAAAATCCAGGGTCACTGCTCACCTCCTCTCATTTGATCCTCTTTTCTCCCACCTATGGAACCAACTTCCACATCATCTTCAGTCTCATTCCTCCCTCCAGGTCTTCAAGACAACTGTTCACCACCATCTCAGGTCATCTCATCTCAGGTTCACCCCCATCCAAACCCCTGACACCGTTTATGCTCTTCCCCTCCAACCTCCCCAAACTTCCTTACAAATTTCCAGTTTTTCTATTCCTGAGAGTTTACTTCTGTATCCATGTTGTCCACCCTGTGTGTCCTCCCCTACCCCTCATTCCTCCCCACATACCTTATTTGTTAAGATTTTCCTCAATTTTGTCTTTCAGCACTGCTGTCTTCACCCCCTCCCAATATCCCTTCCCCACCTCTCTTCTCCCAACACTGAAACATGAATATTAAATAATTATCTGATTCCTTCCATGGCCACATTCCTATAGTGTTTAATTAAGTTGATATATGTGGGAAAAGTACATGCCCAGACCGGGAATCGAACCCAGGTCCTCTGGAAAACGGTACCAGTGCTCTACCATCTGACCTATCTGGGTGACCCTGACTGATTTAATTATTTAATCCTGTTCATTAATCTTATTGCTTCACTACGCCCCCAGTGGTGTTTGTAATAGTGGACATGGATTTGGCCCCACATTGGAGGAAGACCCTCTCGTGTTCAGGCCGTTGGTGCTCCTATGGTTGGCAGCGAGTGCCCCAGATGCATTGACGGAAAGAGAGTGGCAATCGTATGTGTGGGAAAATTGCATGCTCAGTCAGGGTCACCCAGATAGCTCAGATGGCAGAGCACTGGTACCGTTTTCCCGAGGACTTGGGTTCGATTCCTGGTCTGGGCATGTACTTTTCCCATATATATCAATTTAATTATTTAATCCTGTTCATTCACATAGTGTTTAAATGGGCTGAACTGATTAAGCAACGCTAAGGTTACCAGCGCCACCTTGGCCACACCAAGCTCGGATAAGCGTGCGAGTGGAGACATTCCATCAAGTTCCCGTACCGAGCAAGTCGGAATGAAGTATCTCTTGGCTATGATGGACTAAACAACAGGAAGACAAAGTGATAGAGAGAGGGAGATAGCAGGAATGGGATTAAATGAAGTGAAGGTTTTACGAGGCTTCTTGTACAAACTTGTATAAATTGTTTGCCATTCCCAACACCATCTCCTCAAGGTGGAGAACGCTGTGCGGGATTAAAAAGAACGCTGATGATACATCCCCGGGATGAAAAAGCACTTTTGGAAGTGAAACGAGTTCAAACTTATCGTAATGACCTTGAGTGGCCTCGCACTCCGTGCCTTGACAGCTGGATCTGATTGCCAATGCTGCTGCAACAAGAACCCAAATGTCAGTTTGGAAAAGAAAAAAAATCCCATCTCTTTGGCCATAAAACAGCAGCTGTGGCTTTGCCCTCCACAACCCAACTTCACTGAGATGAGTTCAGGAGATTGTACGACTCACCTTGTTGGAACGTCCAATCATTGTTGGTATCTCCTTGCACGCTCGTGCTGCTTCGCGGAGTCTCGTCGTGATGGTGACTTGGGCTTGGACTCCACAACGGGAGTCTTCAAACTCTCTGGTCATGATTATCCTGACAATCCTCAGCTGACAACGCTCGACCTTCCATGACGGAGGTCTCCAATCCAAATATAAAATGGATGCTGCTTCTCCATCCAAGTGCAAAACTTTTGAGACGCAATCAAAATCTGGCACGTCCAGTCCAATAATAATCTGTGTCCTTTATACTCACAAATGACGACGCCATTAGGTACACAATAACTACATCATGATGTGACTTTCTACAAGAAGAAAAATGATTGGTCTAACTGTAAAGTCCTGTCAGCTCCAGATACCTAAATGAGTGTTTCGCTCTCTAGAGCATTTCCTCCTGAATTGATGACTTCGGTTCTCCCACAGTTCTCCAAGACCTGGTGGCTCCTACAACTGGTTGTTCCTACACCTGGTTCCTCTTGCACCTGGTTCCTCTTGCACCTGTTTCCTCTTGCACCTGTTTCCTCTTACACCTAGTTCCTCCTACACCTAGTTACCCGTACTCCTGGTTCCTCGTACACTTAGTTCCTCGTACATCTGGTTCCTCTACATCTGTTTCCTCCTACACCTGGTTGTTATTTTATTTATGTGGTCTTATGGGGGGGGGGGGGGGGGGGGGGAGGTTAGTTTAAAATGAAAACTAAATGCACATTGTAAGGAATCAATAATTTTCTGATACTTTTGGAATGTTACTTCACATGTTTTGCTTTGACAAGTAAAGAGCGAGATATTATACGTCTTCAGATTCAAGGTTTTGTTCCATTCATTCCTTGGAATAATGTGTTTCAAAACGGTCCTTCTCAACATCATTAGCATATCCCATAGAGAAGCAGAAGGAAGCCTGCTCGTTTAGCAATCCCTCAAGCACCCTCTAAGGTCAGTGGCCTCTCTGTTTGTCTATATATCTCTCTCTCTCTCTCTCTCTCTCTCCCTCTCTCCCTCTCTCCCTCTCTCCCTCTCTCCCACTCTCCCTCTCTCTCCCTCTCTCTCTCTCTCTCTCTCCCCCTCTCTCTCTCTCCCCCTCTCTCTCTCTCCCCCTCTCTCTCTCTCTCCCCCTCTCTCTCTCTCCCCCTCTCTCTCTCTCCCCCTCTCTCTCTCTCCCCCTCTCTCTCTCTCCCCCTCTCTCTCTCTCCCCCTCTCTCTCTCTCCCCCTCTCTCTCTCTCCCCCTCTCCCCCTCTCCCCCTCTCCCCCTCTCCCCCTCTCCCCCTCTCTCTCTCCCCCTCTCCCCCTCTCTCTCTCTCCCCCCCTCTCTCTCTCCCCCTCTACATCTCCCTCTGCCTCTCGACTTCTCTTTGTTCCCATAACTCTCTAAATTTCTGCCCCTCTACCTCTCTCTCCCTCTCTTTCCCTCTCTTTATCCTCCTCGCTCTCTCTCTCTGTCTCTCTCTCTGCCCCTCCCTCTTTGCCCCTCTACCTCTCACTCTGCCTCTCTCTCTCTGCCCCTCTATCTCTCCCTTTGCCCATCAACCTCGCTCTGTGCCCATGCCTCTCTAATTTCTGCTCTTCTACCTCTCTCCCTCTGCCCCTCTCTCCCCCTTTCTCTCTCTCTCCCCCTCTCTCTGCCCCTCCCTCTGCCCTTATACCTCTCACTTTCTCTCTCCCCCTATACCTCTCACTTTCTCTCTCCCCCTCTCTCTGCCCTCTCTGTTTCATGATATTTGTCACCTTTATCCCCCTCCCTCTCTCTCTCCCCCTCCCTCTCTGCCCTTATACCTCTCTCTTTCTACCCCTCTACCTCTCTCTGCCCCTCTCTCCCCCTTTCTCTCTCTCTCCCCCTCTCTCTGCCCCTCCCTCTCTGCCCCCCTCTCTGCCCCTCCCTCTCTGCCCTTATATGTCTCTCTCTCTGCCCCTCTACCTCTCTCTGCCCCTCTCTCCCCCTTTCTCTCTCTCTGCCCCTCTCGCTGCCCCTCCCTCTCTGCCCCTCCCTCTCTGTCCTTATACGTCTCTCTCTCTGCCCCTCTACCTCTCTCTCTGCCCCTCTACCTCTCTCTCTGCCCCTCTCTCCCCCTTTCTCTCTCTCTCTCCTCTCTCTCTGCCCTTCTACTTCTCTCTCTAGGCCCCTCTCTCCCCCTCTCTCTCTGCTCCTGTCTATTTTCCCCTTCCCCTCTCTCTCTCTCTCTTTCTCTCTGCACTTCTCTACCTCACTGCTTTTCTCCCTTTCTCTCTCCTTCTCTCTCCTTCTCTCTCTTTCTCTCTACATATCTCTACTTCATATCTGTCCCTCTCCGCCCCCACCCTCTCCCTCAATCCCTCCAGGTCGTACAAGTCATTTCAGTAATCAGTTCCTTGTGAAAGTCACAAAATGCACATTTGCTGCTCACTTCCACTCCATTGTTATTTTTTTCTCATGTTTGGCTTGCGGAACGTCTTTCCTCAGTCCGTTCAATCTCGTTCCAACCTCAGGTCATCCTCCATCCCTCCCTATCCATGTTCTTTCCCAACCTCATTAACAAACCCTCCCCTTATACTTGTAGGTCACCATTCCCTCTCCTGTTCATTCGTTCCACTTGTTGTCGCACAGATATAGCTTCTTCCCTCTGTCCCCTCGCTCTTCCATGAGCCTTGGCTTTGTATCCCCAAACAACTCACACTTACCTTTTCTAATGGTGACTTAGTCAACCAAGACGATGTACACCTAAGGTTATTTAGCCACAAGAGACCATTTGGCAATGGTGCACCATGTCCACATCAGTGTTAATAAGTAAATAATTTATTTTATCCCTCCATGTTTAATATTCATCTTATTCCCTTTTACTTATTGAAGAAAGTGCCTTTAAAAATTAACTCGGCATCAAGCTTGCGATGCATGTCGGATCAAATACCATATTTTTAACGGTTTTACATGGATTATTGGGCCTCACTCGGGCTTCTCCTCGGTAGGATTTTAATGCCTATTCTTAGTTGCCCTGAGGGCAATAGGAGTTAGCCATAAAGTGTGGCCTGGAATTACTGAGCAGATGTGGATCAGGGAACATGGAGAAAATGAATGACCCTTCTCTGAAGGTCAGCAGAGTGATCCAGCTGGGTTCTTTTTTTTTTAACCAACAATCTGATATATGCATGTGTAAATTCTCATGAGAGGATCTTGCTTTTCGCAATGTTTGAATCCAAGGTTTGAATGTGGCTGAAGACATCATGGTGCAGCATTTGGGATTTGGATTCTCAGATTCTGAAGCTCGAGGATGTCAGTTCCTGTCCTCACCACAAACTACCACAACATACCTGTGGTTAAAATAATGTTTGAAGAAACACAGAATACTGTGGATGAAAAACACCTTGAAACGTTCCGCGTGTACATCGTTTTTGGTAATGCTTGCTATAGTCTGCCCGCCTGGGTGAGCACACCTGTGTCCCAAGCTCCTCTTCCATAGCACTCGTACTCGCACTCAAGCACTTACAATGTTCCATGGTTTAAAAAATATATTTTGGAGAGGGGACAAGGGAGGAGGGCTGGATGATTCATTAGGTTTGATAAGTTTTATTACAGTAAAGACAAGTCACCTGCTTCCACAGAGAGAGGGTTGGGGGCAGGAGGCGGGCCGGGGAGGGGGGGTGGGGGGGGGGTGATTAATTATTTTAACCTTGGGTACCCCCAGCACATAATATTGCAAAATTTGGTGGATATTGGCTCTTTCATTTCTATAAGTTTCATTCACACATACTGTACATACATAATTACATCCATGCATATGCATCTACATATGTAAACGCATACATAATTACATGCATATACAATATACATACACGCATACATAATTACATACATGTACAATATACATATACATACATACACATACATGCATGCATAATTACATACATATACATATAAATACACACATACGTAATTACATACATGTACAATGTACATACATGCATGCATAATTACATACATGTACAATATACATACACGCCCACATAATTACATACATGTACAATATACATACATATAAATACATGCATACATAATTACATACATGTACAATATACATATACATATAAATACACACATACATAATTACATACATGTACAATATACATACACGCATACATAATTACATACATGTACAATATACATATACATACATACACATACATGCATGCATAATTACATACATATACATATAAATACACACATACATAATTACATACATGTACAATGTACATACATGCATGCATAATTACATACATGTACAATATACATATATATATACACATACATATACACATACATGTATGCATAATTACATACATCTACATATAAATACACACAGACATAATTACATACATGTACAATATACATACACGCATACATAATTATGTACATGTACAATATACATATACATACATATGCATAGATGCATGCATAACTACATATATATACATATGAATACACACATACATAATTACATACATGTACAATGTACATACACGCATACATAATTACATACATGTACAATATACATATAAATACACATACATGCATGCATAATTACATACATATACATATACAGGGTGTTTCAAAAAGAGATCCAAGTTTAAACGTTTATTTAAAAAGAAACAAACCTCAGGAACGTGAACCAAACATTTCTTCAAAGCTTATGACATGGTATTTTCTCCCACTGATTGCTATTGCAGTAGCTCACTGCTAGAGTTAGTGAGAGTCCAAGGTCTGAAATTGGCATTTACGCAAAATCCTTGTAATTGACGTTCTCGATGTGTGCCCCTCAGCGGTTCAGACAAGCATTGATCCTGACTCCAAAGTTCTGTCCAACTTTCCTGCAGGTCTCATGTGGCACTGTCTGGAGGTAGTCTGACACCTCCAGGCTTCAGATCATCCAGTGTGGCAGGGCGGTTGACGTAGACAGAGCAGTACCCAGGGCAACGAGGCCGTCCTGCTGTTGTTGTTCTCAAACCAGTAAGGCCCTAGCATTCCCCATCTTGCATTGAAGGGGCAGAAGCATGTGATGTTAGGCCCTTTCAGGCACCTTTCAGTGATCTCAGGTAGTTATGCCCCCCAGAAAATGTTGTTGTGGTTGTTGATTTAGTCTCATACCACAGAGCCACCACTTTTGTCTTCTGTTCCACTGTCAATGGTATAGTTGAGCTACAGAGCTATAGATCCCAGGGAACAAACACCACGACAACACCACCAAACGCTGAAAAGGAAAAAGGTGTAGGTCAATAAACAAAGAAATGGCAGGAAGTCAAAGTTGTATCAATCATTTTGAAACATCCTGTACGTATACATTGCCATATACATATATATATACATTGCCATATACATATATACATACATTGCCATATGCATATGCATATACTACACACACATATACATACACACATACATAATTACATACATACATACACATACATACATGCACACATAATTACATACATACATTGTCGCGATCCCGGCTGTGAAATGGTTCCCAGCACGGAATACGGACGTTAATGTCCGGGCTTCAAGTAGTCCACGGAGTGGACAGAGAGAACTCAATAAACACCGTTGTGTTTTAATCGGCCTTCTAGGGGTAAGGCACGATGCTTTATTGGCTCGATCACAAAACCATGAAAGGTAACAAAATGGAATAAACTGCACAAAGCCTGCAGGAACTGTCGGCAACAGACGCTCCAAACAGGACGCAGGTAAGATCACTCGCGGCTCCAATCGACGATCTCCGGGACTCTTAGGGTAACAGGATGGAATTCACCGCACAAGGCCGGCAGGAACGGTCGGCCAGCAGCTCCAACACGAAGCAGGCAATCACTCGCGGTTCCAATCTACGAGATCCGGGACTCGGAGGGTAACAGGATGGAATTCACCGCACAAGGCCGGCAGGAACGGTCGGCCAGCAGCTCCAACACGAAGCAGGCAATCACTCGCGGTTCCAATCTACGAGATCCGGGAATCACTCGTTCTCTTCCGGAGTTACTCGCTCGTAAAATACCGAACTGTAATCGACCAGCCCAACTCGGCTGTCGTGAGGATTCAAGGAAAGCCCTTTTGAGATTTCCCACTCGGAGCCTTCGAGCCGCGTCCGTTGTACAAGATGGCGACCGCGCTCTCTGGACTCTCCACCAATCACGTGCCGAATCGCCTCCCGATCGCGTGAGGCTCCAAGGAGGCCACGTCACGCGGTGGGCGGGGCACCAAATCTGGGTGAGAACAGGTGGTTTCACCGGTGGTTTCTCACAGTCCTCCCCCCCTAAGTAAAAACCCCGTCGAATAGACGGCGTTTTTAAAACCAGTATTTGTAGTAGGTGCAAATCACATGGCAAGATGATGGCGGTAATCGCTAACAGGCAATTAACGCAATTAACAATTATTAACACTTATTAACAACAATAACGCAACAATACAACGCAACGCAATAGCGCAACAATAACGCAATTATTAACGCACAGGCAATTAACAGGCATTAACAGGTTAACAATGAACCAGTTTGGTTTTTTTTTTTTTTTTTTTCACACACAAATTTTAACACCATACACCACATTAATATCTACCCTACAAGAGTTACACTTCACACAAAGCACAATAGAGAGGCAAGGGGGCCAAACTCAAGTTGGGGGAAGCGTTGACAGGAAGGAAACGGGCCGAGACCTAGAGCGGCGGGTACTCCTCCGGTGTCGAGAACAACAGTCATATGCGTAATGACCCCTTTCACCGCACTGGTAACATCGATCGTTCGGGTCGAAAGGCCTGCGGACCAAAGGGCGTCTGAAACGAGGCCGCCGCGACATGCCATTCGACATCTCGACGCACACACGCGATCCGCAAATTAACCTTCCATCAAGGGCTCTGACCGAATCTTCAGCATCTCGTGGCTCTTCAAACTCAACAACTGCAAATCCAGGTGGGTTTCGAGCAACCCATACGTTGCGGAGTGGTCCGTAATGTTCGAAGACCCTCCCTAGCTCGGCTTTCGCTGCTCCATTGCCCAGGTTTCCCACATATACCTTAGCATTAGCGTTCCTGCTAAATCGCGACATGGCGGGAGCGGTCCCTGAGGAGCACGGCACCTGAGGGTGGCTTGACGGGAGGCTCGGGTGGACTTCAGCTGACGCAACGTCACCGTCGGGAACTGGAGTCGAGGCGCTAGGCTCCTCGGGCCAGAGTGAAGATATGTCTGACTCCGCCACTCTCTCCGCCTGTTTACTCTGGGATCTAGTGACCCCCCCACAGGTCAGAGTCAATGACTCCTCCCTGGCCATGGCATCATTGCCAATCAGCAAGGAGACCCCGGGTATCGGGTAGTAGGGTACCACCACACAGGTCACTGGACCCTTAAAAATGTCACTCCGGACCTCGAGGAGGGCAAGGGGATACCGGCCAAGAACCCGGTCAATGCCCCGAAGGAGGGTATACTCGCCGGTATAACGCATCTGAGAGGCCGGAACTACCCCCGCCCGGAGAACACACCGTGTCGCCCCAGTATCCCGAAGGTATTGGGCCTCAAACTTCAGCCTCGAATCCGGGCCACCCACTAAGGCTGTCCCTGAATAATCCTGGTACAGTGGATGAATGGAATTAGCCTCGGTGGCAGTGACCTCGGTCACCGATGCCACCGTCGTGTGCGAGGGCCCGGCGGATGAGCTCCACTGATCTCCCTCCGACTTAACAGGAGGGTTGCCTCGGTAGGCCGGACTAGCGGGATTAGAGAAGCAGCGGTTTTCACCGTGCCCCACGCGTTTGCAGAAATCGCACCAGGGCCCTGCCCTGGTCTGCGGCTCGCGACCGCCACCAGTGGAGGGCATCGGAGAACCCCTCCCCTCGATCCAGCCGCCGGGCAGACGGGGGGCGGTCTTGATCGCAGACTCCTCCGTCTTACGACGCGACTGCGTGACTTGCAGCATTTTGCACGCCAAAACATGTTTATCAATAAGGTTGACGCAGTCTGCCAAGGAAACAGTGTCTTTGTCGACAAGAAACAATGCTAAGTCAGGCGGAAGCTGTTGATCGATACGGTAACGCACCAGGAGTTCCGCAACCGCTTGAGGTAACTCAACCTTGCTCCCCTTGAACCATCTCTGCAGCTGTTCCAACAAGGCCCGCGAATGTTCCTCATAGGTTTGACTGGACTCACGAGTCCAGCTGAAAAAATTTCTCCTATAAATACATGCGGACACCGCATAGGCGTTCAAAATCTCGGCCTTCAATGCCCTGTATTTGTTTGCGTCCTCGGTTGCCATCCTCGCATATACCTCCCTCGCCTTCTCAGATAGATGGCTCACAAGATGGCCGACCCACAAGCTCTCATCAATGCCACCGGCAGCCAACAACTTCTCCGCCATCTCCAGATACGCTTCTGGCTTCGTGTCTCCCGTCCAGTCCGGCAAACGAACATGAACAGTTTCCGGGACTCTTGCAGCAGACCCCTCTGCCCGCGGTCGTTCAGTCAACATTCGCAACTCATGCTCTCTGACGTGTTCAGCTTCTGCTGCTGCCTCTGCTGCTGCCGCACGCTCTCTCTCTCTCTCTCACGCTCTCTCTCTGCTGCCGCATGCTCTCTCTCTGCTGCCGCAGCACGCTCTCTCTCTCTCTCACGCTCTCTCTCTGCTGCTGTCTCTGCTGCCGCATGCGCTCTCTCTGCTGCTGCACGCTCTCCCTCTGCTGCCGCAGCACGCTCTGCCTCTGCCCTGTCATTCTCCCTGTTATACATGTCAAGTTGTTGAACCGGAGTCAGCCCGGTCCAGAAGGGCGAACGCATGCATTTAGTCATGATGGAATCGCTTCCTAACATCTCGGGTTGAGTGACCGGGTCAAGGCTGCTTGCGTCGCTCACATCGCCACCCACGTGACTGTCAACATGATCAGGTTGAACTCTCACTTCTCTGGTCGACATAGCTTGGCTACGAGTTATCATAAGACAAGGCACAAAACACAACGCTCAAACACAACGCTCTGTTGGGGAAATACGACACGAACTACACAATATCACCCGCACATCAAATTGCCAATGAGAAAAATACCACGTACAAATACTCACGTTTTTTTTTTTTTTTTTTGTCGGTTGTTTGGAGGGATCCGAGGCTCACTTATTCTGCAGTGAAGCACCACCCAAGACAGCGTCCTACGGCGAGAAAGTTCCTCCAAGACGGCGTCCGCTGGTGAGAAGATGCAGAGAAGATGCAGATGCCGAATTCCCGTCTCAATTCGAATGTCTCTCACTTGAAAGATCCCGGACGAGCCCCCATTTGTCGCGATCCCGGCTGTGAAATGGTTCCCAGCACGGAATACGGACGTTAATGTCCGGGCTTCAAGTAGTCCACGGAGTGGACAGAGAGAACTCAATAAACACCGTTGTGTTTTAATCGGCCTTCTAGGGGTAAGGCACGATGCTTTATTGGCTCGATCACAAAACCATGAAAGGTAACAAAATGGAATAAACTGCACAAAGCCTGCAGGAACTGTCGGCAACAGACGCTCCAAACAGGACGCAGGTAAGATCACTCGCGGCTCCAATCGACGATCTCCGGGACTCTTAGGGTAACAGGATGGAATTCACCGCACAAGGCCGGCAGGAACGGTCGGCCAGCAGCTCCAACACGAAGCAGGCAATCACTCGCGGTTCCAATCTACGAGATCCGGGAATCACTCGTTCTCTTCCGGAGTTACTCGCTCGTAAAATACCGAACTGTAATCGACCAGCCCAACTCGGCTGTCGTGAGGATTCAAGGAAAGCCCTTTTGAGATTTCCCACTCGGAGCCTTCGAGCCGCGTCCGTTGTACAAGATGGCGACCGCGCTCTCTGGACTCTCCACCAATCACGTGCCGAATCGCCTCCCGATCGCGTGAGGCTCCAAGGAGGCCACGTCACGCGGTGGGCGGGGCACCAAATCTGGGTGAGAACAGGTGGTTTCACCGGTGGTTTCTCACAACATGTACATATACAGTATGTGTACATATACAGTCACGTGAAAAAGTAAGTAAACCCCATGTAAAATTTTGACCTTTTCAACATATTTCAACCTACAGCTATTTGATCTTCATTTCAACAATATTGATAGATAAAGGTGATATAATATAACAAATATCATGAAACATTTACATTTTGTAGTCCATTGTATAATTTAAATAAACATAAATGCAAATTTCGCACGTGGAAAAAGTAAGAACACCCTTGGCTCTAATAGGTGGTGTTGCCCCCTTTGGCAGAAACAACCTCAAGTAGGCGTTTCTTATAACTGTCTACCAGTCTCTGACATCGACTGGCAGAATTTTTTGCCCACTCCTCCATGCAGAATTCTTTCAGCTGTGCGATGTTTGAGGGGTTTCTTGCATGCACAGCTCGTTTCAAATCCCCCCACAACATCTCGATGGGATTTAGATCCGGGCTTTGACTTGGCCATTCCAGAACCCTCCATTTCTCTCTTTTCAGCCATTCCTTGATGGATTTACTGGTATGTTTAGGGTCATTGTCATGTTGCAAGGTCCACCGTCGGTTGAGCTTCAACTTTCCGACAGATGGCCTCACATTATCCTCAAGCACCCTCCAGCACAATGAAGAATTCATTGTGGATTATATGATGGTGAGCTGCCCAGGCCCTGATGCAGCAAAGCTGCCCCAAACCATAATATTTCCACCACCATGCTTTACAGTTGGTATCAGGTTCTTGTGGTCAAATGCTGTCTTTGGTTTTCGCCAAACATGTCTTCTGGTACTGTGGCCAAATAGCTCTACCTTTGACTCATCTGTCCAGAGCACATTGTTCCAGAAGTGCTGGTCTTTGCCAAGGTGTTCATTGGCAAACTTTAGTCTTGCCCTGATGTTCTTTCTGGACAGGAAAGGTTTCCTCCTGGCACACCTCCCATGTAGATCAAATTTGTGCAGCCTCTTTCTAATGGTAGACTCGTGCACTTTGACATCAACAGTGGCAAGAGCTACCTGTAGGTCCCGTGATGACATTCTGGGGTTCTTAGAGACTTCTTTCAGCATCTTGCGGTCTGCTCTCGGGCTGAACTTGCTGGGGCGGCCTGGCCTGAACAAGTTGGCAGTTGTTTGGAATCTTCTCCACTTGTAGATGATCTTCTGGGCAGTCGAATGATTGATTTCAAATTGTTTGGAGATCTTTATAAATCCCTTCCCAGACTCGTAGGCATCTATAACCTTCTTTCTGAAGGCCTCAGAGAGCTCTTTTGATCTTGGCATGGTGACGCCGCACACTTCAACAACAATGAGCAAACCAAACTAAACGTCTGAGGTTTAAATAAGACAGGTTCCTCCAAGATCCTCTCCAACGATGTTCTAATCTGGTGCACCTGATTCAAATTTTAGGTATTTGAAGTAGTGATAAATGTGGGGGTGTACTTACTTTTTCCACATGCGAAATTTGCATTTATGTTTATTTAAATTATACAATGGACTACAAAATGTAAATGTTTCATGATATTTGTTATATTATATCACCTTTATCTTTCAATATTGTTGAAATGAAGATCAAATAGCTGTATGTTGAAATATGTTGAAAAAGTCAAAACTTTACATGGGGTGTACTTACTTTTTCACGTGACTATATGTATGTGTATATATATATGCATATGTATGTGTATGTATATGTATATGTATGTGTATGTATATGTATATGTATGTGTATATATATATATGTACCATAGGGGCAAAAGAATGGTGGACACATTGAAAACATTCTGTGAATACAAGCCGTCCAGACTTATGGGACACACCCTGTGTATATATATATACACACACACGTGCACGTATATGTATAGATATACAGTACATCTAGGTTCATGGATAGGTCATTACTAATGTTTATTTGAAACAATGAAGAACCATTTAAGATGAAGTTTCACTGTACACTAAATATTTTAGTCTGCCCTTTGTTTGTATTGTCTACTCGTTTTAATTCTTCCATTACTGATGCGAACTTGAGGCCAAAATGACCTTCCAAGTATTCTGGTATTTATTTTGTTGTCGTCCTGTCCCTCTCCCCTCCTGTCTCTTCCTCTCTGTTTTACTTCCCAGTTGCTTCTCAACACCTACTACCTCAGTGACTTTTCACAAGGTCATTATGGAAAGCTCTTGTTGACATTTCTTCCACATTCTGTCACATCGCAAATAGCAGCCCTTATCACCTCCCTCCCTAACATTTCCATTCTCCACTTCTGTGTCCTTTTGTGTGTTGATTAAAAAAACAACCTCGTGTCGTCTCCACTCACACTCAGGTGGGTGTTCCTGCACCTCGACCAGGAGAACCTGACGCACCATGAAGCAAAGCTTCAAAACCCTCACTCCTCGCCATTTTGCCTTACTTCGTACCTCGTTGTTACCTCCATCACCGAAGGTGGACGGAGGTTAGGTTTTCACCTCTGTTAGTCTGTCAGTGAGCAGGATATCTCAAAAAGTTATTGACGGATTCGGATGAAACTTGGTGGACATGTTGGGAGTATGACCAGGACAAATTGATTCGGTTTTGGTGAAGATCCGATTCCAGATCCGGATTCGAGAATTATTTAAATTGTTTTTAAGTGATTCTTCACCATTGAGTGATAGGGCCAAAACGACATGTGGTGTGATATTGCAATAAGTTTTGGACCGATTATGACAAAACTCGGTGTATGAGTTGGTTAGGTGACAAGAACAAGCTGATTAGATTTTGGTTCATGTCCGAATCCATATCCGACCTATCAGTGGGATACAAAACGTAAACTGTTCAGCCTGGCGGAGGATGCGTAATGGCATTCTAGTTCCGTATGCATTCAGCAAGACTCCTCAAAGATCTCCAAATTTTACCCGACACCATATTATTTACCCTTATCTCTTTAAATGTAAAGCCACCTTCATTATTTCACTTCATGAAATTGTCATGCTGTTGCAGTTTTCCTCATTTCATTTGGTGGAGAATTTCCTTGCAATTTAAATTCCACCTGATCGTACTGAGGCCCAAAACATTTTCCTTCATCCAACATCTATCTCATCCTATCAGTGATTGTCACATCTCATTCATATCTAATCTCGTTCATTCATTTCCATTGGGAGCTTCTTATGACAGCCTCTTGAGAATGTCGAACTGATGGCTTTAGGCAGTTATTCAGAAAGGTCCTTTTGAGGTTGGAGATTCTGCGCATACATCTTATGAGGCACAAAATGTTAAGGTCAGGAGGTTGGTGGTTTGGGGGGGTGTTATTGGAGACAACTGATTAAAGAAAACCTTTTTATTGATGTAATCCCATTACACAATCGCACATGAATGTCATGTCTCTACTATAACGGTCTCAAATTGATATATGTGGGAAAATGACATGACCAGACCAGGAATCGAACCCAGGTCCTCTGGTGAACAGTACCAGTGCTCTGCCATCTGAGCTATCTGGGTGACCCTGTCTGAGCATGCAATTTTCCCACACATATGATTATCACTCTCTTTCCGTCAATGCTTCCGGGGCACTCACTGCCAACCATAGGGGCACCAACGGCCTGAACACGAGAGGGTCTTCCTCCAATGGGGTAACAAGTCCAGGTCCTCTATTACAAACACCACTGGGGGCGTAGTGAAGAAATTACATGAATGAACAGGATTAAATAATTAAATTGATATATGTGGGAAAATTACATGCCCAGACCAGGAATCAAACCCAGGTCTCTGAACCGTACCGGTGCTCTGCCATCCGAGCTATCTGGGCGACCCAGTCCGAGCATGCAATTTTTTATTATTTACAATTACCACATGCATGAATTTAATTATATAATTAAATAACTCCGCTCCGACCCCCCCCCCCCCCCCCCCCAAAAACAAAAAAAAAACATTTGTTTCCCATTCTCCACGTGTGCTGTTGTCCCATCGTGTGATTCTGCCCACGTGCGCTGTCTCGCCCTGCCCCAATTATCTCCTTGCCTTCCACCTTCTGCCCTGTTCACTTGACTCATGGTTGTCCCTCTAGGCTCCCTCCCCTCATTGGTATTTTTGTGAATATTAGATTGTTCTTCACGATTCTGTTTAAATATGTTTAAACTTTCCCCTGCAGTGTTTTATTCAGTGGTATATGACAACATGCTGTTTCTCTTCCTATTTAAAAGGCTTTTTTCAATTTCCTCTTCATTTCATTCCACTTCAAAATAATATTCAATCTCTTATAACTCTAAATCACTACATGCTCTAAATTCACATTCATTCCACCCCTGCTCCATCGTTCTGAAACGGATCGCGAACTTGAAAATCACAATAAACCAAAATTGTTATAAATGTTCATCTTTCATTAATCATCCACTTTCTAAACTCCCCTCTTGCCACTCCCCTCCAAATCTCCCCCCTTTCCCCTCCCCTCCAAATCTCCCCCCTTGCCCCTCCCCTCCTAAACTCCCCCCAAACCATCCCTCCCAAATTCTCCCCCCTCCCACCTCCTCATCAAAGCTGCCTCCTCCCCCACTTCGTCTCCCTTCCATCTCATACCTCCACCTCCCCCAACCTTCTACTTTCCTCTGCCCCCCCACCTCAAACAACCCCTCACTGTGCCTCATCCCATCACCATCAAACCTTTCATCCTCCTCATCCTTCCCTCTCTTGTAACTCTTCTGTAATCTCTGACACACTATCAACTGCTCTCCCTACATCCCCCTCTCATCCTTCATCTGACCCTGCCCCTCCCCTAATCTGTCCTGCACCCGATGCTCCCCCTCTCTCCTCATTAACGGTATGGACCCAAACATCCGGGGCCTTCGCTCAAACCTGATTGATCTCTCCATTCAGGTTGCTTCTGACAATCCAGACTTGATCTTGTTACATATTTATGTGAATTACTATTCAGGTCTTTGCTTATCAATGTGTAGTCGATTAAGGGTTGTTGTGGTTGGAGGGTCAGGAGCCCTTCTGGGAAAAGAGACCGGAAACGGAAGAAGAAAGACACGAGGTCGAGAGAAGCGACGGGGATTCTTCTTCCTCGCCCCGCTCCGATGAGAGGTGGGATCGATATTGAGCCGCGTGGAAACGCGGCGTTCCCAAGCCCGTCTGGCGAGAGGAGTTACCGGGACGGGTACCTACCCGGTGGACACGTCAAGCTGCCGTGGGGGCCGTGCACCGACCCAGCGTCTGGCACCGTTCGCGGCACCGTCTACAAAGACGCGTACGGGTCGCACGTTGGGGCCTAACACGCGTTGCAAGCGGAGTGTGGCTTTTGCCTGCTTTACAGTACCCGCTTCGCGTGGCCCGGAGGGGGCTGCAGCCGTGGTTCCCGGTACGATACATGCCCGGTGGAAACACGTCCACCCGGGGTTCGTTCAACCGCCCGAGTGCGGCGAAGCCGACCATCATCTTGGTCAGGAGGGGCCCAGAGACATTGTGAGGGACAGCGACCAAAGGGGGTCGTGAGTACAAAAGGGGACACACGTATGTAAGATGGCCATCTTAATCATCTAGGGGATTGATTGTTGAGTGTGAATTGTTGTTGGTGGATTGCTCGGGGAATATATCCTTGATTGTATCATTGAAATTGTATGGTATCATTACCATTGAAATATATCATTGAAAATCAGTTTTCTCTTGGGTGGAATTCATCTGGATTGCGTTGCGAAAGCGCCTATATAATACAACTTTCTGGCGAAGTTCCTCTCACGGTCCGGGGGTCACCGAGACCAGGTAGTCACCGAGGGGACCACGTAACAGAATTGGGGGCTCGTCCAAATTACGATTTGCGGATTCGCAATTGGGTCTACGTCCGGGATCTAAAATTGTATAAAATAATAAAATAATATTTTTATTAATTAAAATTTATTAATTAAGTATTAATTGGTAAATTTTTGGGGAAATTGGGGGTAAAGTATTGGGTGAAGGTTAACAGGTGTTAACGATAGGCACCATGGCGTTTGTGGCACAGAACTTTGCGGTAACCCCGAGTGAGGCACAGTTCCGAGCGTTACTAAAGTCGGACCTCTTGAAATTGGCCAAACATTTTAACTTGGAGGTCCGAACTAATTTGAGGAAGGCAGAGTTGCAGACCACGGTGATACAAGCTATGGTGGGATTAGGAACATGGGACGAGTTAGCCTGGGAGTGGCTACCCGAAGAACCAGAAGACGTTGAGCTCCGGAAACTGGAGTTGCAATTACGGAGCCAGGAACGGATAAAAGAAGAAGAAAGGAAAGCAGAAAAGGAAAGAGCAGAAGAAGAAAGGAAAGCAGAAAAGGAAAGAGCAGAAGAAGAAAGGAAAGCAGAAAAGGAAAGAGCAGAAGAAGAAAGGAAAGCAGAGGAGAGGAGAGAAGAGAAACAAGCAGAGGAGAGGAGAGCTGCAAGGGAACTCGAAGCAGAGGAGAGAAAAGCAGAAAGGGAATTAAAGGAACGTGACATGGAGCTTCGGCAGGAAATTAAATTCAAGGAGCTGGAGTTAATGAGAGAACGGGGAGAGGTACCACCCTTGCTGACGGGGTCGACACCTAACCAGAAAACCTGGGATGTGGGCAGACATGTGAGGCTGGTTCCACCGTTCAGTGAAAAGGAAGTCGCGAAATTTTTTCCACACTTTGAGAAAGTGGCTCGACAATTAAACTGGCCGGAGGAGGCCTGGACCATACTAGTGCAAAGTGTGCTGGTGGGAAAAGCTCAAGAGATTTATTCGGCGCTACCAATGGACCAATGTGCAGATTATGAGGTACTGAAGAAACACATCCTCAAAGCCTATGAGTTGGTTCCGGAAGCTTACAGGCAAAAATTCAGGAATGCCAGGAAGAGGGAGAGTGAGACCCATGTGGAGTTTGCCAGAGTGAAAGAAAACATGTTTGATCGGTGGTGTGAGTCAAAAGGAGTCGGGAAAGACTTCGAAACATTGCGTGACTTGATCCTGGTGGAGGAATTTCAGCAGTGTGTCCACGAGGACATCAAAGTGTACCTGCAGGAAAAGAAAGTACCAAAGTTGTGGGACGCAGCCACCATGGCAGATGATTATGCCTTAACCCACCGGATAGGGGTCCACGAACCTAACTCCTCGCCTAGATCTCTGCAGGGGAGGTGGGGAACAGCAGGTGCGGAGAACGACAATACATGGCGGCGGCCTCGAGAGGATTATGGGGACAACGCGGATACCCCACCTGTTCGAAATCAGAGGGCTGCGGGCCCAAGACAAACTTATTTTTCAGGGGGCCCGAGGCAGACCACGAGTTTTTCCTCCGGGCCTACTTGCGCTTTTTGCAAGAAACCTGGACACTTGATGTCCAGTTGTTACCTCATGAAAAGGGAAGACCCAGAGCGGAGTCCGACTAGTACAACTCCGAATGCGATGGCAAACGTAAGAAATCGCCCACAGAAGAGTTACCAACCATTTATTTATGAGGGGTTGGTCTCACTCAAGGGAGACTTGACTAACCCAAGACCGGTTAGGGTTTTGAGGGACACAGGAGCCCATCAATCCTTAATGCTTGAAGGCATTTTGCCATTGTCAAAGAGTACCGCAACTGGTGATAGTTTTCGGTTACAAGGGATCGGTGGCTGTGTTAGTGCCCCACTTCATGTCATCCATTTGGAAACCGATTTGGTGTCAGGACCGGTCACCGTCGGTTTACAAGCCACGCTTCCTGTAGAGGGAGTATCTGTGATTATCGGGAATGATTTGGCCGGGGGGCAAGTTTTTGGTAACCCGAGGGTTGGTAAAGAGCCCAGCAGGGAAAATAACACCACACCAGCTCGGGATGGCGACAAAAGTACCAAGTTATTTGTAGGGGGACTGAACTTCAAAACAGAGGAAGAAGTTCTGACCTCTGTCTTCAACAGATATGGGCCGCTGGTGGAAGTGCGGTTGGTAAGAGACAGGGAAACGCAACAATCAAGAGGGTTCGGCTTTGTCACGTTTGCAAGCACAAAAGACGCCAGAGAGGCAGAGAAGAATTGGAATGGCAAGGATTTGGAGGGTCGGACCATAACAGTAGGGAAGGCATTTCGTAGGCGTCGAGAGGTCTACAGGAGAGGACAACTGGGCGGTAGTTTTGGTGGTGGCCGCAATCAATATTATTATGGAGGCTCCCTGAGTTACGGCAGCTCCCGAAGGAAGGATTGTCAAAGTAGTGGCCGAGAAGGAGACCGCTATTCATGGGACTACAGTGACAAGCGGTCCCACCATAATTATTAGGGAAGTTCTGAAAAGCTGAAGCACTGAATGCGGCGGAGCCGCCGAGCCAAGATTCCTACACGGATTAACCGTGAACGCCACGTTCCTAAAGGCGTCCATGTAGTGAACTTTCATGCACGGACTAACTGTGAACTCCACGTTCCTCAAGGCGTCCATGTAGAGAACTTTCCTGCACGGACTAACCGTGAACTCCACGTTCCTAAAGGCATCCATGTAGTGAATACTCGGCTTGGCCTCCCGGAAAAAGTGCTGTGGAGTTGCTTAACTTTGGATCTTTGATCAACCCCTTAACCTTCATTCACAAGAAACTGACAGTCAAAGTCAGAGGGTCATGAGATGGAGTTTGGCTTGGCAGGAGTCCAACGGGAAATTGAACATGTAAAGGGCAGGGACAATGTCGTTGCTGGTGCTTTGTCCAGAGTGAATTACCTTTGAAAATCTCAGGGGGTTTTGTGAAATTTTGTTGCTTTATTTTTGAGTTGTGATAATTGTTGCCCAGGGGAACTGATGATTTGGGGGTTGAGTTATCTGGTTTGTTTATCCAAGTTGGCCGGCAAAGAAAGTTTTCGCTGGGTTCAAACTTTCTTTCTTGAAGGGGGGGAGTGTTACATATTTATGTGAATTACTATTCAGGTCTTTGCTTATCAATGTGTAGTCGATTAAGGGTTGTTGTGGTTGGAGGGTCAGGAGCCCTTCTGGGAAAAGAGACCGGAAACGGAAGAAGAAAGACACGAGGTCGAGAGAAGCGACGGGGATTCTTCTTCCTCGCCCCGCTCCGATGAGAGGTGGGATCGATATTGAGCCGCGTGGAAACGCGGCGTTCCCAAGCCCGTCTGGCGAGAGGAGTTACCGGGACGGGTACCTACCCGGTGGACACGTCAAGCTGCCGTGGGGGCCGTGCACCGACCCAGCGTCTGGCACCGTTCGCGGCACCGTCTACAAAGACGCGTACGGGTCGCACGTTGGGGCCTAACACGCGTTGCAAGCGGAGTGTGGCTTTTGCCTGCTTTACAGTACCCGCTTCGCGTGGCCCGGAGGGGGCTGCAGCCGTGGTTCCCGGTACGATACATGCCCGGTGGAAACACGTCCACCCGGGGTTCGTTCAACCGCCCGAGTGCGGCGAAGCCGACCATCATCTTGGTCAGGAGGGGCCCAGAGACATTGTGAGGGACAGCGACCAAAGGGGGTCGTGAGTACAAAAGGGGACACACGTATGTAAGATGGCCATCTTAATCATCTAGGGGATTGATTGTTGAGTGTGAATTGTTGTTGGTGGATTGCTCGGGGAATATATCCTTGATTGTATCATTGAAATTGTATGGTATCATTACCATTGAAATATATCATTGAAAATCAGTTTTCTCTTGGGTGGAATTCATCTGGATTGCGTTGCGAAAGCGCCTATATAATACAACTTTCTGGCGAAGTTCCTCTCACGGTCCGGGGGTCACCGAGACCAGGTAGTCACCGAGGGGACCACGTAACAATCTGCTTAACAGAAACTTTCCTCCTTCAAGATGTCTCTGATTCCTTAATAACTCTTCCTGGTTACTCCCTCCTCCAGTATGATAGACATGAGCCTCGTCCTGGTGGTGGGGTTGCTATCTTTATAAAAAAACTCTCTTCCTCACTCTCCTTGCACTGCCCTCTCTCCACCCCACCCCCAGGAGTATCTCTGGCTACGGCTTCCTCTCCGCTCCCACCTTTTGTTCATATGTGTTCTGTACCGTCCTCCAAACAGTGATGACTCCATTTACATGTCGCTGTCTGACAACATGGACCAACTTCTATCCACTCATCCCAACTCTCTCTTCCTCATATGTGATGACTTCAACTGTCATCATGCCAGCTGGCTGGGTGTGGGTTCCTCTCTCACCAGCCATGGCACCTCAGCAAAGGACTTCTGCGACTCATTGGGACTGACACAATCTGTCAATTTCCCGACCCGGATCTCAGTCAATGGAGTATCTTCTCTTCTAGACTTGGTTATGACAAACTTCCCTTCAAATGTCTGCTGCTCTTCTTCTGCTCCAATCGGTTCTTCTGATCATGTGCTTGTTAAAGTGGACATCTCTCTGGCCATTCTCAGAGAGCCTCCTCAGCGCCGACGAGTCTGGCATTTCACTCAGGCTGACTGGCACGGTCTGCAAGCAGCCATCAATCATCTGGACTGGTCTCCCATCTCTACTGCCTCTGACATAAATTCTTCCTGGGAATTCTTCCAAAGCAAACTGCTCTCTCTCATGCACAGATTTATCCCATCTCGTCTTCAGTTGTCTTACCCTTCCTCCCATCCATGGTACACTGAATCTTGTGGTGAGGCAGTTGCCCTGAAATAACTTGCGTTTGCCTCTTGGAATGCTAATCCAACTGAAGGCAATCTCAGTTCCTTCCACCAAGCTCGGAACAAGTGTGTGTCTACCCTCAGGAGTGCAAGGAAGCGCTATCTCTCCACACTCAAGATTGCACTCTCAAACCTGTCTCCTTCCTCCAAATCCTGGAGGCGTCTGGTCAAATCCGTTTCTGGTGTTTATTCCCCCTCCATCCCCTCCCTTACCTCAAATGGCGACACAGTTGACACCGCACGTGACAAAGCCGAATGCCTCAACTCTGTGTTTGCCTCAAAATCTTGTGTCCCAAACCCATCTCTCTCTGTTCCCACCTTTCCCAGTCGAACCCAACTGCTCCTGGACTCTGTGTCCTTCTCTCCTGACAAGGTGGAGAAGTTTTTGTCAAACTTCGACTCTGATTCTGCAACTGGACCAGATGGCATCAGCCCACAGGTCCTAAAATCCTGCTCTGCCGCTCTATCTCACCCTCTCTCTGTTCTTTTCACCCTCTCTTTTGCTCAAGGTCATCTGCCAGCATCTTGGAAATCAGCAAACATTACCGCTTTACACAAAAAAGGTGCAAAAACAGATCCTTGAAACTACAGACCAATCGGCCTGCTCCCAATTATCAGCAAAGTCATGGAATCCATCATTGCTTTGGCTATCAAATCCTTCCTCTTCTCCAATGGCTTGATCTCTGATCATCAATTTGGATTCAGACCAGGTCATTCTACTCCGGACATGCTGCTTCTGCTGTCTCAACTATGGATGGAGGTCCTCAATGCCAAACAGGAAATCAGAGCTGTCTCCCTTGACATGTCACGTGCCTTCGATACGGTCTGGCACCCAGGTCTGCTCACCAAACTCTCCTCCTATGGTATCCATGGAAATCTCCACTCATGGCTTGTGGACTTCCTCTCTGGTCGTAGGCAACGTGTGGCCCTGAATGGATTTCTCTCATCTCCTCTTCCTGTTCAGTCTGGAGTTCCCCAAGGCAGTGTTCTGGGCCCTGTGCTATTTCTGGTCTTCATCAATGATCTCTCCAACTCTCTGGAAAATCCTATCTCTTTGCTGATGACTCCACTATCTGCCGCTCTATTCCTCATCCCTCAGATCGGCAGTCTGCAGCCTCCTCACTCTCTGCAGACCTGGACATAATCACAGACTGGTCAAACAAGTGGAACATGTCTTTCAATCCTGACAAATCCCACACTCTTACTATGTCTCTCCAAAAGGACCCACTGGAAACCCTAACATCTACTTTCTCAACAATCCTCTCCAAGAAGTTCTGTCGCTCAAGCTTTTGGGTCTCACTGTCTGCCATGATCTTTCTTGGGATAACCACATTTCCAAGCTGGCCTCCAAAGCCAGTCGCCGACTGGGCATCCTCCGTCGTGCGAAGTCCGTCCTTGGCACACCTGAGCTCCTCACCACATACAAGGCTTTCATCCGCAGCTCAATGGAATACTGTTCCCCCCTCTGGGCCTGTGCTCCTGCCTCACACCTAGCTCGGCTTCACGCTGTTGGAACCAAAGCTTTCAGAATCATTGGAATCTCCTGCGATGAAGCTAACTCCGAGGGCCTTTTACTCACTCACCGCAGGCAGGTTGGTGGTCTTTCTGTCTTCTACCGACTCCTCTCCAGCCTTGCTCACCCAGCCCTCTCTGTGCTCTGTCCCCCTAATATTCCTACAGATCGCATAAGATCTGCCAGCAACCCTCTTACAGTTAAATTGCCAAAATCTCGGCTCTCTGCTCACCTTCACTCTTCCATTCCCCTTTTCTCCCGCCTCTGGAACAAACTCCCCTACTCCCTTCAATCCCACTCCTCCCTTCAGGTCTTTAAAACAGCTGTTCACCACCAGCTCTTATCTTCCCCCATCCAAAACCTTGATCTTTTCTACCCCTGCTAATTCACCCCAGATACACTTTTTTTGAAATTCCAACTTCTTTCCTGGAAGTCCTTGCAGTGTTGATGTGTTTTATACCTCTTCCACCTCCCCCCAAGCCCTCCCCCTTCCACATTTCTCTCAATGTCCTTGCTCTCAAATGTTGTGTTTGTGTCCTCCCCCTCTCTCCCCATCTTGTCAACCGCTCCCCTTATTTTGTGTCGGTTTGACTTTTTGTGTGATTAATGTTCGCTCTTTCACGAGCCTCGATCGTGTATTAAAAAAAAAAAATCCTGCGTTCAAATCCCATGTATTCTCCCTTGATTTTCCCATTGTCTCCTGGTGTCCTTGTATTAATGCAAGAACACACTGATGTTTTATTGGGGCCCGACCAGCATGTGATACTTTTACAAGCTCCTCCTTGAACCCTAGATCACTTTCAAAATAAACATGAAACCAACAAGTAGTAATCAACAAAACATGTCGCCTATCCAGAAGCGATCATAAATAAGCTTACTCCAAAGCTGCCCTCTCCTACACCCATTCCCCCTCGACATTCCCTTTGGCACGCAACTGCCTTCCCCCTGGTGTGATGCACAGGTATTCAAGGTATGTTTAAGTCGCTAATTTGGACCAATCTTCCATTTCAAACCATCGCATGTACTACAAGGCAATATAAAAGTGATAATTTAAACATAAATGTTATTTTACATTTGCATGGCTCATGAAGGAGCTTGAACATGGGTTCAATGTAAGAGGACGTTTTTAGCTCACCTGCAACGTAGTTCTGGGGAGCTTATTGGATGGCGCGTTGTCCATCCATCAGTCCGTAATCTCTTGCAACTTCTTCTCCGAAAATAATTGGGGTCTTAGGTGGTCTATGGGGGGGGGGGGTTGCCCCCCAAAACAGGTATTTGCTTTCTTCTCAGAAACTGCACATACAATTCCGATGAAACTTTCCCACAACATTCCGTTCATCACCCGTGATGTACCATATTTGTTCACGGGATTAAAAAGAATTGGGGTCTAAGGTGGTCTATGGGGGGGTTGTTCCCCAAAATAGGTATTTGCTTTCTTCTCAGAAACTACACACACAATTTTGATGAAACTTCATCACAACCTTCATCACCCGTGATGTACCAACGTTTGTTCATGGCATTAGAAAAATTGGGGTCTAAAGGGGTCTGCGAAGGGATTGTGTGGGTGTTGCCCCCCAAAATAGGTATTTTTTTGTTTGTTTGTTTAAAGTCATATGATTACATTAGTATGATTGTGCATGCTGCCCTGTCTTCTAGCAATCATTGAAATTGGTTTAAAATACAGTGATACTGTTTAAAATACCATTAGCCAGTGTAGTATACTGCTTTATTCTACCAGGAGAGGGTCCAGGGGTATTGCCCCAATTTTTTTAAATATCGATGTACTTTAAGATGAATCTCTAAACGTTAGTAGACAGTGGACAAATGAACAAAGCTTATGGGATTTGAGTCGTGGATCCTGGGGTCGTCAGCGACGTGCTGAGGTGGTGGCGCCAAATAGGACAACCCGAACTTAAATAACTCTAATCAATCAATTTGTTATTTAGTACTTTTTTTTACAAATAAGGAAGAGGGAAGAAAAGTATAAATTTGACAAAAATCAACTTAAGTTTTAAAATGCAGAGAGTTTCGCGGTTGACGGACATGTATGAAGGATGGTCAATCTTCAAAGTTCTTCATCTCTGATCATTCCTCCCCCCCCCTACTCCTGCCCCTTGTCCCCACTCTCTTCCCCTAGACCTCTCCTCTCTCAGTACTGTCTCACACGTTTAAAGAAGCTCCACCATGCCTGTGAATGGGAATCTGTAACAAACGTTAATTTTTCCCCTAAATCTATTTGAATCAATAAGAGTAAAGTCTCATCAGTCTTGTTCCTGGGGTTTTGTTGGATCATGTGCCGACCTCATGCGGAGACGATGCATGTTGACATCACGCGAGTATTTTTCCTTTGTTTGCAAATGTATCACAAAAAATTGGGGTCACTTCAAATCGGGCCGAAAGGGACATTTTGGGTATTTTAGGGTTTTTTAACATTTAGGGTATTTTAGGGTTTGGGGTATGTTGTGGTTTGGGATATCGATATGTTGTGGTTTGGGGTATGTTCATATTTGAGTTTGGCTTGGGTTATGTCAGCCAATTCCTTTTAAGGTTATGCAATTGTGGTTTTGGTTCGGTTCAGTTACAGTTTGGGGTGGATTAGGATTTTTGGTTCTGTTAGGGTTTGGGTTCTGTTATAGGGTTTGGGTTCTGTTATAGGGTTTGGGTTCTGTTATAGGGTTTGGGTTCTGTGAGAGTTTGGGTTTGATTAGGTTTTGGTTAGAGTGAGAGTTTTGGTTCTGTAAGGGTTTTGGTTCTGTTAGGGTTTGAGTTCTGTTGGGATATGGGTTTTGTTAGGGTTTGGGTTCTGTGAGGGTTTGGATTCTTCGGATTATGTTCGGGTTTGGGTTCTGTTATAGGGTTTGGGTTCTGTTATAGGGTTTGGGTTCTGTTATAGGGTTTGGGTTCTGTGAGAGTTTGGATTTGATTAGGTTTGGGTTCGAGTGAGAGTTTTGGTTCTGTTAGGGTTTGGGTTCTGTTATAGGGTTTGGGTTCTGTGAGAGTTTGGGTTTGATTAGGTTTGGGTTAGAGTGAGAGTTTTGGTTCTGTAAGGGTTTTGGTTCTGTTAGGGTTTGAGTTCTGTTGGGATATGGGTTTTGTTAGGGTTTGGGTTCTGTGAGGGTTTGGGTTCTGGTAGGGTTTGTATTCTGTTATGGTTTGGGTTCTGTTTGGGTTAGAGTTCGGTTTGGTTTGGGGTTATGTAAGGATTTGGGTTAAGGTTAGGGTTTAGATTTGAGTTTGAGTTTTGTTTTGGGTTAGGGTTTGGTTTTGGTTTGATTTAGGGTTGAGGTCCATTAGGATTATGATTAAAATTTGGGTTTGGGGTAGGTTCAGATTGTGAGTCAGTTATGATTTTGGGAAGTTTCAAAAACGTGTGCATTTTTTGTTCAAAGGTGAAATTCCCATTTGGTAATGAATGGTGCTCGTACACACAACCAATTCCTCTGAAGAATTTTAATTGAGACGAACAATTAAATATCCACCAGGTTTTGATTCCTGGTGGAACTGAATAAAAGTGCCATGTGGTGCACTTCCAGCAACTGGAGGTGCTGCGTCTTGGAGTACGGTTTACCTTCAAATGGATTTTAAAACGGCCCTGCTGTCTGTAAAAGAGACGTGAAGATGTAACCATGGTGGCCATCTTTGCTTTCGGCCTTTACCCCTTGTTGAACTAAATAACTTGTATAACGGTCCAGTTTTTCCATTCAAGAGCATTTTGTACATACAAAGTTGCTAGTGGAAGAGCTAGAACATAGATTAGAACAGAACAGAAGAGGAAGACACTTCCTGAGATGCTCTGGGTACCAGCAACGTCACAACGTTGGTGCCGCTTTTCTCACCACACACAGCCTTGCATTTCCTCTGGACGAATTTCCTCCTCCCCTTGGATGTCAACCAATGGGGATAGTCCATGCTCTACCTTTTAAATGCTGAACATCAAGCAAGGAAGCAGCATGTACCATTTTTAAAGTCTTTAGTCTGACTCGGCCGGGATTTGAACCACCGACCTCCCAGACTCGGAGCGAACGCTCTGACCATTACATAACCGAGTCTAGTACTTCACAAACATTCCGCGATATTCACTCGTATCATTTTCCCGAGGTCATCTTCCATCTGTTTGGAAGTCAGCTAACGTCACCTTCATCAACCACCTTTCTGTTGCTAGAAAAACAACCACTTCCACTTCACTGAAAGCTCAGTGTTGGATGCTTTGGTTTGAACCTCTGCTTAAAACGAGTGGAATGAAACATTGAGGAAATTTCGAATTATTCTCACTCAGATTTCAACATCACTGTAATGCATATTATCAACTTTTTACACAAGAAGATGATTTGTAATGACAGATACCAGCAGGTGGCGCTATCCAATACAAATATACATAGAGATCTCCAATACAAATATACATAGAGAGAATTGGGTTCTGCCCTCCACCCTGAACCTCCTCCCTCAGATATGCTACCCAAACAGAAACTATACTTGGGGTACCCTTAGGCAACATGCAAAATTTGGTTCAGGAGTTTTTTTAGTTTTTGAAGCATATATAAACGGCCAAACAAACACACACAAACTCTCATATTCAAATAAATGACCACATACAACACTGGAGTATCAGGAGGAACGCAAAAAGACAAAGATGGGGTCATCAGGAGGAACCTGAATAGGTTTCGTGTTTCAACTGCTACTCCTCTACCCTCAAACCCATTTCGGCGCAGTCAGTACACACTCGTACATATATATATATATATATATATATATATATATATATATATATATTATATATATATATATATATATCTGTGCAGTGTCTGTGTTGTCTTGTGTTGTGTTGTCTTGTCACTGAACTACTCCCTCAAACTTTTGTGAAATCGTACCAAACTTCTGGTATGCACATATCTCTCCCGTCGGTTTGTCCTAAGGGTATTTTTTTTTATTCCAATCTTTTTTTTTTTGAATTTTTTTCAAAATTCCAATTTTTCAAAGAATTTCTTCCAATTTTGGAATTTTTTGGGGTAAAATTTTTTGTTTTCAACTTCAATAATTTACAAAAGGCAATATCACGTATATTACAAATACATTTGTGCAAAATAATTGTTTGAATTATAATTGGTGTAAACCATGACAAAACGGCAACTCGGGTACAGTCATTTATATATATATATCTACACATCTGGGTCGTGTCTGTGTTGTCACTTAACGACTCCCTCAAACTTTTGCTTCCATGGTGGTGAAGTGTTTTTAATAACGTGGTGGTGTTTTTAAATGACGTGGTGGTGAGGTGTTTTTAAATCACGTGATGGTGAGGTGTTTTGAATTACGTAATGGTTTTGAATTACGTTTTGAATTACTTGGTGGTGAGGTGTTTTTAATTATGTAGTGGTGAGGTGTTTTGAATTATTTGGTGGTGAGGTGTTTTTAATTACGTGGTGGTGAGGTGTTTTGAATTACATGGTGGTAACGTGTTTTGAACTACGTGGTGGTGAGGTGTTTTAAATTATGTGGTCGTGAGGTGTTTTGAATTACGTGGTGATGTGTTTTAAATTAGATGGGGTGAGGTGTTTTAAATTACGTCGGGGTGAGGTATTTCAAATTACATGGGGGTGAGGTGTTTTGAAATACGTGGTGGTGAGGTGTTTTGAATTACGTGGTGGTGAGGTGTTTTGAATTACATGGTGGTGAGGTGTAATCATCCCAAACATCCAGTCTGCACCTACCCCTCCCCGATGTATGTGCTGAGGGGTTCTTTTTTGAATTTTATATATTTTTTCATCCTAAATCTTCAACCTAAATTGCTTATAAAAATGTAATATCACAAACACAACAAATACATTTGTGCAAAATAATTGTTTGTATTATGATTGCTGTAAATCATGACAATACAGCAATTCAGGTACAGTCATTATCCTCAGCTAAAATAAGCCCGTTCCTCAGTAAGGACGCTTGGTGAGGCGAGCTGCGCTCGCCTCACCAAGCTAGTATGTATATATATATATATGTATATCATAGTGGGTACACCTACCCTCCCCCTTCTTGTGCCCTTCTCGGTCCAGTGGTCCGTAACAATGGAGAAATAACCTAAATAATAACACCTATGAGAAATCCGAAAAAAGTAATAAAAAATTGAAATTATTTTGAAAAATATTTCGCGAAAACACTAAGTATGGACCACCTGACTATACCCTGAAATTTTGGTGTCGGTCGGCCCAGGGTATTGGAGTAGTTCTTGAAAATCCGGACGTACAGACATAAATACACAGCTCTGTTTTGTCGTATAGACATACAAATTTGGGTAAAGAAGCGAAAAGATTGACATAATTAGTGTTCCATTATAATATTGGGGTCTGGAGTTTGCAGTGCATTGCCAGGGCTTCATGCATGGAGCGGGTGTGACACTGTGAGTGCTCTGGCTAGCCAAGGAAAGATAATGGCTTTGAAGCTTGTGCAAGCGAATGAGCTGTATCTTCAAGCATTCACAGATCTGGGATCTTCGTGGAATGTACCAACAGACGTCTTCAATAGCATTCAGGCCTTCACGTGTCAGCTGTACGCCAAGAACACGAAGATCGTCGGTGTTAATTCGCTCCGTTATCACATGTTCTGTGCAAAGAAGGGCCAGATCGAATCTGGACAATTGCCGCCTTGTGAAGACTCCTTGATGCAGCATACGCTTAGGGCCAACTATCAGGCGGCTATCTGGCGACGCAGCCTTGAAAACCTACCAGACGTCCCAACACCATCAGCAGGACATGGTTGGGAACTCGATGATGGCGGTTCGCTCACAATCCGATGGATGGCGGGTCTACCAGCTCCAGATGTCGTCTTGAATCTCATCTCATGCACATGCAGAAGGACGTGTCGACCGTCAGATTGCTCCTGCATACTGAATGGGTTGAAGTGCACTGTTGTGTGTAAGCTGCAGGGATGCTCCAACATGGTGCAGGATGATGCTATCGTGGCTCAGGATGCCAATGACTCTGATGGCGACTCTGATGATTAACTTTGTGTGCACTGTATATTGTATAGCATATGTTGTTCTCTATTATAATGCAGGCCAAATTGCCTGAAAATCTTTATAGACAGATAAACGGTTTAGCAAAATGTATAATTTGGAAGATCATACCGGTGTTATTTGACTAAAACATGACATGTTCAATGATACCTCCGCTTGCTTATTAGGAATATACATCGTATGGTGTTAAAATCAGCTCCATACGTCTTTCCAAACTCTAGTAATGAATAATTAATATAATTGGCGGCCATTTTGAAATCCAAGATGGCCACCAAAGTGCAGATTTCCTATGTAACAATTTCCGCCTGCTTATTAGATATCGTATGGTGTTAAAATCCTCTCCGTACGACATTCCTAACTTGCGTTATCGTCAGAATAGATAATGCCAGCGGCGGCCTAAGTCATTTTATGCCTCTTTACATTTATTTGTTGTAAACTCGTGGTGGATGATATGTTTTAGTTTTTGAGTTATTTTTATAGACAGATAAACGGTGTAGCACAATGCATAATTTGGAAAATCATACCAGTGTTGTTTCACTAAAAAAAGTACAAGTCTAATAATAAAATATTGAAAAATATATGATTTTTTTTCGATAATTGATTTTTATAATAATTAATCTAAAACAAAATGCTTCATATTATTTTTTATTTAGACGGTACACATCGGACGTATATTTAGTCGTCAACCGCACATCGATAGCTAGTATAGAAGTCCAGATACACGTGCAACAATGTACCCCACCAAATGGGCATTTTCGAGCTGGGTGGTTTCAAAGATGGCGTCCATCCGGGCACTAAGCTACCGTTCTCAGATGTCCATCACACCTTTTCTGACACTTGAGACATTGGTCTAATGGAAAATCATAATGAGAATTACTCCCCCCGCCGGAGCATTACTTTTGGTCTGGCTCAAGGACTATCTCTCTTCTGCTAGTGCTAATAATACGCTAATTTTAAAACCCGAAATTTTTTAAATGTTTATGTCTCCGTGACATTCCTGGGACCATCCCGAGTCGAACAGTACTTTCCGCTCGCAAATCCGTCCACGGGTTCTCGAGATCTTAGAGATCATAGATAGAGGCCAACTCTACTTTATATATATAGATATATATATATATATATATATATATATATATATATATATATATATATATATTTATATACAGTATATTGTTTTTTATATTTATATTTATATATATTGTTTTATATATTTATATTTATATATATTGTTTTATATATTTATATTTATATACGTATATTGTTTTATATATTTATATTTATATATATTGTTTTTTATATTTATATTTATATATATTGTTTTATATATTTATATTTATAAAAACCCTGGTGTTGGGCTAGCGGCTAGGGTGCCGGCTTAGGATCCAAGGATCCTGGGTTTGAATCTCGGTCGATCGCTGAATTAACACCAGGGGGGTTGACTCAGCCTGTCATCCTTCCGAGGTCGGCTAATTGAGTACCAGTTCACTGGTAATTCCCTGTTTGTCGTTAAAGGCGGCAAAAAGGGTTGGCGTCAGGAAGGGCATCCGGCCGTAAAACATTGCTTCAAAAAGGGGACCGAAAAACAACAACAACCACGGTTCCCGAAAAAGGCCAACCCCTGCTTTGCGGGGAAAAATGGCCTCTAAAGGTGGTTATTTTTGTTTTTTTATATATTTATATTTATATATATTGTTTTTTATATTTATATTTATATATATTGTTTTATATATTTATATTTATATATATTGTTTTATATATTTATATTTATATATATTGTTTTATATATTTATATTTATATATATTGTTTTATATATTTATATTTATATATATTGTTTTATATATTTATATTTATATTTATTGTTTTTTATATTTATATTTATATATATTGTTTTATATATTTATATTTATAAAAACCCTGGTGTTGGGCTAGCGGCTAGGGTGCCGGCTTAGGATCCAAGGATCCTGGGTTTGAATCTCGGTCGATCGCTGAATTAACACCAGGGGGGTTGACTCAGCCTGTCATCCTTCCGAGGTCGGCTAATTGAGTACCAGTTCACTGGTAATTCCCTGTTTGTCGTTAAAGGCGGCAAAAAGGGTTGGCGTCAGGAAGGGCATCCGGCCGTAAAACATTGCTTCAAAAAGGGGACCGAAAAACAACAACAACCACGGTTCCCGAAAAAGGCCAACCCCCGCATTGCGGGGAAAAATGGCCTCTAAAGGTGGTTATTTTTGTTTTTTTATATATTTATATTTATATATATTGTTTTTTATATTTATATTTATATATATTGTTTTATATATTTATATTTATATATATTGTTTTATATATTTATATTTATATATATTGTTTTATATATTTATATTTATATATATTGTTTTATATATTTATATTTATATATATTGTTTTATATATTTATATTTATATATATTGTTTTATATATTTATATTTATATATATTGTTTTATATATTTATATTTATATATATATAGATAGATAGATACATATATAGATATATATATGTATGTATATATATATATATATATATATATATATATATATATTTGTTGTTTTATATATTTATATATATATTATAATTATATATATATATACATATACATATATATATATATATATATATATATATATATATATATATATATATATATATATATATATACATATATATATATGTTGTTAGATTTGTGTTTTGCAGGCAGGAAGTAGTGACATGTATAACATGCCATCCCTGGGATGGTCATTTAACTCAGGTGCTATCCGTTAGCTTTGTTTGGTCCTTGTGGAGTTAGATACCATGATATCTTTCACAAAGAGTAGTCGGTTGTTGCCGGCACCATGAACAAATTGTAAATTCCTGCCCCGACTACTACTCTTGGGAAGACATTGGCAAATACCCAGTGTATGTCCTTCCCCAGGCAGCTACTTCGACAATCCCCAACACCAAGGAAATGGTTGTGGGGTAAATGCTGAAGAGCTGTAGCAGACCACCCTCTAGTGGGAGCAGTGACTATTGCATCATTTCCTTTTTATTCGTGTGATCCCTCATTGATTGTTTGCTTTGTCAGTTAACAGCCGACAATGTAAACGACATAGTACGCCCTCAGTTATGTCGATCTTTCAACTCTCATACCCTGGACCTCATTGCTGGAGATGTGTAAAATTTAACACCGTGCATTTAATGCCATCTTTCACATCATTAGCAACGCATGATAGCTTTCACCACATCAGGAACATATCGTGAATCGCATTTGAGTGTGGATAGATGGTGTAAGGGAAGTTAGTTGGTATTGAACGTGACAAGAACCAATTAGCGCGTCCCATTAGCCACCGAGTCCTACGTTAAGGGCATTCAAGTATTGTGCAGATGTCAATGGTAATGCAAGTCCTCTGTCTTTCTGATTTGTAGAACTTTACCTGTACTAGTCATTGCATTTACATAAATGTTGTGTATTACATGTATATTGTTACATGAGGTGTTTTCAGTTAACAATTGGGTTCATATGGTTCATCGTGCACTGTACTGTAATATTATTGTAGTAATACTAAGATACAGTGATGACTGTTGGGGGTAAACAGACCCCTTTTGGGTGTGAAATAATACTGTTAGTGTTACATTTGACATGTGATGGGCTGTGGGAATCATACCCTTAAAATTACACTGTGTGGGGGTTAATTTTGGGGGCCTGGACTTGAATGAATTGCCTGATTGACTTGAAAATGGCACAGCAACTCCCAGGCCATAGCAGCGATTGCAATGTTAAATGTTTTTCGAGGTGGGGATTGGTGTTGGGGTTGCAGAGGGAAATGTTAGACAAAGACGGGCAACTGTTCAGGATTTGTGGGAAGCACGCGTGCAGATGTGCCGCCCTCACCTTTTGCTTTTTCTCTCCTTTGTGTCCGTCCGTCTGTCTGTCGTGTGATACAGCCTTGCTGTGTGGTTGCCCTGTAGGTACCAGTTCTCCGCCAGGCATCACGGCCGCGGCGGTCCCCACCATTGCTTCTCCGCTCACCGTCACCGGTTTTGCCAGCTTACCGCCCCAGCCAACAAGCAGTCAGCCACCTTCGGACGCGGTCTACACCAATGGCATCCACCCCTACCCTGGTAGGATGGTGGCACCTGTTCTTACACACTCGGCCATCATCTTCACTCTTATCTGATAATTGTAGTGAGGACTATTTGTTCTTGCGCATTTCTGTGGCCATTTTGCATCAGGTCATTTGAACGGTACAAACTTTACAATGCCTATTTTAAGAAGCTTGGTGGATGCCAGGACCATAGTTTATTCCCAAAAGTTGTTTCAGTAGACCTTTCTCTCTCCACATTCCAGCCCTTCATCTCATCCCAACCTTGCTTCCTTCCCTTCTTTTTCAAAACAAAGTACTGCAATGCTAACAGGGTCATTTTAGGATCATACATGTAGGATATAAAGACATGCAAGCAAATAAGGAGAATAGAGGATTCCCAGCAGCAAATGGCAAGCCGAAAGATTCCAGAAAACTGTTCTCATGGAATACAGGCACGATGATGAGGAAGCCTACAAGCAAAATATTATCATCCTGTAAATACTAATAAACAAGAGCATAAAGAGGAGAGAAGTAGAAAAGCAAAAGTCAGCGTATGTGATGGACAAAGCAACGCGGGTTACAGGTACTCGGGTCTTATTCGTTGAGACACCTCAACTTCTTGGCCACCTGTTTCCCATATTCCTGCTCCATGCCTCCCCCTCACTTCATCTCACCTGCCCTACTGCCGAAAGCTCACACAAAAAGCCAAAGCACAGGGACAACGGTGTATGTCTCGCAAAGATGAGTGCCTGGCTTCCTCTAACCCTCAGACAAACGAACAGAGGCACAAATCGTCAGGCCAAGCCATCTTCAGGATAGTACCAGTTGTACCATCAATGTGTTGAGCAGTAGAATTCTGGGGAGTACCTTTTGATGCCATAACGGAAGCCTTTCCTTTTGTAATGCGGATTTGTGTAGGTGCCTCTGTTGACCTTGTCATGTGATCAAAATACCTTTTCCTGAGGTTGTTTTAACTAAGGGGAAGAAGTGAAGGTTTTTTGTCCTTTTTTGCGTAAATGGAGTGGGTGAAGCAAAATCGCTTGTCCTACTAATGATGTTTTCCTTGAGGCTTTGCATTGAACTTTTTTATCCTTCTAAAAAGACGGAGGCTCAGGTAACGGAGCTAGGTAACGCAGAGAAAAAAGGTAAGATCCTGACGGCGGGGCAATAGGCGGACGCAGCATTCGAGGAAATGAACGAGAGAACAGGAAAAGAAGAGACAGAGAAAGGAAGTGTGAAGCATAACCTAAAACAAGAGGGTTAGGTAAGGTAGAGTTATTGGGGGTAGAAAAGATCACGGGTAGGGATGGATGATGTCATGAGATAGTGGTGTATACCCTGCTTGAAGCTCTCGAGGGAAGAGTGGCAGCGAGGCCGTTCCATGAACAAGAGGAACAAGGGAAAACCGAATGGAATCTCAAGGAAAATGGCATTTCTTAAGAAGATTTTGTGATTCAAAAGAGCTTGGCACAGCCAGTCACAAGTGCTCACTGATTACCATGGTGTATTAATTCGCATCCGCTGTTGTATAACCGACAGCCCGTCAAATGCCCCTATTCATGAAAATTCCAACAAGATCATTAAAAATATGTGGAGCACTTTAAAACCTTGCTGGAACCTTTGAGAATATGGGATGTATGACTTTTTAGAATTTAAACGCAGCTGATCATGATGTTTTTAAGGGCTCGCAATTGTATCTTCATTTTATCGGCGGTAATGATGCGCTTCTTGAGTTTCTCTTGTACACCACAAAAACACCAAAGACATTGACGGCACAAAGCACAAATATGGTCCGCTCCTCAATGAGGACATGAAGGCTTCTCTTTGCCAACACTTCACCAAATCTTTCAGTCATCGTGAGATGTACCATTGCTTTGGGCCTGGTCTGTAATATATCTTTGGGCCTGGTATATAATACATCTTTGGTCCTGGTCTGTGATACATCTTGGAGCCAAAGTCCATATATGACCATGACGATGTCCATCGGATCAGTCAGTAGATAAACCTTCCCTTCTATACATATGTTTGATTCTTCCACCAGTTTGGATTTCCTGCCCATTCTTCTTCTGATGAACATGACTTCACCATTTTTTATTCTTGCTCATTGAAGACATGATGATTGATCGCTGTAAGGGTTATTCCGCGATCCGATGGATGAAATCAACAGGACGTTGATTGATTAAGGTATAACAACTGTCGGGGAAGTGAGGAGAAGCTGACTTTTCGAGCGTTAACCCTTCGTCGGAGCAAAACAGGCCCGAAACGTCGGCTTCTCATTGCTACCCATGGCAGTTAGCGTACTTCGATCAATGTCCTGTTGATTCCATCCACTGTTCCACCTGGCAGCCTTGGTAACCTGGCTTTACAACATTGTAGCAAACATCACACTCAACTGGGAATATCACATGTTACCTACAACTTGAACCATCTCTCAGCTACCTCGCATGGTTGCACCTGGGCATGTTAATGATGACGTTTTATTACGGGTCAAGCGCTACTTCGTTGGACGGTGTGTTGAGGTTCAAAATGCTGGTCTCACACAATACACGACTTTTTAAATGACGCATGAATGCTAAACAAGGCCTTTTGCGCATGCGCTGTGTGTGTGTGTGTTTTCGGTGACTCGGTTCTGCTCGATGGGCACTTTTAACCTGCCGTTGTTAGCGCGAAATCTGTAATTCAAATAGTCTTTTAAACATAATTTTCAGCATTTTGACAAAAGAGTGGCAATTTCAGTATGGTTAACCATAATTGTGTTCCTGAATTAAAATCAGACTCACGGAAATATAGGAATACGGGAAATATCCGTGGATGAGAGGAGTCAATTTCGTTACCATTTCTTTTTAATACAATTAGCTAATGGCGGCCGTGATTATAACACACACGCACTTCTCATTTCAGCAATAGATGGGGATATTTCACCTCCCCACAATCATGATTAACAGTAAATATCAGTATTTTAACCTTACCCTGTGCATCGACAAGCCCCAGATCTGACGATCTTACCATCAGTGTTTAGAAGAACCAAGGTTCGGCTAGAACGCACCCATCTATGAACCTATGGGGGCCACATGATTGGGAGTTTTTGCAGTACGGATGCAAGATATCAACTTTTTGGACGAGTTGGTCAGGAATTTCTCCAAATCTTTTCTTGTGTAGAGGCACACCCCTTTCTCCCAGGTGCATTTCCAAGTATTTTCAGCTTCTTTAAAAGCTTGGGAAGCCGTTTCATGCTACGGTCATTATCTGGCACATGTGATACACATCCAGCCCCCCCCCCCCCCCCCTCCATGGACTTCGTTACTCAAGATTTATGCGCATACCCACCGAGCAATGGATGGCGGATTACAACATTTTGAAAGTGATGTATTGGTTCCCCACATGTGGGCCTGGTGCTCATGCAACGACAGACCGTGGTGTGTAATTCACGTGCTTTGCTCTTCTTCTCTTTCGCGAATATCTAATCTTTATTGACTAAAGCAGGCATACACATAACGATCTTCATAATTGCATTATATTTCAACAAAGTTTTGTTGTACTTTGCTCGTAATTGTACTCGTCACAGTCTTAATTGTTTTTTTAAATCCGATATCAACTGCTTAAAAGGCCACCGAGTTATTTAACGTTTTGGTTGGCAGTAATTTTAACTCTCCCTAAATAATCAATAGAGTAGTTAAACAGACTTGACAAATAGTTTTGCCTTTGCCGGCCAATTAGGGAGCTTTCTCTCCTGCTTCTTCCCATGGCGTGAATTGAAGCTGTATCTCTTAGTCTTACAAGCAAATCCCAAATCTACCTTTGTAGTACTGAAAGTAGTCGAGCGTTTATCATGTTGTTACACACAAAATAAAATATTCGGATAGAAATGTTGTGTAAAGCAAGGCTGATAATTGTTTTTGTTTTTTAAGCACAAGTACAAGGAGGTTTTTAAGTACAAGGAGGCTTATGCACCATAAATGAGTAATGGTGGAAATGCTTTACACTGATATATTTGACTTGTTTATGGGATGTAACATGCTGATACCACACAAACGAGTGGGCATCAGAACAATGGATGTTGCAGTCGGAGAAAACCTGTGCGACCTGTGCAGTGACTGGTGGCAAAAAATGTTATTTGCCAGATTCAGTTAACTCCATTCAGGAAAGCAATTCCAAGAAGCACCTGTGACTTGTCTTTAGTTCTTTTTTGTGTAATGAAATTGATTTTTGGTACCTGCGCCATGGAGGACAGATGTTAGGTTTTCTCCCCTATCTGTTTGTTGGTCTGCCTGTGAGCAGGATATCTCAAAAATTTGTGGACTAACCTTTGTGGACAGGTTGGGTGTGTGACTAGTACAAATTGATTCGATTTTGTTGAAAATCCAGATCTGGATACGAATTTTTTTTTTAAAGTGATTCTTCACCATTGAGTGATAGGGCCAATAACAATATATAGCATGATATCTCAAAAAGTTGTGGACGATTTATGACAAAACTTGATGGATGATTTTGGTAGGTGACAATAACGAGCCGATTAGATTTTGGTTCAGGTCTGGATGCAGATTCGGCCTATCAGTGGGATCCACAACGTAAACTTTTCAGCCTGGTGGAGGGTATGCGTTCTACCATGTGCCATTTTAGTTTTATTTGATTACATCAGTACCAAGTACTTATAGGCTTGGAGGGGGTAAGAGTGGAGTGTAGCATATGAGATTGGCCAAAATTTTGCACATACTGGCCAGGCCTGAAATTTGTGCACACACCGAAATGAAGTAAAATCCAAATGAATGTTCTATATTTATGTGTCCATTGTCTACCAATGTCCTTGTAATTCATGAAGAAGTGCAAGAATGTCTCCTAATGTCTAACCCTGCATCTTATTTATAGATAAGCTCCTCCATGAAACTTAAATCAAAGTCCTTTTGAATTAAATTGGATAGCTTTTGCAGACTTCTCTTTGCTTTGGCTCAGGGTGTAATTGGGGTAATTAAAATACTGCTCATAATTATCTGCTAATGTAAAACATTATTTTGCCAAAGATTTATAAGTTTAATACTTCGTGTCATGCACAACACTCCGGCAGGTTTCATTTTCTGAGGAATTGGGTAAAATAATTCGAGAATTTGACACTAATTGCATTAAACACAACATGGGGATTTGATCTCGCATCATATCTGTTTATTTTTTTCCACTTGCACTTGCACTCAAAATGTTAATTAATAGGATGATGCGAAGAGTGGTGCATCGATGAGTACACCGTCCTTCCGATGGGACGTCAAGCTCGGGGCGTTCGAAATCCCGCAGTGTCTTCCGCAAGGAGACGGAGTCAAATACCTGCGGCCTCCCTCGACAAATTCCAGATCCATCCCATAATGTGCAGGGGCTGCATCATTGGCACATCCTGCACTAAAAAAAAAAAACCATGAAAAAACCACCCAGTGTGCCCACTTCTTCATCGAGTCCCCTGGTCCAGGACATTGAGAAGGGGAGGGAATAATATACTCAAATCATGAGTTGAAAATCACACTTCAAAATGTTAAAATTGCGTTCACCCTCAAAATAATGACCTTGGACTTGCACAACCTCCTACCACACCTCAAAAATGGGACGTGTAGATTTTACATTTAAAGAAATAATTAAATCAATAACTAAACAAATGTAGAACGTAAAAGGTGTAAATAAATACGTAATTCAAGGTGGTATGTCGGTAGTTGGTGAAGTGCATAAAATAATAAATAATTGAATGTGGTATGCAGGTTGTGGGAATGGTAAAGTATATATACCGTCATGGCCAAAAGTATTGGCACCGTGGCACTTTTTTCAAACAACTCACAATTTTCTCTAAAAATAAGTTGAAATTGACGAAAGTATTTGGTCTCCACAATTCTTTATTCCACTCTTAATATTACAGAACCTTTGTTTTAATGAACAAGAACATAATATATCCTTTGAAATCAGAAAATAAAAAGAAATGGCATTAACAAAATTATTGACACCGTAGACTTAATATTTGGTAGCACAGCCTTTGGACAAAATAACTGCAGTCAAGCGCTTCCTGTAGCCATGAATGAGCTTCCTACACCTCTCTACTGGCAGTTTGGCCCACTCTTCTTGTGGAAACTGCTCCAGTTCTCCCAGATTTGAAGGGTGCCTTCTCCCAACTGCTGTTTTCAGATCTCCCCACATGTGTTCAATGGGATTTAGATCTGGACTCATTGCTGGCCACTTCAGAACAGTCCAGCATTTTGTCTTGAACCATTCATGGGTGCTTTTTGAAGTGTGTTTGGGGTCATTGTCCTGCTGCAAGACCCATGACCTTCGACGGAGACCCAGCTTTCTGACACTGGGTTGAACATTGCACACCAAAATGCCTTGGTAATCTCCTGATTTAATGATGTTATGCACACGTTCAAGGCACACAGTGCCACAGGCAGCACAGCAACCCCAAAACATCACTGAACCTCCTCCATGTTTGACTGTAGGGAAGGTGTTCTTTTCTTTGAAGGCTTCATTTTGTTTTCTGTAAACATAGAGATGATGTGCTTTACCAAAAGGCTCTAATTTGGTCTCATCTGTCCACAGAACATTCTCCCAGAAGGATTTTGGTTTGTTCAGGTGTGTTTCGGCAAACACCAGTCGGGCTTTCTTTTGACTCTCTCTCTCTCAGCAATGGGGTCCTCCATATAACCCTTTTCATTGAGTTGGTGATGGATGGTGTGAGCTGAAATTGTCGTACTTTGTGTCTGAAGGTCAGCTTGAATCTGGTTGGCAGTTGATCGAGGTGCTTTCTCCACCATTTGAACAATCCTTCACTGTAATCTTCGATCAAGTTTTCTCTTGCGGCGAGGTCCAGGGAGGTTGGCTGCAGTGCCATGGGCCTTAAACTTCTTTATAACATTGCGTACGGTAGACACATGAACATCAAGGTCTCTGGAGATGGACCTGTAGACTTGAGATTGTCCATGCTTGGCTACAATCTTGTGTCTGACCTCCTCAGACAATTCTCCTGGTTTTCTTGCTTTTCTACATGCTTATTGCGGTACACACAGTGACACAAAACAGCAGAATGACTCCTTTTCTCTATTCAAACTGGTTGAATTATTTTTATATTGCAGGCTCCAACAACTCACCACAGGTGAGTTGAATTCCAAAGTAAAGGAGAATCACCTGCTTGAAATCTCATTATTTCTAACAACTTCTAAAAGGTGCCGATAATATTTTCCGGGCCATTTTAGGATTTCTGTGTGGAATAAGCTAAGATTTAGTAATTTTTTCAGCTTTTTTGTTTTGTTCCACTGCAAACCAAAGAAATACAAATGTGCATAGCGAAAGATTTTTTAATTTCAACAATTTTTCTGGAAGAAATGGTGAATTATTTGAAAAAAGTGCAAGGGTGCCAATATTTTTGGCCAGGACTGCATGTACGTAGATATATACACGACATGACCAAAAGTATGTGAACACCCAAACATCACACATCTCATTCCAAAATCATGGGCATTACTATGGAGTTGGTCCCCACACTTTGCTGCTATAACAGCCTCCACTCTTCTGGGAAGGCTTTCCACTAGATGTTGGAACATTGCTGCAGGAATTTGCTTCCATTCAGCCACAAGAGCATTGTTGAGGTCAGACACTGATGTGGGCGATTAGGCCTGGCTCACAGTCGGCGTTCCAATTCATCCCAAAGGCGTTCGATGGAGTTGAGGTCAGGGCTCTGTGCAGGCCAGTCAAGTTCTTCTACACCGATCTCGACAAACCATTGCTGTATGGAGCTCGCTTTGTGCATGGGGGCATTGTCATGCTGAAATAGGAAAGGGCCTTTCTCAAACTGTTGCCACAAAGTTGGAAGCACACGATCATCTAGAATGCCATTGTATGCTGTAGCGTTAAGATTTCCCTTCACTGGAACTAAGGGGCCTAGCCCGAACCATGAAAAACAGCCCCAGACCATTATTCTTCCTCCACCAAACTTTACAGTTTGCACTATGCATTCGGGCAGGTAGCGTTCTCCTCACATCCGCCAAACCCAGATTTGTCTGTCAGTCTGCCAGATGGTGAAGTGTGATTCATCACTCCAGCGAACGCGTTTCCACTGCTCCAGATTCCAATGGCGGCGAGCTTTACACCACTCCAGCCGACGCTTGGCATTGCGCATGATGATCTTAGGCTTGTGTGCGGCTGCTCGGCCATGGAAACCCATTTCATGAACCTCCCGACTAACAGTTGTTGTGCAGATGTTGTTTCCATAAGCAGTTTGGAACTCGAGCAATGACGAGTTTGGAACAAAGGTAGTGAGTGTTCCAACCGAGGACAGACCATTTTTACGCGATACACGCTTCAGCACTCGGCGGTCCCGTTCTGTGGGCTTGTGTGGCCTACCACTTCGCGGCTGAGCTGTTGTTGCTCCTGTACGTTTCCACTTCACAATAACAGCACTTACAGTTAACCGAGGCAGATCTAGCAGGGCAGAAATTTGATGAACTGATTTGTTGGAAAGGTGGCATCCTATGGCAGTGCCACTTTGAAAATCACTGAACTCTTCAGTATGGCCCATTCTACTGCCAATGTTTGTCTATGGAGATTGCATGGCTGTGTGCTTGATTATATATACCTGGAAGCAATGCGTGTGTTTGAAACAGCCAAATCCACTAATTAGAAGGGGTGTCCGCATACTTTTGTTCATGTTGTATATATATTTATATATAATTAATTCAAAATTGTGTGTTGGTAGTGAGATGGTAAATTGTATATTAAATTAAAAAAAATAGCTCCTGGAAGCATATACAATACTGTACTATTCTCTCCTGTAAAATGTTTTTCTTCAAATTGCCCAAATTCGGAAATAAAATTGTGTCCCATAACGTTTGGCTCTGATCCCAAAGTAATTTGACGTTCGTCATGCCCAGATATTATTGCATATGCCGAATGTGAAGGAGATGCGTCGAGTCATTTTCGATGAGTTGAGACTCCGGATGGATGGACGGACTGACAGCACCAAACTATAAGCCCCAAGCTGGCCTGAGGCCCTGTTGGATCCTATTCATACTTGGAATGGAAGTTTGTAACTTATTTTTTTACAAAATAGTCATTGGAAGTTGTAAGTTAACTTAATCATGTTGTCAAGTTGCACCTCAGAGTCGGTCCTGTGTTGCAATCCCATATGAGCACGTAGGTCATAAATCCTATACTCAAATCCCACACACAATGTTCATTTTCTCTGTCGACTATTGATGTCCTTGTATTTCATTTTAAAGTACATTGATGTCTTATAATAAACTACCAGGAGTACCCGGCGTTGCCCGGTGATGTTCTAATCCTGTTGGGATTTTGAAGAAATCAAATTGTTTTTTTCTTTCTATTTTTTGTGGGTGCCTAAAAGACTTCCCTACACCCACTAAGGAAAATTATTTCATATTGAAGTATTACATACACACACACGAATTGGGGATAATTTATAATTACCTTTCACATATCTACAAAGGCATTTTCACTTATTGCATTTATATAATTTGGTATTCACTTATTTCTTTAAATATTTAATTTTTCTAACATTGAATTCTCTGATTTTTTTATTATGAATTTTTTTGGAGTGCAAATGGAGTGGAGAGGCACCATGGAGTGCAAAAAAAATTGAACTTTTGTTTTTCAAAATTTTCAAAACAAAATTGGCCTAAAACACTCCCCGACATTCACTGATGAATCTCTGAACGTTTGACGAAGATCCGTTCAGCCTTCTCTGATTAAAAAAACAAAAAATGGCGACACATACACACAGACAAACGGCTCTTTTATTGTGTAGATGCACCATGGAGTGCAAAAAAAATTGAACTTTTGTTTTTCAAAATTTTCAAAACAAAATTGGCCTAAAACACTCCCCGACATTCACTGATGAATCTCTGAACGTTTGACGAAGATCCGTTCAGCCTTCTCTGATTAAAAAAACAAAAAATGGCGACACATACACACAGACAAACGGCTCTTTTATTGTGTAGATATCCTTGCGGTGCTGGCAGGATAGCTTAGATGTGTGAGGACGGACTCACCTGTGAGCTGTCTATCCTAGGTTTGAATCTCAACCCAGTTATAAAGTGGTACCCTCGTGTATCACATGCAGGGCGAGCTATCAATTTGTGTGCCATGTCTTTAAAGGATAGTAGGCGAGCACTCGAAACCAAATACAGATTCCTATCACCTTCAGTCGACCAACCTGTTTTTGAGTGGTGACCCATCCAGGATTTGTTCTACCTGAGAAAAGTTCTTCTGCACAAGTCATGATATGCCCCAAACCTCCGTAAATATATGGGCCTCTAATTTACATACAGTTATGATTCCCGGAGGAAGGCATTAAGTGTTTAGCCTTGGTGTCCATGGTGTCATCGTGTGTTTTTTTTCTCGTGTCGTGTTTCGTAAGAATACTTTTCCATTCTTCAATTATTTACTTTTTTACTTCCCAATTATTTAATTTTTCCACAATTTTAATTTTTTTAAATTTGCATTTATATAATTTGGTATTCACTTATTTCTTTAAATATTTAATTTTTCTAACATTTAATTCTCTGATTTTTTTATTATGAATTTTTTTTATTTTTCAAATGTTTTTAATTTATCGATTTTTTTTTCAATCTTCTGTTATTATTGTAACCAAAGGGATTTATTGTGTGTTTAGTCTTGTTATGGTTCACGGAGGGAGACATTAAGTGTTTAGTCTTGGTGTCCAGGGTGTCATCCCACTTTTTAAAGAATAATTAATTTCTCCATTATTTAACTTTTAAATTTCCAATTATTTAATTTTTCCCCAATTTTTTATTATTACCTCCGCCACCAAAGGTGGATGAAGGTTATGTTTTCACCCCTGTCTGTACGTTCGTCCGTTTGTTTGTGAACAAAATATGTCAAAAAGTTGGGGACGGATTTGGACGAAATTTGGCAGAGATGTAGCGTATGTGACAAGGACGAAATGATTCGATTTTGGTGAAGATTCGGATTTGGATCCGGCTACTAGAATTTTTTAAGTGATTCTTCACCATTGGGAAATAGGGCCAAAAACGATACATATCAGGATATCTCAAAAAGTTATGGACGGATTTGGACGAAACTTGGTGGACAGGTTGTGTGTGTGACGAGGAAGAATCGATTCGATTTTGGTGAAGGTCTGAATATGAATTCGAATATGAGAATTATTTAATTATTATGTGATTCTTCACCATTGGGAGATTTGGCCAAAAACGATACATAGCAGGATATCCCAAAATATTATGGACTGATTTGGCCGAAACTTGGTGGACAGGTTGTGTGTGTGACAAGGAAGAATCGATTCGATTTTGGTGAAGATCTGAATATGGATTCGGATATGGGAATTATTTAATTTTTCAAGTGAATCTTCACCATTGGGAGATAGGGCTAAAACCAACATATAGCAGGATATCTCAAAACGTTGTGGACGGATTTGGACGAAACTTGGTGGACATGTTGTGCATGTGACAATGAAGACTAGATTCAATTTTGGTGAAGATCCGGATTCGGATCCGGCTAGTAGAATTTGTAAAGAGATTCTTCACCATTGGGAAATAGAGCCAAAAACGATATATAACAGGATATCTCAAAAAGTTGTTGACGGATGATTTTGATTAAATGTGATTCTGTTTTGTGATTTTCTGGTCTGCTCTATGATATATAACGTAAACTGTTCACTTGGCGTAGGTATGCTCTCTACTGAGTGCCGTTCTAGTTAAGTGTGTAGTCTTGTTATGGTTCACGGAGGGAGGCATTGGTTTTTTTTTATTTAATTGGTTTTTTTTTCTTTTCTTTTGTATACAAGATCGAGGCTCGTGAAAGAGCTAACATTAATCACACAAAAAGTCAAACCGACACAAACCGATACATAAAACACAAAATAAGGGGAGCGGTAGACAAGATGGGGAGAGGGGGGGGAAGGACACAAACACAACATTTGAGAGCAGGGACATCGACAGAACTGTGGGAGGGAGAGGGCTTGGGCGGAGGTGGGAGAGGTATAAAACATATGGACACTGCAAGGACTTCCAGGAAAGAAGTTGGAATTTCGAAAAAGTGTATCTGGGGTGAATTAGCGGGGGTAGAAAAGATCAAGGTTTTGGATGGGGGAAGATAAGAGATGGTGGTGAACAGCTGTTTTAAAGACTTGGAGGGAGGAGTGGGATTGAAGGGAGTGTTGGAGTTTGTTCCAGAGGCGGGAGAAAAGGGGAATGAAAGAGTGAAGGTGAGCAGAGAACCTAGATTTTGGCAGTTTAACCATAAGAGGGTTGCTGGCAGATCTTGTGCGACCTGTAGGAATATTTTGGGGACAGAGCACAGTGAGAGCTGGGGAAGCAAGGCCGCAGAGTAGTCGGTAGAAGACAGAAAGACCACCAACCTGCCTGCGGTGAGTGAAAGGCCCTCGGAGTTAGCTTCATCGCAGGAGATTCCAATGATTCTGAAAGCTTTGGTTTCAACAGCGTGAAGTCGAGCTAGGTGTGAGGCAGGAGCACCGGCCCAGAGGGGGGAACAGTATTCCATTGAGCTGCGGATGAAAGCCTTGTATGTGGTGAGGAGCTCAGGTGTGCCAAGGAAGGACTTCGCACGACGGAGGATGCCCAGTCGGCGACTGGCTTTGGAGGCCAGCTTGGAAATGTGGTTTTCCCAAAAAATATCATGGCAGATAGTGAGACCCAAAAGCTTGTGCGACAGAACTTCTTGGAGAGGATTGTTGAGAAAGTAGATGGGACGGTTTTCCAGTCGGTCTTTTCGGAGAGACATCGTAAGAGTGTGAGATTTGTCAGGATTGAAAGACATGTTCCACTTGTTTGACCAGTCTGTGATTTTGTCCAGGTCTGCAGAGAGTGAGGAAGCTGCAGACTGCCGATCTGAGGGATGAGGAATGGAGCAGCAGAGAGTGGAGTCATCAGCAAAGAGATAGCGAGGATTTTCCAGAGAGTCGGAGAGATCATTGATGAAGACCAGAAAAAGCACAGGGACCTGAACACTACCTTGGGGAACTCCAGCCAGAACAGGAAGGGGCGATGAGAGAAATCCATTCAGGGCCACACGTTGACTACGACCAGAGAGGAAGTCCGCAAGCCAAGCGTGGAGATTTCCATGGATACCATAGGAGGAGAGTTTGGTGAGCAGAGCTGGGTGCCAGACCGTATTGAAGGCACGTGATATGTCAAGGGAGACAGCTCTGATTTCCTGTTTGGCATTGAGGACCTCCATCCATTGTTGAGACAGCAGAAGCAACATGTCCAGAGTAGACTGACCTGGTCTGAATCCAAATTGATGATCGGAGATCAAGCCATTGGAGAAGAGGAAGGATTTGATATCCGAAGCAATGATGGATGCCATGACTTTGCTGATAATTGGGAGCAGGCTGATTGGTCTGTTGTTGCAAGGATCTGTTTTTGCACCTTTTTGTGTAAAGCGGTAATGTTTACTGATTTCCAAGATGCTGGCAGATGACCTTGACCAAAGCGAGGGTGAATAGAACAGATAGAGGGTGAGATAGAGCGGCAGAGCAGGATTTTAGGACCCGTGGGCTGATGCCGTCTGGTCCAGTTGCAGAATCAGAGTCGAAGTTTGACAAAAACTTCTCCACCTTGTCAGGAGAGGCCACATAGTCCAGGAGCAGTTGGGTTCGACTGGGAAAGGTGGGAACAGAGAGAGATGGGTTTGGGACACAAGATTTTGAGGTAAACACAGAGATGAGACATTCGGCTTTGTTACATGCGGTGACAACTGTGTAGCCACTTGAGGTGAGGGAGGCGATGGAGGGGGAACAAACACCAGAAACGGATTTGACCAGACACCACCAGGATTTGGAGGAAGGAGACAGGTTTGAGAATTCATTCTTGAATGTGGAGAGATAGTGCTTCCTGGCACTCCTGAGGGTAGACATTAGACACACACTTGTTCCGAGCTTGGTGGAAGGAACTGAGATTGGCTTCAGTTGGATTTGCCTTCCAAGAGGCAAAGGCAAGTTGTTTCAGGGCAACTGCCTCACCACAAGATTCAGTGTACCATGGACGGGAGGAAGGGTAAGACAACTGAAGACGAGATAAATCTGTGCATGAGAGAATTCTAGTATTCTAGTAGCCGGTTGGCAGAAATTTAAATTTTTGGTTGGCTTGGTGTCCTTGGTGTTCTTTGGTTGGCTTTGTGTTTTTCGTCTTGGTGTACTTGGAGTTTTTTGGTTGCCTTGGTGTTTTTCGTCTTCGTGTCCACAGTGTTTTTTGGTTGCCTTGGTGTTTTTCGGCTTAGTGTCAATGGTGATTTTGGTTGCCTTGGTGTTTTTTGGTTGGCTTGGTGTTTTTCTTCTTGGTGTCCATGGTGTTTTTTGGTCGTTTGGTGTTTTTCTTCTTGTTGTCCATGGTGTTTTTTGTTTGGCTTGGTGTTTTACGTCTTGGTGTCCATGGTGATTTTTCGTTGGCTTGGTGTTTTTCTTCTTGGTGGCCATGGTGTTTTTTGGTTGGCTTGGTGTTTTTCGTCTTGGTGATCTTGGTGATTTTTGGTTGGCTTGGTGTTTTTCTTCTTGGTGTCCATGGTGTTTTTTGTTTTTGGTTTGCTTTGTGTTTTTCTTCTTGGTGTCCATGGTGTATTTTGGTTGGCTTGGTGTTTTTCGTCTTGGTGTCCATGGTGTTTTTTGATTGGCTTGGTGTTTTTCATCTTGGTGTTCTTGGTGTTTTTCATCTTGGTGTTTTTTGGTTGGCTTGGTTTTATTCGTCTTGGTGTCCTTGGTGTCCTTGGTGTTTTTTGGTTGGCTTGCTGTTTTTCTTCTTGGCGTCCTTGGTGTTTTTGGTTGGCTTGGTGTTTTTCGTCTTAGTGTCCATGGTGTTTTTTGGTTGGCTTGGTGTTTTTCTTCTTGGTGTCCTTGGTGCTTTTTGGTTGGCTTGGTGTTTTTCTTCTTGGTGTCCTTGGTGTTTTTTGGGTGGCTTGGTGTTTTTCTTCTTGGCGTCCTTGGTGTTTTTTGGTTGTCTTGGTGTTTTGCGTCTTGGTGTCCATGGTGTTTTTTGGTTGGCTTGGTGTTTTTCTTCTTGTTGTCCATGGTGTTTTTTGGTTGGCTTGCTGTTTTTCTTCTTGGTGTCCATGGTGTTTTTTGGTTGGCTTGGTGTTTTTTGTCTTGGTGTCCTTGGTGTTTTTTGGTTGGCTTGGTGTTTTTTCTTCTTGATGTCTATGGTGTTTTTTGGTTGGCTTGGTGTTTTTCATCTTGGTGTCCATGGTGTTTTTTGGATTGCTTGTTGTTTTTCTTCTTGGTGTCCATGGTGTTTTTTGGTTGGCTTGTTGTTTTTCTTCTTGGTGTCCATGGTGTTTTTTGGTTGGCTTGGTGTTTTTCATCTTGATGTCCATGGTGTTTTTTGGTTGGCTTGGTGTTTTTCATCTTGATGTCCATGGTGTTATTTGGATGGCTTGGTGTTTTGCATCTTGGTGTCCATGGTGTTTTTTGGTTGGCTTGGTGTTTTTTGTCATGGTGTCCTTGATGTTTTTTGGTTGGCTTGGTGTTTTTCTTCTTGGCACCCTTGGTGTTTTTTGGTTGGCTTGGTGTTTTTCGTCTTTGTGTCCTTGGTGTTTTTCATCTCGGTGTTTTTTGGTTGGCTTGGTGTTTTTCGTCTTGGTGTCCTTGGTGTTTTTAGGTTGGCTTGGTGTTTTTCTTCTTGGCGTCCTTGGTGTTTTTTGGTTGGCTCGGGGGTTTTTCTTTTTGGTGTCCATGGTGTTTTTTGGTTGGCTTGGTGTTTTTCGTCTTGGTGTCCTTGGTGTTTTTAGGTTGGCTTGGTGTTTTTCTTCTTGGTGTCCTTGGTGTTTTTCATCTCAGTGATTTTTGGTTGGCTTGGTGTTTTTCGTCTTGGTGTCATTGGTGTCCTTGGTGTTTTTAGGTTGGCTTGGTGTTTTTCTTCTTGGAGTCCTTGGTGTTTTTTGGTTGGCTAGGGGGTTTTTCTTTTTGGTGTCCATGGTGTTTTTTGGTTGGCTTGGTGTTTTTCTTCTTGGTGTCCATGGTGTTTTTTGGTTGGCCAGATATTTTTTGTCTTGGTGTCCTTGATGTTTTTTGGTTGGCTTGGTGTTTTTCTTCTTGGTGGCCTTGGGGTTTTTTGGTTGGCTTGGTGTTTTTCTTCTTGGCATCCTTGGTGTTTTTTGGTAGTTTGGTGTTTTTCGTCTAGGTGTCCATGGTGTTTTTTGGTTGGCTTGGTGTTTTTCTCCTTGGCGTCCTTGGTGTTTTTTGGTAGTTTGGTGTTTTTCTTCTTGGTTGCCTTGGTGTTTTATGGTTGGCTTGGTGTTTTTCTTCTTGGTGTCCATGGTGTTTTTTGGTTGGCTTGGTGTTTTTCATCTTGGTGTCCATGGTGTTTTTTGGTTGGCTTGGTGTTTTTCTTCTTGGTGTCCATGGTGTTTTTTGGTTGGCTTGGTGTTTTTCCTCTTGGTGTCCTTGGTGTTTTTTGGTCGTTTGGTGTTTTTCTTCTTGTTGTCCATGGTGTTTTTTGGTTGGCTTGCTGTTTTTCTTCTTGGTGTCCATGGTGTTTTTTGGTTGGCTTGGTGTTTTTTGTCTTGGTGTCCTTGGTGTTTTTTGGTTGGCTTGGTGTTTTTTCTTCTTGATGTCCATGGTGTTTTTTGGTTGGCTTGGTGTTTTTCGTCTTGGTGTCCATGGTGTTTTTTGGTTGGCTTGGTGTTTTTCTTCTTGGTGTCCATGCTGTTTTTTGGTAGTTTGGTGTTTTTATTCTTGTTGTCCATGGTGTTTTTTGGTTGGCTTGCTGTTTTTCTTCTTGGTGTCCATGGTGTTTTTTGGTTGGCTTGGTGTTTTTTGTCTTGGTGTCCTTGGTGTTTTTTGGTTGGCTTGGTGTTTTTTCTTCTTGATGTCCATGGTGTTTTGTTGGTTGGCTTGGTGTTTTTCGTCTTGGTGTCCATGGTGTTTTTTGGATGGCTTGTTGTTTTTCTTCTTGGTGTCCATGGTGTTTTTTGGTTGGCTTGTTGTTTTTCTTCTTGGTGTCCATGGTGTTTTTGGGTTGGCTTGGTGTTTTTCATCTTGATGTCCATGGTGTTTTTTGGTTGGCTTGGTGTTTTTCATCTTGATGTCCATGGTGTTTTTTTGTTGGCTTGGTGTTTTTCGTCTTGGTGTCCATGGTGTTTCTTGGTTGGCTTGGTGTTTTTTGTCTTGGTGTCCTTGATGTTTTTTAGTTGGCTTGGTGTTTTTCTTCTTGGCACCCTTGGTGTTTTTTGGTTGGCTTGGTGTTTTTCGTCTTGATGTCCTTGATGTTTTTCATCTCGGTGTTTTTTGGTTGGCTTGGTGTTTTTCGTCTTGGTGTCATTGGTGTCCTTGGTGTTTTTAGGTTGGCTTGGTGTTTTTCTTCTTGGCGTCCTTGGTGTTTTTTGGTTGGCTAGGGGGTTTTTCTTTTTGGTGTCCATGGTGTTTTTTGGTTGCCTTGGAGTTCTTCGTCTTGTTGTGCTTGGTGTTTTTCATCTCAGTGTTTTTTGGTTGGCTTGGAGTTCTTCGTCTTGGTGTCCTTGGTGTTTTTCATCTCAGTGTTTTTTGGTTGGCTTGGTGTTTTTCGTCTTGGTGTCATTGGTGTTTTTTGGTTGGCTAGGGGGTTTTTCTTTTTGGTGTCCTTGATGTTTTTTGGTTGGCTTGGTGTTTTTCTTCTTGTTGTCCATGGTGTTTTTTGGTTGGCTTGCTGTTTTTCTTTTTGGTGTCCATGGTGTTTTTTGGTTGGCTTGGTGTTTTTTGTCTTGGTGTCCTTGGTGTTTTTTGGTTGGCTTGGTGTTTTTTCTTCTTGATGTCCATGGTGTTTTTTGGTTGGCTTGGTGTTTTTTGTCTTGGTGTCCATGGTGTTTTTTGGTTGGCTTGGTGTTTTTCTTCTTGGTGTCCATGCTGTTTTTTGGTAGTTTGGTGTTTTTATTCTTGTTGTCCATGGTGTTTTTTGGTTGGCTTGCTGTTTTTCTTCTTGGTGTCCATGGTGTTTTTTGGTTGGCTTGGTGTTTTTTGTCTTGGTGTCCTTGGTGTTTTTTGGTTGGCTTGGTGTTTTTTCTTCTTGATGTCCATGGTGTTTTTTGGTTGGCTTGGTGTTTTTCGTCTTGGTGTCCATGGTGTTTTTTGGATGGCTTGTTGTTTTTCTTCTTGGTGTCCATGGTGTTTTTTGGTTGGCTTGTTGTTTTTCTTCTTGGTGTCCATGGTGTTTTTGGGTTGGCTTGGTGTTTTTCATCTTGATGTCCATGGTGTTTTTTGGTTGGATGGTGTTTTTCATCTTGATGTCCATGGTGTTTTTTTGTTGGCTTGGTGTTTTTCGTCTTGGTGTCCATGGTGTTTCTTGGTTGGCTTGGTGTTTTTTGTCTTGGTGTCCTTGATGTTTTTTAGTTGGCTTGGTGTTTTTCTTCTTGGCACCCTTGGTGTTTTTTGGTTGGCTTGGTGTTTTTCGTCTTGATGTCCTTGATGTTTTTCATCTCGGTGTTTTTTGGTTGGCTTGGTGTTTTTCGTCTTGGTGTCATTGGTGTCCTTGGTGTTTTTAGGTTGGCTTGGTGTTTTTCTTCTTGGCGTCCTTGGTGTTTTTTGGTTGGCTAGGTAGTCTAGTAGGAAGACTAGGTCCCTCTGCACCCCCCGGAGATATACTTCTAATCAGTGTTTCTAGATTGGAAAGAATGTGTAGAAAATGACTAGCTATGGCCCCAAGCTGAAAAAATGTCCCACATACCATTTTTATGCAAATTACTGCTGCAAATTTTATGCAAAATTATGCAAATTTTATGCAAATTTTTGATGAGGAGTAGAGTTGAGGGGTCTTTGAGGGCTTCATCGAGGTGCTCTCGGTTGCAAGACTGGGTCATTCTGAGAAGCACAGCAGGGTCAGAGATCATGATGTTCTCCTCCTCAGTGAATCTCTCCATCAACAGCCTCTCCATTGCCTCACACACTGTTTTGAGGCAAAAGAGGGACTTTGCGTAGGCCTTTCCACTGAGAACACCTTTGAGAGATCCACTTGTTACTAGTTGTGCCTCAAAGAGAATCTCTGCATATCCAGAACCACGCATCTTGTGTCCAGTGAGCATCCCGATGTAGTTCATGGATGTGTGGAAGGGTCCAATCGTTACTACATGACTAGCAAATTCATTTGGCCAGCGCCAGATGATGGGAAGGGCTTTCATGCAGACACCCAGATCAAATGTATTCAGGACCCATCTCTGACCCACCTCAGCAGTTGCTGCCTCGGAACGCTTCAGTAGCTCACGAACAACTGCGTTGTCTGTGATCGGTTGGTGGATAGGCGTGCAGTAGTCGACTGTTGATTTGCTGGGTGGGGGAGAACCAGTTGCAGAGGTGAAACCCCCTAGCCCAGGCACAGGCTGCAGGCCATTGCCATGCCATGCAGGCACCAGGCACAGACCGATCACAGACAACGCAGTTGTTCGTGAGCTACTGAAGCGTTCCGAGGCAGCAACTGCTGAGGTGGGTCAGAGATGGGTCCTGAATACATTTGATCTGGGTGTCTGCATGAAAGCCCTTCCCATCATCTGGCGCTGGCCAAATGAATTTGCTAGTCATGTAGTAACGATTGGACCCTTCCACACATCCATGAACTACATCGGGATGCTCACTGGACACAAGATGCGTGGTTCTGGATATGCAGAGATTCTCTTTGAGGCACAACTAGTAACAAGTGGATCTCTCAAAGGTGTTCTCAGTGGAAAGGCCTACGCAAAGTCCCTCTTTTGCCTCAAAACAGTGTGTGAGGCAATGGAGAGGCTGTTGATGGAGAGATTCACTGAGGAGGAGAACATCATGATCTCTGACCCTGCTGTGCTTCTCAGAATGACCCAGTCTTGCAACCGAGAGCACCTCGATGAAGCCCTCAAAGACCCCTCAACTCTACTCCTCATCAAAAATTTGCATAAAATTTGCATAATTTTGCATAAAATTTGCAGCAGTAATTTGCATAAAAATGGTATGTGGGACATTTTTTCAGCTTGGGGCCATAGCTAGTCATTTTCTACACATTTTTTCCAATCTAGAAACACTGATTAGAAGTATATCTCCGGGGGGTGCAGGGGGACCTAGTCTTCCTACTAGACTAAGGGGGTTTTTCTTTTTGGTGTCCATGGTGTTTTTTGGTTGCCTTGGAGTTCTTCGTCTTGTTGTGCTTGGTGTTTTTCATCTCAGTGTTTTTTGGTTGGCTTGGAGTTCTTCGTCTTGGTGTCCTTGGTGTTTTTCATCTCAGAGTTTTTTGGTTGGCTTGGTGTTTTTCGTCTTGGTGTCATTGGTGTTTTTTGGTTGGCTAGGGGGTTTTTCTTTTTGGTGTCCTTGATGTTTTTTGGTTGGCTTGGTGTTTTTCTTCTTGGTGGTCTTGGTGTTTTTTGGTTGGCTTGGTGTTTTTCTTCTTGGCGTCCTTGGTGTTTTTTGGTAGTTTGGTGTTTATCGTCTTGGTGTCCATGGTGTTTTTTGGTTGGCTTGGTGTTTTTCTTCTTGGCGTCCTTTGTGTTTTTTGGTAGTTTGGTGTTTTTCTTCTTGGTGGCCTTGGTGTTTTTTGGTTGGCTTGGTGTTTTTCTTCTTGGTGTCCATGGTGTTTTTTGGTTGGCTTGGTGTTTTTCGTCTTGGTGTCCATGGTGTTTTTTGGTTGGCTTGGTGTTTTTCCTCTTGGTGTCCATGGTGTTTTTTGGTTGGCTTGGTGTTTTTCCTCTTGGCGTCCTTGGTGTTTTTTGGTTGGCTTGGTGTTTTTCGTCTTGGTGTCCATGGTGTTTTTTGGTTGGATTGGTGTTTTTCGTCTTTGTGTCCATGGTGTTTTTTGGTTGGCTTGGTGTTTTTTGTCTTAGTGTCCTTGGTGTTTTTTGATTGGCTTGGTGTTTTGCTTCTTGATGTCCATGGTGTTTTTTGGTTGCCTTGGTGTTTTTCTTCTTGGCGTCCTTGGTGTTTTTTAGTTGGCTTGGTGTTTTTCGTCTTGGTGCCCTTGATGTTTTTTTGGTTGGCTTGGTGTTTTTCGTCTTGGTGTCCTTGATGTTTTTTGGTTGGCTTGGTGTTTTTCTTCTTGGCGTCCTTGGTGTTTTTTGGTTGGCTTGGTGTTTTTCGTCTTGGTGTCCATCGTGTTTTTTGGTTGGCTTGGTGTTTTTCGTCTTGGTGTCCTTGATGTTTTATGGTTGGCTTGGTCTTTTTCTTCTTGGTGTCCTTGGTGTTTTTTGGTTGGCTTGGTGTTTTTCTTCTTGGCGTCCTTGGTGTTTTTTGGTTGGCTTGGTGTTTTTCGTCTTGGTGTCCATGGTGCCCCAATAAAAACAAAAAAACGTTTTTTCATTGTGAGGGAGAATTGAGGAGATCGGGCCAAAAACGATACACAGCACGATATCTCAAAAAGTTGTGGACGGATTTGGACGAAACCTGGTGGACCAGTTCGGTGTCTGACTTGGAAGAATCGATTCGATTTTGGTGAAGATCTGAATATTCAATCGGATATAAGAATTATGTAACTTTTAAAGTGATTCTTCACCATTGGGAGATCCGGCCAAAAACGATACATTGCAGGATATCTCAAAAAGTTATGGATGGATTCGGACGAAACCTGCTGGACAGGTTGTGTGTGTGACAAGGAAGAATCGATTCGATTTTGGTGAAGATCTGGACATGGATTCGGATATGAGAGATTGAATTTTTAAGTGATTCTTCACCATTCAGTGATGTGGCCAGGCGGAGGTATGTTCTCTACTGAGTGCCGTCCGAGTTACCTGTGTTGTCGTACTGGCTAATGCGATGATGGATAATCTTGTTTGACGTATGAGCTAACCACTAAGATGCTCTTTTGTGCGGAATGATACCATGCAGATTATCATTGTGTTGGCCCTATCCAAAAGTCCTTTTGGTGATTTTCAATGCAATGCACATTGTTCATAGGAAACATTGTTCTAGAAAATGGATCAAAAGGTACAAGTGAAGAATTTTTAGAACTTATGCATTCAAATTTCTTTCCTCTGAGTCTTTGAGAAAAATTCAGAATTTTGTGCATTTTTCTGTATAAGCGCAGCTTAGGGTCACTAATACTGCTGCATGTCCAAACTAGTTTTGGAAATGGATTGACAATAGTCACTGACTGAATGCATCCCATGAGGAAATGGAATGAGGTGTTCACTGTAGCCGAACCATGAAACCTTCATCCCATTGGCTTGATGTTCCCCAAAGTTGGGCAGTCTTACTTGTGTAGGGCCTACAATGCTTGCTTGCAATGTTTACAGATATATTTCGTAGCAAATTCAGTTGCACCAGGGTTATTGAGTGAAACCACATTCCATGTACCGATGGATAGTCCGAACAAGATGGTGCTTGGAAGCACTAACAAGATTCCTTGTTCTTTTTCCCCTTCTCTCCACCTCCCTTAATCCTCCAACACACGAGTATCCCCAACACATTTCCCTATTCTTCGTCCTGTTGGGAATTTGGAAGCCTCTCTTTCAGTTTTTGAACACGTGAATCGTTTGTTATATGGGATGCGTGGCGCATTATATGGTACTCGGAGGTCCCACAAAATATATCGGATGTCCTTGTACTGCATTCTTTGCACCCATAAAGTGCATCACATGCAAACTTTCACTCGCAACAGGAACATATTATTCGCTTGGTAATTTACTGGTGAGTACTTCGCCCTTCCGTGAGCAATTTTCACTCGCAGCAATATTTACCATGCTTTGGACTAACACCTGCTCTTCACCACATGTGTCTCCTGTAGCACAAAGCCCCACTGCTGCAGACCCTCTTCAGCAGGCTTATGCAGGAATGCAGCAATACACAGGTGATGTACAATCATGATGTTGTAACTATGATGTTATAACCTTGATGTCGTGTCCATCTTTCAGTCCCCGCTCTAAATTGCTCCAAAATAAACGTGTGGACCTACTATCCTCACCCTTCAGTGTGTCCCTCGCCCTCACCTGCAGCCACATACCCTGCAGCATATGGCCAAATAAACCAGGCCTTCACCCAACCACCACCTATTGTTCCTCAACAGCAGAGAGAAGGTGAGTATTTTCATTCTCTTTTGCATTTAATACGTTACATTTATTACTATAGGACAACGCCATCTAGAACAGCGTTTGTTTGTCCATATGTCCCCACAAACGTACACCAATCAGAGCACAGGATCTGGTCACATGACAGTGGGACAGCGTTTAGTAACCATTACAGTTTCATATTTTACTAAAATGAAATATAATAACCTTCTGTGGAACGTTTTGGAGTCCCAGTGGGTGTCGTAAGGTAAGTAGGAGGTTTCAGAAATTCCACAATAAGTTTAAGTTCTTTCCTTTGCTGTATTGCTTATTTCTTAGATTTTCTCTTCTCCCCATAACTTCCCCGAACATCTACCCTTTGTCTAACGTTTTAAATACAGAAAATATATATATATATATATATTATTTCATTTAATCCTCGCGTGACACGTGCTTGTTGTCTCGCCCCACCCCCTTTATCTCCTTTTCTTCCACCTCTTCCTTCCATCTCCAGCCGAAATTCGCCTTTCCAATTCTAGTTTCCTCCATCTCATTTAACCCTTTCTTCTTTCTCTGATTCACGCCCTCACTTCAGGGACTTTTCCCAGATTGTTTTTCACGGATTTGTTTAAATATGTTTAAACATTCCCCTGCAGTGTTTTATTCAGTGGTATTTTACAACACGCTGTTTTTCTTGCTATTTAAAAGGCTTTTTTCAATTTCCTCATCAAATCATTCCATTTCAAAAAAAAATTCAATCTCTTACAGCCATTCCTTTCGACATTCTCTAAACTCAATTCTAACAATTCTCTAAATTCTAAAGTCCCGGTGTGTACCCCGGTTTAGAATAGGAACCAAGTATCCCTGCGCGTCGTAAGAGGCGACTAAAAGGGTTGGCGTCAGGAAGGGCATCCGGCCAGAAAAACATTGCCTCAAAAATAGAACCATGACAATTACAACTACATATGCGCAGGGTACAGCCCGAAGTACCCCGTGGGGGACCCCACTCCCTCTCGTCAAAACTCAAGGTGGGGACTACCGATCGAAGCAAGGGTGGAAATCACTCCATTTATGACGACGAAACGTCTGATGCCCGAAGTGGAGATCGGTTTCTGAGGTTTGGGACATGGAATGTAGGGACAATGACAGGGAGATCAGGAGAAGTGGAAGAAGTATTGGTCAGAAGAAGAGTGAACATATGTTGTGTGCAAGAGACGAGATGGAAGGAAAGTGGTGTGAGAATGGTGAAGGGTAGGCAGGGACAGAAATACAAGTTTGTGTGGCAAGGGTGCCCGGATGGCGTGCATGGCGTTGGTGTCCAGTTTTCTGAGGAGTTTGTAGACAGTGTGGTGAGTGTGATTAGAGTGAGTGATAGGTTGATGATGGTGAAAATGATGATTGGAAAGCTCTTGGTGAACGTCATCTCGGGATATGCTCCGCAGGTTGGTCAGAGCGATGAAGAGAAGGACAAGTTCTGTTGTGTGATAGAGAAGCTGATGGAAAACGTGAAAGATGAGGAAGTTGTTGTGGTAGGAGGAGACCTAAATGGACATGTGGGAAGGATTATGAACGGTTTTGAGGGAGTTCATGGGGGTTACGGATATGGTGTGAGAAATGGAGAAATGGAGAAGGTGAAATGATTTTGGAGTTTGCTGATGGAGCTGATTTGTTGATTTGTAATACTCAGTTCCAGAAAGAGGTTAATAAGCTTGTTACATACACGTCAGGTGGGTCAACGACAACCGTTGACTACCTGATGGTTCGTAGGCGATATAGGGGGCACTTCCGGGACACAAAGGTGATCCTGGGGGAGGAGGCTGTTTCACAGCACCACTTGGTTGTCTGCGACTTAAGGGTAAAAGGTGCGAGGAGAGCTCGGCGGGTGAAGTACGAACCGAGAATGAAGGTGTGGAGGTTGAAAGAGGTGACAGTAATGGAGGCATTAAAAGAGAGGCTGAGTAGGATAGATGATGATGTGGTTGAGCTTGAAAGTGGTTGGATGTCAATGAAAGATAGTCTGTTGGGAGCCGTTGGTGAGGTATGTGGATGGACAAAAGGACCACCGAGGCACTCGGAAACATGGTGGTGGGATGATGAAGTTGGAAAGAGGATTGATGAGAAGAGGAAGAAGTTCAAGGAGTGGCAGAAGGCAAAGGGTATGGGGGCAGAAACAGCAGAGCATGAAAGTTATAAGGCAGCCAAGAAGGCTGCAAAGAAAGAGGTAGCAAAGGCGCAGGAGGGACGTAGGAAAATGTTCGGAGAACGCTTGGATTCGGAAGAGGGTCAGAGAGCGGTATTCAGGAATGCAAAGCAGATAGCGAAAGAGAGGTGTGATGTGATGGGGGTGAGTTGCTTGAAGGACGAAGTGGGACAAATTGTTGTGGACCCAGATGGAATTAAAGGAAGATCGAAGAGATATATGGAAATGCTGTTGAATGCAGAGAATGAATGGGATGGGAACATAGAGGGTAACCCAGTTTTAGGACCGGCAGAGAAGATAACTGAGAAGGAAGTTGAAGAAGTGATAAAAGCCATGACGAGTAGAAAAGCGGGAGGGCCGACGGGAGTTGTGGGAGATATGTTGAAAGCAGCAGGAAGTTGGGGTGTGAAGAGAATGACAGAGATCTGTAATGTGGTGGTGAAAGAAGGCCGTATTCCAGTGGATTGGGAACTGAGTACCCCCGTCCCTCTATACAAGGGGAAAGGTGACCCTCTGGACTGTGGCTCGTATCGAGCGATAAAGTTATTGGAGCATGGAATGAAGGTATTGGAAAGGGTGTTGGAGAGGAGGATAAGGAAGAGAGTGAGGATTGACGAAATGCAGTTTGGATTTATGCCAGGAAGAGGACGACAGATGCGCTTTTTATTGTAAGGCAGTTGCAAGAGAAGTACATGGAGAAGAGGAAGAAGTTGTTCCTTGGGTTTGTTGATCTGAAGAAAGCATTTGATAGGGTTCCACGCAAAGTAGTGACATGGGCATTGAGGAAGTTAGGAGTGGAGGAATGGTTGATCAGAGTAGTGATGGCAATGTACAAAAGAAGGGCGCACAGCTGTAAGGACGAAGGACGGGAACAGTGGTGAGTTTGAGGTGAAGGTGGGAGTGCATCAGGGGTCAGTACTAAGTCCACTACTATTTGTAGCTGTGATGGAGGTGCTGGCTCAGAACGTAAAGGAGGGTTTACCGTGGGAGTTGTTGTATGCAGATGATCTGGTGTTGATTGGGGAGAGTATGGATGGACTGAAGGAAAAGATGAACAAGTGGAAGGAATGTATGGAGACAAAAGGTCTGAAGGTGAATATAGGAAAGACGAAGGTGATGGCAAGTGGTAAAGCATGTGGTGAGGTGGAAAGAACTGGGAAGTGGCCGTGTGCTGTGTGCAGGAAGGGTGTCAGAGTGAACTCCATTCAATGTACAGTTTGTGCTGAGTGGGTTCATCAAAAATGTAGTGGTCTGAGAGGGTCATTATCCAGTGTGGCAGCTACATTCAAATGTAAGGTGTGCACAGAGGGAGCTGCGGATGAAGGAAATGTTGAGTTGGATCTTGGAGACGGCGTGAAGCTGGAAGGTGTGAAAGCATTTTGCTACCTTGGAGACGTCTTGAATGGAGAATGTGGATCAGACTCGGCAACGGTTGCTCGAGTGAGATGTGCATGGAAGAAGTTTTGGGAACTGTGTGGCGTGCTGATGAGTGTCGTTGAAGCTGAAGGGAAAGGTGTATGCTGCATGTGTGAGAAGTGTTATGATTTATGGGAGCGAGACATGGATAATGAACGTAGAGCAGCAACGAAGGCTGGAAAGGGTGGCAATGCGAATGGTTCAGTGGATGTGCGGAGTATCGTTGAGAGAGAGGAAGACAAATGATGAATTGCGAAAGATGATGGGAATAGAGCCTGTGATTGATGCTGTGAAGAGAAACAGGTTGAGATGGTTTGGTCATGTGTTGAGGAAGGATGAAAGTGACTGGTTGAGAAGAGTGATGGAAATGAATGTAGAAGGAAGTAGAGGACGGGGAAGACCGAGAAAGACTTGGCGAAAGATGGTGGAAGAAGAAATGCGGGCACGGGGGTTAACAAGGGGGGATGCAGAAAATAGGCCAAATGGAGAAGATTGTCATGGGGACCGCAAGGCTAAACCCCGCTCTAGCAGGGAAAATGGCCTTAAAATGCATGTTGTTGTGTTGTGTGTATTCTCTAAACTCACCTTCATTGCACCCCTCCTCTATCGTTTTCAAACGGATCTCTGACTTGAAAATCACAATAAACCTGCTTGTCGTAAATGTTTGTTTTTCATTAATCATCCACTTTCAAAACTCCCCCCTCACCCCTCCCTTTCAATTCTCCCCCCTCACCCCTCCCTTTCAATTCTCCCCCCTCACCCCTCCCTTTCAATTCTCCCCCCTCACCCCTCCCTTTCAATTATCTCCCCTCACCCTTCCCCTCCTAAACTCCCCCCTCACCCTCCCCTTCAAAACCCCACCCCCCACCCTTCCCCTTCAAATCTCCCCCCCCCCCCCTACTATTTTTCTCCAATCTCCCCCCTCTCCCCTCCTCCTAAAAGCTGCCGCCTCCCCACTTACTCTCCCTTCCAACTCTTACCTCCATCTCCTCCAACCTTCGACTTTGCACTGCCCCCCCTCAAACAACACCTCACTGTGCCTCATCCCATCACCATCAAACCATTTGTCTTCCTTACCCTTCCCTTTCTCCTAACCCTTCTGCAATCTCCGACACACTATCAACAGCTCTCCGTACCTCCCCCTCTCACCCCGCATCTTACCCTTCCCCTCCCATCCCCTGTCCTGTACCCGATGTTCCCCCACCCTCTTCCTTAACGGTATTGACCTCAAACATACGAGGCCATCGCTCAAACCTGATTGATCTCTCCATTCAGGTTGCTTCTGACAAACCAGACGTAATCTGCTTAATAGAAACTTTCCTCCTTCAGGATGTCTCTGATTCCTTAATATCTCTTCCTGGTTATTCCCTCTTCCGGTATGATAGACCTGACCCTCGTCCTGGAGGTGGGGTTGCTGTCTTTATCAAAAACTCTCTTCCTCACTCTCCTTGCACTGCCCTCTCTCCACCCCACCCTCCAGGAGTACCTCTGGCTACGCCTTCCTCTCCGCTCCCACCTTTTGTTCATATGTGTTCTGCACTGTCCTCCAAACAGTGATGACTCCATTTACATTTCACTGTCTGACAACATGGACCAACTTCTATCAACTCATCCCAACTCTCTCTTCCTCATATATGGAGACTTCAACTGTCATCATGCCAGCTGGTTGGGTGTGGGTTCCTCTCACACCAGCCATGGCACCTCAGAAAAGGACTTCTGTGACTCACCGGGACTGACACAATCTGTCAATTTCCCAACCCAGATCTCAGTCAATGGAGTATCTTCTCTTCTAGACTTGGTTATGACTAACTTCCCTGCAAATGTCTGCTGCTCTTCTTCTGCTCCAATCGGTTATTCTGATCATTTCCTTGTTAAAGTGGACATCTCTCTGGCCATTCTCAGAGAGCCTCTTCAGCGCCGACGAGTCTGGCATTCACTCAGGCTGACTGGCCCTGTCTTCAAGCAGCCATTAATCATCTGGACTAGTCTTCCATCTCTACTGACTCCGACATCAACTCTTCCTGGGAATTCTTCCAAAGTAAACTGCTCTCTCTCATGCACAGATTTATCCCATCTCATCTTCAGTTGTCGTACCCTTCCTCCCGTCCATGGTACCCTGAAGATTGTCGTGAGGCAGTTGCCATGAAGCAACTTGCCTTCACCTCATGGAAGGCTAATCCGACTGAAGGTAATCAGAGTGTGTCTACCCTCAGGTGAGCCAGGAAACAATATCTCTCGACTCTCAAGACTGAACTCGCAAACCTGTCTCCCTCCTCCAAATCCTGGTGGCGTCTGGTCAAATCCGTTTCTGGTGTTTGTTCCCCCTCCATCCCCTCCCTTACCTCAAACAGCTCAAACTACACAGTGGACATCTCTCTGGCCATTCTCAGAGAGCCTCCTCAGCACCGACGAGTCTGGCGACACAGCTCAAACCTCGACTCTGATTCTGCAACTGGACCAGACGGCATCAGCCCACGGGTCCTAAAATCCTGCTCTGCTGCTCTATCTCACCCTCTCTCTGTTCTCTTCACCCTCTTTTGCTCAAGGTCATCTGTCATCTGCTTGGAAATCAGCCAACATTACCGCTTTACACAAAACATGTGCAAAAACAGATCCTTGCAACGACAGACCAATCAGCCTGCTCCCAGTAATCAGCAAGGTCATGGAATCAATCATAGCTTCTGACATCAAATTCTTCCTCTTCTCCAATGGCTTGATCTCGGATCATCAATTTGGATTCAGACCAGGACATTCTATTCTGGACATGCTGCTTCTGCTGTCTCAACAATGGATGGAGGTCCTCAATGCCAAACAGGAAATCAGAGCTGTCTCCCTCGACATATCACGTGACTTCGATATGATCTGGCACCCCGTTCTGCTCACCACCTCTCCTCCTATGGTATCCATGGAAATCTCCACGCATGGCTTGCGGACTTTCTCTCTGGTCGTAGTCAATGTGTGGCCCTGAATGGTTTTCTCCCATCTCCCCTTCCTGTTCAGGCTGGAGTTCCTCAAGGCAGTGTTATGGGCACTGTGTTTTTTCTGGTCTTCATCAATGATCTCTCTGACTCTCTGGAAAATCCTCTCTATCTCTTTGCTGATGACTCCACTCTCTATCGCTCCATACCTCATCCCTCAGATCGGCAGTCTGCAGCCTCCTCAATCTCTGCAGACCTGGACAAAATCACAGACTGGTCAAACAAGTGGAACATGTCTTTCAAACCTGACAAATCTCACACTCTCACGATGTCTCTCCAAAAAGACTGACGGGACAACCCTCCCTTCTACTTTCTCAACAATCCTCTCAAAGAAATTCTGTCACTCAAGCTTTTGGGTCTCACAATCTGCCATGATCTTTCCTGGGAAAACCACATTTGCAAGCTGGCCTCCAAAGCCAGTCGTCGACTGGGCATCCTCCATCGTGCGAAGTCCTTTCTTGGCACACCTGAGCTCCTCACCACATACAAAGCTTTCATCCACAGCTCAATGGAATACTGTTCTCCCCTCTGGGCCAGTGCTCCTGCCTCACACCTATCTTGGCTTCACGCTGTTGAAACCAAAGCTTTCAGAATCATTGGAATCTCCCGCGATGAAGCTAACTCTGAGGGTCTTTCACTCATTCACCACAGGCAGGTTGGTGGTCTTTCTGTCTTCTACCGACTCCTATCCTGCCTTGCTCCCCCAGCTCTTTCTGTGCTCTGTCCAACAAATATTCCTGCAGGTCGCACAAGATCTGCCAGCAACCTTCTTATGCTTAAACTGCAAAAATCAAGACTCTCTGCTCACCTTCACTCTTTCATTCCTCTTTTTTCCCGCCTCTGGAACACCCTCCCTCACTCTCTTCAATCCCACTCCTCCCTCCAGGTCTTTAAAACAGCTGTTCACCACCATCTCTTATCTTCCCCCATCCAAAACCTTGATCTTTTCTACCCCTGTTAATTTACCCCAGACCCACTTTTTTGAAATACCGACTTCTTTCCTGGAAGTCCCAGCATTGTCCATGTGTTTTTTTTCCCACTCCCAACCCCCCTCCCCTCCCCCATTCCCATGCCTCCTCCCCCCCAAGCCCACTCCCTCCCACAGATCTCCCGATGTCCCTGCTCTCCATCGTGTCCTCCTCTCCCTTTATCATATGTTTTATGTGTCAGTTTGTCTTTTTGTGGGCCCCTTACATTACTTGTACTTACAGTACTTGCAGTACTTTCATTACTTGCTAACTGCTACCTGGTATCCGCACCCAGGTCATTTTATCCTCTTCAACTAAAGTATCAAACAAGCCCCTCTCTGCTGTTGTTAGACTATGAGTCTTGTTTTTTAATATACAGGTATCGAATAGCAGAGATTCCTACGTTCTTCATTACAGTTGTGCTGCAATGTCATTGTCCTTCAACACCATCCATTAGTCACGATGGAAAATAAATGCAAATTGCTCCGCGCTTGCATCATTGATGAAAATGTTCCTCAAATGTGGCATTCCATTTATTTCCCATTTTACGATCCAAATTTTATCCAATTGACGTGTCTCTTTTCATCTCCCATTCCCACTCCTTGCCTCAGTTCTAGCATCTCTCTATCCCCCTGATCCTCCACGTGCCGTTCCCTTGCCAGGGCCCGAAGGATGCAACTTATTCATCTACCACCTGCCCCAGGAGTTTGGGGATGCAGAACTCATGCAGATGTTTCTACCTTTTGGAAACGTCATCTCTTCCAAGGTCTTTGTGGACCGAGCCACCAACCAAAGCAAGTGCTTTGGTACGTATCGAGATTTTTCTTATTTTTTTTTCAGGGACTTCACTTGGGGCCCTGTGATCCGACAGATCGACAACAGGAAATGACATGTGCAGGTTGTTGATTGGTGAAAGCAGTGGGCGGGGCCTGCTGGTCACAAACGAGAGGTGTGGCTAGGTGAATGTGATTTCTCCTGGGCAAGCGTTTGCTGTATTTATTTATGTTTTGTTTCTCAGCTGTAGTGCTGGACGCAATGCAGCCATTCCCTCCAAACCCCCACGCCACAGGCTTCGTGAGCTTTGACAACCCAGCCTCGGCCCAAGCAGCGATCCAGGCCATGAACGGGTTCCAGATCGGTATGAAGCGTCTTAAGGTGCAGCTCAAGCGGCCCAAGGATGCGAACCGGCCCTACTGACAGGTGCCGCCATGCCCCCCCCTTGGCATTCGCCACTATGACAGGTGTGGATCGATTGATTTGTACATCGTCATACAGTATACTCCACAAACCTCACAATACAAATGATCATTGCATTGTTTTAACAATTCAGATTCATATTAGTGTCATTATCATCAGTATTCATTCATTCATGCAAATGCAACACCTGTGTGTGGGTATATGGACTAACTATTGGCTGGAGGTGGATGGGGGGAAATTCCGATCAGGTCATTAATTTGGAATTGGGCCAGTGTATCAGCACACAATGGTCTACTCTTTTTGAAAGGTACAGCTGGATATTTAACGTCCACTAGAGAATTCTAGATGAATTTGAATTTGATGTCCATAGATGTTGATGTATTTTTCTATTACATGCTGTTCTGGATTTCTTTCCCACCATTTAACCTAATACTGATGCATCTTGTACTGTTTTCGTCTCTTCTTGTCTAACCTCCATTGCTCTTCTCATTAATTTAACTAGAGGAGGACCCGCCCAACGGGTGATCGTGTTCCAAGCGTGCAACACGTTATTTTGACACATCCCTTTATTTGGGCGGTGTATAGGTCACAGACCGCTGCCTCGATTGCTCCCGAACATAAAAATAACCCGCATTACATCCATGAAGCAAAAACATGCCTACTGCTTATGTGCATATATAATATGTCGTAGTTATATAGCTCTGATAATTCAAATTGTACTAGCCCGTAGGCTGACACAACAGGCCTGAAGCCTGATGCCTATACGTGCTGTCGCCTTTACAAGGCCCATGATGCTTATCGGCTCCAACCTTTGAATATTTGATGATCCTTTTAACAGTTTCTTAGATTGTTTTGCACTGAATGGAAAACTTCTAGGGACGGCATGGCGATAGTGAATATGACACTTCCGAAGATGTCTCAGAGCTTATCAAAATGGCGGACGTATGATTTTTTTTTTCAGGTTACAATTGTGGATGGTGTCAGGCCAACTGTCCAAACAATGGTTATAGAGCGGACATACATACATACAAACACTTGCTCCATTATATATATATACCTATATATTATAGTATTCTCTTCTTTTTTTTCACTTAATCATGTATTTTTATTAGGAGGTTAAATATTGTTCTTTTAATGCCATTTTCTTTGTTATTTTGTTCAATTCGGTCTGTATGTCAAGGTAAAGTAAAAAGGGCTTGAAACGATTAGCATAACGAACAGAGAAATAATACTGTCTAACTGCATACAAAGCAGTCGATAAATGTTATTTTATTCATACATTTATTAATGACAAGGTGCTGTTATTTAGGGAAATCAAATTCAAATTTCAACTGCCAAGTCCGTGTCATCACATTTGATCATTGTTGAGTTTCTCACTTTACATCCTCATCTTATTATAATGGAGCAAACGTATATGGATGGTCATGTATGTATATTTGTGACTAAAACATCTTCTTCTTCTTCAAATTTGCTTCTTCTTCAAATATTCGTTAACAAATCCCGCCATGTTGTTTACATATATAAAGCTAACATAAGAAACACACTAGTGATTCATAGCAAATTCATCAGCGCAAATTTATTTTGTTACTTTGACTTGATTAATCGAGATCGAGATATGGGCAAAATAAAATATAGGATGTAAAAACTTGGCCTGAAGTCTAAGGGAAGCGGTGTATTGGGGGCACGTCCGCTCAGTAAGGCTGGCAGTTCGACTTTCTCATCCAGTTTTTGATAAATTTGTGTGGACTATTAAATTCCGCCATGTTCTTTATATAAGGCTAACCTAAGAAACCCATTCGTGACGTACCTGTATTCATCAGCGCTAATTTTTTGTTACTTTGACTTCATCAACAGACCAAGGTACACAGTGTAATGGGGGCATGCCTTCTCTATAGGCTATGGCTGGCAGTTCGAATTTCCATTCCAGTTTTCGATATTGTGTTGCCTCTGCCGCCCAGTTGTAATTAAGAATTTCAAACAAATATAAATTTGTGCTCATTTCCTATTTATTTATACGTGTTGGGTTCTGATTTCTGATTTACAGTATATATTCAATCAGAGCACAAAATATATTTGGCCAACCTACCCCACCGTCCCCTCCCTCACCCCCCCCCCCCCCCCCGGCACCTTCCACCCCATCCAATCCCCTCCCCCCCCCCCATTCCCCCACAAACCACAATCCATAATCACCCCCACTAACGCACACCCACCATCACCCCTTCCCTCACGCCCAGACAAAGCAGGCATGGTCAGTCAAAGATGCCTATGCCCCTGCAGCGATGTGTGTTGAGGCACTCGTAGCACGCTGATCGACGCTATTACTTAAAACGCACAATAAAACAACAAATGCGAACACTAAAATTCCCAGAATTTCTGTGCAGGCAGCCATGTCTTCCCATTGTCAGTCTCTGATTGGCTGTGACAGTCATATGTGATGTGACGCGTGCTTCACAGCCAATGTTGGACCCACAGACACACGACGTCACACGAGTTTCACAGCCAGTCCACTAACGATGCATTTTCCTCTTACAAGGATGAAATTAAATAATGATCAGAGCTAGTAATTCATTATTTTATGAAGAAGAAACTCGTATTTGTATCATTTTGAAGATGTCAAAATATATCCTCATGCCTACGAGATCATTGGTATGCAAAATAAGTGCCGTGATTGATCATGTGATAGGCATTGATCATGTGATGTGATAGGCAAATGTTTGAAGTTTAAACGAGCACAAAAAGGTGAGAAAGTAGAGAATCTTTTGAATTATCAGTGAAGATTTGCATCAGAGCATAAATCAATATGACGATGATAAAAACACACCCATCCCATTGCAATTTGTGTTAAATTTTGATGTGCTCTCACATGAGGTTTATGTCCAGAAGCTTTCACTGAAAATTTAAAATCTGAAAATTCTAATCTGGCCTGACTTTGCTGCAATGTTTTATGTATAAATGAGCCCCCACCTTTCCCCTCCCTCCGCCACACACCCCCATCCCCTCCGTGATGTTTGTTTGACATTCTTCTTCTTCTTCAATGCTGCATACCTCTGGGCCATCCTGTCAGCCCCTGTTTGACACTGACACAATGGAAGGGAAATTGGGAGATTATCCTCTGGTTTAAGAAGCAAATTACCACCAGGCTCCTCGTTGTCTCACCGAATCACCAATTCGAGTTTTACTGGCAACCCCACACCTGATAATACCATAGGCCATTATTGACCAGAGGTATTCAGATAATGCAAGAGGAAATGGATACAATTAGAAGGCAATTAAATGAGTTAAAATGTTATGTTTAGTTTTCATATATGAAGGTTCAAATTTACAATAGGATAAAATTATTATAGACGGTGTTTGTATTGAAAATCAGTGAGAATGGCCTCATCATAGTTAACTGTCGTGGTATTTCTCACATCCAGGGCTTCTCTGCCTTGCTGCAACCTCCTTTCCCTTATCCATTTACACAGAAGGGTCAGTGGGTTTTCAGGGTTGTCTGTCGCTCGTAACACAGCTCGACCTTACCCAACACCTGTTGTGAGCCTGGTCCATATCCGTACCGTTTGTAATACCTGAATACAGTAACATCCTATAAGAAACTGTTCTTGCCTGTGTGTTCACCCGTATGACTCCATTTTGTTTGTTTGTTTTTTTTGCACCCCATATGCCCACCACGCTTTCTCATTTCCTCACTCCGGCCATGGCTCCTGCAACGTCCCAGGGCACAGGGCAGCGTCACTCAAAAATCATAGTATTCCGTCCCCAACTCCCCCCTCCCTCCTGCCCTCCTCCTCACTTGCTTTGGGCTAAGTTGTGAGGGGGAGGAGAGGAGTGGTGAGGTGGAGGAGAAGTTCGGGGGCGGGGGGGGTCAAAAGAAAGACACAGAAAGAAAGAGCTGCCCATGCCATGCTAGCCACTTTCAGTAAGTTTGCTGTGCCTGTGTTGGAAATGTTTCTTATTATTTTTATTTTTTCTTCTTACAGCTATTATATATAAAAAGTGCAGTGCATTGTGGAGTTTATCAGCAGCTGGAGTGTCTCTCAAGTGGCTCTGTGACGTAAATGTGGCTCTGTGGACTTATTTGGCATTGTACTGTTATAAATATTATTATATTTTTCATTTTTCTGCTCGACATCCTTTTTCATATATACATACAGTCACGTGAATATACAGTATATATATTATATATATATATATATATATATATATATATATATATATATATATATATATATATATATATATATATATATAATAATAATAATAATAATAATTCATTTATTTTGTATAGCGCTTTTCCAGAAGCCCAAAGGCGCTTTGACAGAGTGGCAAACATAATGCATAACAATACATGAAAACAACAATTGCAAAAAGACAAGAATCAATAGGGAAATATTTAAAGCAAAAGGAGGGAGAAGGAGAAGAGATAGTCAGGGGTTAAATGCTGTGGGTTGAATGTTGAATGCAGTGTTGAACAGGTGGGTCTTTAGTGATGTTTTGAATGTGGTGAGTGAGGAGGAGTCTCTGATGGTGTGAGGTAGTGAGTTCCAGAGGGTGGGAGCAGCGATGGAGAAGGCCCTGTCCCCCCAGGATCTGAATTTGGTCCGGATGGAGGGGGTCAGGAGGTTGGTACCAGCAGAGCGGAGGTTGCGGGTGGTAGTGTGTCTGGAGAGGAGGTCAGCCAGGTAGGATGGGGCCAGGTTATGGAGGGCTTTGTATGTCAAGAGGAGGATTTTGTACTGGATTCTCTGGGGGATGGGGAGCCAGTGAAGCTTGTAAAGGACGGGGGTGATGTGGTCCGGGAATGGGTGAGTAGACGGGCAGCGGAGTTCTGAATGTATTGGAGTTTATTGGTGATTTTTGAGGGTGAACCATAGAGGAGGCTATTGCAGTAGTCCAGACGGGAGGTGATGAAGGCGTGGATGAGGGTTTCTGCAGCCGTGGAGGAGAGGGATGAGCGGAGACGGGCAATGTTTTTCAGGTGAAAGAAGGCTGACTTTGTGATCTGTTTAGTGTATTTGTCGAAGGAAAGGGTTTGGTCAAAGATGACGCCAAGATTCCGGATGTGAGGGGAGGTAATATACATACATACATATATATATATATATATTGTTGCGGTTTTGAGTTTTGTACAATAAAGGTTAAATTTCCCCCTCATAATTAGTCACATTGCAACATGTAGCCTCGCGATAGTGCAGTTATCTCATAGTATGTGTAAGAATAGTCCTTTTCCTGTGTTAGTCTTGCGTTGAGTAGAATAATGAGAATAGGTCCTTTCATCGCCTCCATTGCCTTATGCCTCCATTGCCTCCTTGTGCTGCCTTTGGCTTTTTGGCGCGAGTTAACACGAGGCAGGCCTGGCAGGTCGGGTCTGGACCAAATGAGGGCGGCGAAGAAGCTGACGGTAAGCGCAAGCCGCCAATGAGGGCTCAAAGGGAGTGGCTGCGGCAATGCATCACAGGGTGTGGTTGGAACGTTCGAGAGGGCTCAGGGCGTGTCCATATAACCCGTTGCGCAAAGCCCCCAAGGGAGTTGGGAGTTGAAGAGTGCGTTGAGTGGAGTTCGGGGGGAGGTGAGCTTGTGCATTAAGCTATTGGAGAGGTGCGTATTGATGAGAGTTACGAGTTCTGAGAAAAGACACGCATGAACCAAGTATAAGCGCTCGTATTAAAGTGACGCTCGGTTGAGCTTGAGGTTGAGCCTCTATTGCATTGGGTTACGCGAGTGATAGCGCGCCGGTGACTCAACGCGCTGTGGAAAGCCACCGAGAGACGCGTACATTCCCTCCCACCTTCCTGCCTCATCTGCCCCTTTGTTCGAGAGAAAGCGCTACGAGGATCCTTTCCACCACCTGCTTGCCATCTCCGCGGGACGTGCTGGGACCGTGGAGAGCATGCCGGGCCGCCGATCCTGGATGACCAAGGCAGCGTGTGAATATCACCCTGCCTGCATTTCCCCTTTGTAAGTGTGATCGGGCCCGTGTCTGGGAATTAAGCATAAGACTGATTAAGTTCTGCTCTGTGTCTGCTTTCTACCGAATTGTACATACTTGTGTAAATAATAATGAAATCCTGTTATTCCTTTATTCGACCGTCTCGTCCCTTCCATCATTGACTAAGCGTGGTACGAATAGAACCGCTCTAATCGAGTTCCAATACTACAAAACTGCACGGACCACGTGGTACGCAATCCGATCGGTGTACTCAAATTACACGTGGCTCGTGCGAGGCTTGCTTCCCCACTTCCGTGGCGGCGCAGGTATTTAGGTACGTGCGAGACTTGGTCCCGAAACCCTACCTTGCGTTTGCCCGGAAGGGGCGTTTCAAGTCTCGGTTACGCCGGCCCAGAAAGAACAAGGGGCTTAATCTCCCCTTGGTAAGGGTAGGAAGGGCGGTTGAAAAAGTAAGTACACCCCATGTAAAGTTTTGACTTTTTCAACATATTTCAACATACAGCTACTTGATCTTCATTTCAACAATATTGATAGATAAAGGTGATATAATATAACAAATATCATGAAGCATTTACATTTTGTAGTCCATTGTATAATTTAAATGAACATAAATGCAAATTTCGCATGTGAAAAAAGTAAGTACACCCTTGGCTCTAATAGGTGGTATTGCCCCCTTTGGCAGAAACAACTCAAGTAGGCGTTTCTAATAACTGTCTAACAGTCTCTGACATCGACTGGGAGAAATTTTTGCCCACTCCTCCATGCAGAATTCTTTCAGCTGTGCGATGTTTGAGGGGTTTCTTGCATGCACAGCTCGTTTCAAATCCCCCCACAACATCTCGATGGGATTTAGATCCGGGCTTTGACTTGGCCATTCCAGAACCCTCCATTTCTTTCTTTTCAGCCATTTCTTGGTGGATTTACTGGTATGTTTGGGGTCATTGTCATGTTGCAAGGTCCACCTTCGGTTGAGCTTCAACTTCCGACAGATGGCCTCAAATTATCCTCAAGCACCCTCTGGTACAATGAAGAACTCAAAGTGGATTATATAATGGTGAGCTGCCAAGGCCCTGATGCAGCAAAGCTGTCCCAAACCATAATATTTCCACCACCATGCTTTACAGTTGGTATCAGGTTCTTGTGGTGAAATGCTGCCTTTTGTTTTCGCCAAACATGTCTTCTGGTACTGTGGCCAAAAAGCTCTACCTTTCACTCACCGGTCCAGAGCACATTGTTCCAGAAGTGCTGATCTTTGCCGAGGTGTTCATTGGCAAACTTTAGTCTTAGCCCTGATGTTCTTTCTGGACGGCAAAGGTTTCCTCCTGGCACACCTCCCATGTAGATCAAATTTGTGCAGCCTCTTTCTAATGGTAGACTCGTGCACTTTGACATCAAAAGTGGCAAGAGCTACCTTACCTGTAGGTCGCGTGATGACATTCTGGGGTCCTTAGAGACTTCTTTCAGCATCTTGCGGTCTGCTCTCGGGCTGAACTTGCTGGGGCGGCCTGGCCTGAACAAGTTGGCAGTTGTTTAGAATCTTCTCCACTTGTAGATGATCTTCCAGACAGTCGAATGATTGATTTCAAATTGTTTGGAGATCTTTTTAAATCCCTTCCCAGACTCGTAGGCATCTATAACCTTATTTCTGAAGGCCTCAGAGAGCTCTTTTGATCTAGGCATGGTGACGCCGCACACTTCAACAACAAAGAGCAAACCAAACTAAATGTCTGAGGTTTAAATAAGACAGGTTCCTCCAAGATCCTCTCGAACAATGTTCTAATTATCTGCACCTGAGCTGGTGCACCTGATTCTAATTTTAGGTATTTGAAGTAGTGATCAATGTAGGGGTTTACTTACTTTTTCCACATGCGAAATTTGCATTTATGTTTATTTAAATTATACAATGGACTACAAAATGTAAATGTTTCATGATATTTGTTATATTATATCACCTTTATCTATCAATATTGTTGAAATGAACATCAATTAGCTGTATGTTGAAATATGTTGAAAAAGTCAAAACTTTACATGGGGTACTACTTTTTCACGTGACTGTATACCTATAAATAGCAAAAATCTCTCCTTGTTTTTATGTGTTCTATGCACTGCCACATATTTTTAAGTTACAAACTCCAAACTTGGGGTGCACATGCAACTTTGTATGGGGATAACAGTGGCTATGTGTCCGTGGCCTCATGCGGGGGTGTGGGGGGGGGGGGGCATAAATTCTCCAAGTAAATGTGTACCATGTCGCACTACCTGGTGGTGGTGGCAGAGGTTATTAAAATCTCTCTTTTTTTTTTAACTTGGGCAACGCTGAAGTTAAAGCACTCTTAACGCTAAATTAATTTTGGCAAACAGGACGACCAATTGGTCTATCAGCAAAGCAACGAGTAGGCGGCAATATTATATATACTAGCGTGACTCGGCGTGCTCTGTGCGCCTCACCACATGTCGTTTCAGAGAGGTAGGCATCTTTGACCATTTCGGTGTCTTTTGGGTCTTCATGGTGTTTTGGGTCTTCAGGGCTATTTGGGTCTTCAGGGTCTTTTGGATCCTCTGGGCCTTTAAGGGTATTTTGGGTCTTTGAGGTGTTTTGGGTCTTCAGTGTCTTCAGAGGCTTTTGGGTCTTAAGGGTCTTTTGTTTCCTCTGGGTCTTTAAGAGTCTTTGGGGTGTTTTGGTTCTTTGGGGTATTTAAGGGTCTTTTGGATCTAAAGGGTCTTTGGGGTCTTCAGGGTATTTTTGGTCTTCAGGGTCTTTTGGGTCTTCGGGGTGTTTTGGGTCTTCAGGGTGTTTTGGGTCTTCTGGGTGTTTTGGGTCTTCTGGGTGTTTTGGGTATTCGGGGTGTTTTGAGTCTTTGGGGTGTTTTGGATCTTCGGGGTGTTTTGGGTCTTTGGGGTGTTTTGGGTCTTTGGGGTGTTTTGGAGTCTTTGGGGACTTCATTGTATTTTGGGTCTTCAGGGGTCTTGGTGGTCTGAAGGGTCTTGGGGGAATTAAAGGGTCATCAAAGGTCTGAGGGGTCTCAGCAGTCTTAACGCAATTAAGAGGGTGTAATTTTTTTTGAAGAAGAAGAAGACGTTTTCGTCGCATATAAACATAACGACATTCATAACGACATACATAACGACATACATAACAACATACATAACGACATTCATAACGACATACATAACGACATAACCATATACGTTTGCTCCATTGTAATATCTATCTATAATGCCAGTAATCTCTGTGTGTATGTGTGTATGTGTGTATGTGTGTATGTGTGTATGTTTGTCTGTGACCGCTGTTTCTCGACAACCACGGGTCCGATATACTTTAAACTTGCCAGGTATATTGCTGGGGACCCGAGGATGTGCCTTTTCAAGGTTTCATATTAATCGGACAAGTACTTACCGAGCTATGTCCAAAAAACGATTCAACCAATCAGAGAGCAGCGAGTTATCGCGTGTGCCGAACGTGGCGAACACACTCTGCCTCGGACGGCACATTTGAGAGCATATTCATTTATTTCCCGTTGGCAAACTATGTTGGCGTTAAACTATGTTTTAAAACTAATTAAAACTACTTTGCGATTCATCGTAACTGCGATTCGTAACTGCCGTTCGCTTTGGCTTTGCGAATGGACCAAACCATTTCATGTAAATAGAGGGGGGGGATTGTCACCGTGCTCGCAAGCCGTTCGCTTTGGACCAAACCATTTCATGTAAATAGAGGGGGGGGGATATAATTTTAGATATAGATATAGTACGGGCATGCCCTAGTTGTAATAACTAGGGCATGCCCGTACTATATATATATCTAAAATTATATCCCCCCCCCTCTATTTACATGAAATGGTTTGGTCCATTCGCAAAGCCAAAGCGAACGGCTTGCGAATACGGTGACAATCCCCCCCCCCCCCTCTATTTACATGAAATGGTTTGGTCCAAAGCGAACGGCTTGCGGAGTTTGGTAAAGAAATCGCCATAGCTCGGTAACTACTTCTCCGATTAATATGAAACCTTGAAAAGGCACATCCTCGGGTCCCCAGCAATATACCTGGCAAGTTTCAAGTATATCGGACCCGTGGTTGTCGAGAAACAGCGGTCACAGACAAACGACAAACACACAGACAAACACACAGACATACAGAGATTACTGGAATTATAGATAGACTAGGGCATGCCCGTACTATATATATATCTAAAATTATATCCCCCCCCTCTATTTACATGAAATGGTTTGGTCCATTCGCAAAGCCAAAGCGAACGGCTTGCGAGTACGGTGACAATCCCCCCCCTCTATTTACATGAAATGGTTTGGTCCAAAGCGAACGGCTTGCGAGTACGGTGACAATCCCCCCCCCCCCTCTATTTACATGAAATGGTTTGGTCCAAAGCGAACGGCTTGCGAGTACGGTGACAATCCCCCCCCCTCTATTTACATGAAATGGTTTGGTCCAAAGCGAACGGCTTGCGGAGTTTGGTAAAGAAATCGCCATAGCGTGCACAAACGCGCAGGAAAGCGAAAGAATCGCAAATTAGTTTTAATTAGTTTGAAAACATAGTTTAACGCCAACATAGCGGCAACATAGTTTGCCAACGTGAAATAAATGAATACGCTCTCAAATGTGCCGTCCGAGGCAGAGTCTGTTTGCCACGTTCGGCACACGTGATAGCTCGCTGCTCTCTGATTGGTTGAATCGTTTTTTGGACATAGCTCGGTAACTACTTGTCCGATTAATATGAAACCTTGAAAAGGCACATCCTCGGGTCCCCAGCAATATACCTGGCAAGTTTAAAGTATATCGGACCCGTGGTTGTCGAGAAACAGCGGTCACAGACAAACATACAAACATACACACAGAGATTACTGGAATTATAGATAGATATAAGATATATATATATATATATATATATATATATATATATATATATATATATATATATATATATATATATATATATATATATATATATATATATATATATATATATACTCAACCCTCGGCTATCGCGAACTCAGCTATCGCGTTTATCTGCTATCGCGGCTACCTAAAAAACTGCACAAACACGACTATCGCGCCCCAAATACGCGCTATAGCGCACCGGAAATGGTGGGGGGGGGAAAAAAAAATCAAACAGTCCGGGTGCTACGTCATCACCGAGCGTTGTGTGATTCACGTGCTGATTGGTTGTGACATCAGGACGTCAGGAGCACTGTGATTGTCCGCCCGGCGCCATTCAAGTGCGCGTCGCCTCAGAGTGAATACTGTATGTACTGTAATAGTAGTGTCTAAACCTTTTTTTTGTGATATAACAATGGCCGATATACCCCGACCCCGACCCCCCACCATTGCCCAGCGTAATGCAGCGGCACCTGCAAGGGAAATCAAGAAGAGGAAGAACTTAACTTACGCTCAGAAATGCGAAATTGTGCAGTTGATCGACAATGGTGAAACAAAGCGAAGTGTTGGAAAGAAATTTGGGATAAATGAGTCAACAGTGCGAGGTATTTACCAAAACCGTGATTATCGTAGAAACATAGATGAGATTTAACAATCAACAGTGAAGCAAGGTGCTCCTTTATTAATATGGCACTGGCAGGTTACGAGGAGCAGAATCATGCCCACGTCAACTCCCTCCGCCAACGCCAGATCACCGAATTCTTACGGCCAGACTCGGCGTCAGAACAAGTCTAATCGGGGGGCATTAGGGTAACCGCGGGGGGGGGGGGGGCACAAACTGCCGTTCGAGAACTCAATCTATGATGTAAATGCTTGATAAGAGTTTGCCGTCAACAACCAACACACCAACCCAGTTCCAATTTAAAAACATGCTGCAAAGTCTCTCTCTTAGACACACACACACACACACACACACACACACACACACACACACACACACACACACACACACACACTATAGCCGATGTGCAAGTTTGGCGCCAAAGGGGGGGGCACAAGAACTCATTTGGGTGGGCATGGCCCGTGAATGCCCCCCCCCCATGACACCGACCCTGCTTATGGCGTCGCAACGAGGCACAGCCCTCTGTCTTTGACGAGCCCTCTGACGTTGAGCGCTTCTCTGGTGCTTCAGCTGACGCAATCCTGGACGAGTTAGAGGCACGTAGGAGTGAGTGGTCAATAAGACTCCACCTAAGTCTCGGAACCTACCCAACCACCTAAGCCCCTCATCGTTCCCAAAAAGGTAAATAAAATGGTAAAAAAGTACTTTTTTACCATTTTATTTTAATTTACATATTGTGATTCTTGTGTTAATGTTTCTTTATATGTTAATGTTTCTTTATATGGTAGAAACACTTGGTAAAAAAGTGGCAAAAATAGGTTAAATATGTGGTCAACTTGGGGGTCCTGGCACCAATTAGAATTATTACCATACGTTCTTCAGTTCGGCTATCGCGCACCGATGGCGGCACCAATTAGGCGCGATAGCCGAGGGTTGAGTGCACTTGAATGGCGCCGGGCGCCGGGCGGAATGGCGCCGGGCGAATGGCGCCACTCTGAGGCGACGCGCACTTGAATGGCGCCGGGCGGACAATCACAGTGCTCCTGACGTCCTGATGTCACAACCAATCAGCACGTGAATCACACAACGCTCGGTGATGACGTAGCACCCGGACTGTTTGATTTTTTTTTTCCCCCCCCACCATTTCCGGTGCGCTATAGCGCGTATTTGGGGCGCGATAGTCGTGTTTGTGCAGTTTTTTAGGTAGCCGCGATAGCAGATAAACGCGATAGCTGAGTTCGCGATAGCCGACGGTTGAGTGTATGTATATATATGTATATATATATATATATATATATATATATATATATATATATATATATATATTATTACAATGGAGCAAACGTATATGGTTATGTCGTTATGTATGTCGTTATGAATGTCGTTATGTATGTTGTTATGTATGTCGTTATGTATGTCGTTATGAATGTCGTTATGTTTATATGCGACGAAAACGTCTTCTTCTTCTTCAAAAAAAATTACACCCTCTTAATTGCGTTAAGACTGCTGAGACCCCTCAGACCTCAGACCCCTCAGATATATATATACACATACACACAGTATATATATATATATATATACAGACTTGGCATTTAATATGGATTATATTTTTTGTGGGGGTGAACTTACTTTTCAAGATGTCTTAGAACCAAAAGTTCATTGGAATTATGTTGAAATTATTCTAGATTTTGTTAATGTGACCTTTAAAGGAAACAAAAACCACATTTGACATTTCGAAACAAATAAATTGATCCTTGAAAGTGATGTAAACTGATATCGAACTCAATTCATGGACAGTACTGTGTTAAACTTCTGTACGTTTTCCAGAAGTATCTCTTTATTTTGCACAATAGCCAAAAATTTTTTTAACAAAAACAAAAGTTTAATTACGACTGGGATTACCGACTAAAATTACAGTTCAGTACTTTGTGTAACCCCCACGAGCATTCAGGAGAGCACGGACACATTGAGGCATGCTGTTCACGAGATTTGCCAAGGTTTGGACAGGAATCGCTTGCCATGCAGTGACAATAGCCTGCTGCAATTCACGCACAGAGGTCGGCTGCTGGTCCAAGTGGTCGATTTGACGCGTTAATTCTGCCCACAAGTTCTCTATCGGATTCATATCCGGGGACATGGCAGGCCACTCCATATGCTCTACACCACGGTCAGCAAGAAAGTGTTGGATCATGCGAGCAGGATGAGGCCGTGCATTGTCATCTTGGAAGACAAAGTTTCCTCGAAAGGCTGCACGAGCAAATGGAAGCAATGTTTCTTCCAGAATGGCCCTGTACTTGAACTGGTTCAGGTTTCCATTCAGAACAACCAGGTCAGTTTTGCCCCCTGCATGAAAAGCAGCTCAAACGGTCACCCCACCACCTCCAGCCTGGACTCTTGGCACTATACAATCTTTGTTGTAGGCTTTATGCACTTGGCTGCGCACTCGGACGCGGCCATCTTGACGATAGACCAGAAATCTAGACTCGTCACTGAAGATCACATGATTCCAGTGTCCTGGCTGCCATTGACGGTGCTCTCTGGCCCACTGCAATCGGCGCTGGCAGTGTTGTCTGGTCAGGCGTGGCTTTCTCAGGGGACGCCTGGCACGATAGCCTGCTTGAACCAGTCGTTGGTTGACTAGCCTTCTGGATACAGGCACATTTGTCAGTTGCTGCCACTCAGCCCTAAGCCGATTAGCTGACTTGATACGGCCATTGCGGACTAACCGGTGCAGCTGGCGATCATCCCTCCTTGTGGTTCTGCGGGGACGTCCTGGCCTCAGTATTGGATTAGGGACACCCCTCTGAGCATTTCGTTTCAGGATCTTTGACACCAAACCTTGAGTGATGCCATACTCCCGAGCAATAGCACGCTCTTTCATGCTGTAATTTCGTAAAGCCACCACTCCATGACAAACAGCATTGTCGAGTTGACGGACCATCTCCAGAGGAAGCGGCAATAACTTTTGGAGACGTGCAGCAGTTGCTTTCCACTAATACAGAACGCAACAACCCTTGTATACCCGACTGTGAAGCCAATCGTCAAATGCACCTGTCTGTACATTTTGCCACGCCACCTGTGATATAATCTTGTTGTGGACTTCTTGCTGCGACAGACAATCAGTGACATGGTTCTTTCAACAAATAAATCACCAAAGTGTAAAAGAAACTCACCAGATTGATATACTGAGTTAAGAAAGTAAACCCAAGTCAAGAAAAAAAAAATATTCCATATTAAATGCCAAGTATATATATATATATATATATATATATATATATATATATATATATATATGTATATATACTTGGCATTTAATATGGAATATATATATATATATATATATATAGTCACGTGAAAAAGTAAGTACACCCCATGTAAAATTTTGACTTTTTCAACATACAGCTATTTGATCTTCATTTCAACAATATTGATAGATAAAGGTGATATAATATAACTAATATCATTAAAACATTTACATTTTGTAGTCCATTGTATCATTTAAATAAACATAAATGCAAATTTCGCATGTGGAAAAAGTAAGTAAACCCTTGGCTCTCATAGGTGGTATTGCCCCCTTTGGCAGAAACAACCTCAAGTCGGCGTTTCTTATAACTATCTACCAGTCTCTGACATCGACTGCGAGAAATTTTTGCCCACTCCTCCATGCAGAATTCTTTCAGCTGTGCGATGTTTGAGGGGTTTCTTGCATGCACAGCTCGTTTCAAATCCCCCCACAACATCTCGATGGGATTTAGATCCGGGCTTTGACTTGACCATTCCAGAACCCTCCATTTCTTTCTTTTCAGCCATTCCTTGGTGAATTTACTGGTATGTTCAGGGTCATTGTTGTGTTGCAAGGTCCACCTTCGGTTGAGCTTCAACTTCTCCGACAGATGGCCTCACATTATCCTCAAGCACCCTCTGGTACAATGAAGAATTCATCGTGGATTCTATGATGGTGAGCTTCCCAGGCCTTGATGCAGCAAAGCTGCCCCAAACCATAATATTTCCACCACCATGCTTTACAGTTGGTATCAGGTTCTTGTGGTCAAATGCTGTCTTTGGTTTTCGCCAAACATGTCTTCTGGTACTGTGGCCAAATAGCTCTACCTTTGACTCATCTGTCCAGAGCACATTGTTCCAGAAGTGCTGGTCTTTGCCGAGGTGTTCATTGGCAAACTTTAGTCTTGCCCTGATGTTCTTTCTGGACAGCAAAGGTTTCCTTCTGGCACGCCTCCCATGTAGATCAAATTTGTGCAGCCTCTTTCTAATGGTAGACTCGTGCACTTTGATATCAACAGTGGCAAGGGCTACCTGTAGGTTCCGTGATGACATTCTGGGGTTCTTAGAGACTTCTTTCAGCATCTTGCGGTCTGCTCTCGGGCTGAACTTACTGGGGCGGCCTGGCCTGAATAAGTTGGCAGTTGTTTAGAATCTTCTCCACTTGTAGATGATCTTCCGGACAGTCGAATGATTGATGTCAAATTGTTTGGAGATCTTTTTAAATCCCTTCCCAGACTCGTAGGCATCTATAACCTTCTTTCTGAAGGCCTCAGCGAGCTCTTTTGATCTAGGCATGGTGACGCCGCACACTTCAACAACAAAGAGCAAACCAAACTAAATGTCTGAGGTTTAAATAAGACAGGTTCCTCCAAGATCCTCTCTAACGATGTTCTAATCATTTGCACCTGAGCTGGTGCACCTGATTCTAATTTTAGGTATTTGAATTAGTGATAAATGTGGGGGTGTACTTACTTTTTCCACATGCGAAATTTGCATTTATGTTTATTTAAATTATACAATGGACTACAAAATGTAAATGTTTCATGATATTTGTTCTATTATATCACCTTTATCTATCAATATTGTTGAAATGAAGATCAAATAGCTCTATGTTGAAATATGTTGAAAAAGTCAAAATTTTACATGGGGTGTATTTACTTTTTCACGTGACTGTATATATAGTCACGAGGTGTGACTGTATCCCTATTTTCTGTATTTTCAAGGTGTGACTTTCGAGGTGTGACTGTAATCCTTTTCGAGGTGTGACTGTATTCATTTTCGAGGTGTGACTGTATTCCTATGTATATATATATACACATGCACATACACATGTACATATACATATGCATAAGTACTGATATATAATCTATGTACACAGTACATATGTATGTTGGGGGTAGAATCCCCACATTGACTGAGCAGCCAGTTAATAATCTGGGAAGATGGTATGCACAACCATTAACAGGTAGGCATCGAGGAATCCAGGTGCAGCGGCAACTTGTGCAAGGTCTGTCTGCAATTGATGGTTGTCGCTTGCCAGGGAAGTATAAGATATGGTGCTACCAATTTGGGTTGTTTCCTCATGTCTTATGGCCTCTCCGAATATATGAGATCGCTCTAACAAGAGTGGAGAGGATGGAGAAGACTGTCAATTCATACATTCGGAAATGGTTGGGATTGCCAAAAATGTTAGCAAGTCTGGTTTTATACCGCAGAAGTTCAAAGTTAAAGCTACCATTCAGGTCGCTAACTGAAGAATATAAGATTGTGAGTCCCAGATCCCAGTGTGTGTAAGAATATATATAAGAATATAAGTCCCAGATTCCAAATGATGATTCCAAATGATTCAAGATTCAAAAGATCCATTGATCAGTGAACTGGAGCCAAAGATACAAACGGGAACGAAGTGGAATGTTCAGAGCATGGTTGAAGATGCAGAGAGCAGATTGCAAATGAAGGAAATCATCGGGGCAATGCAGCACAATAGGAAAGGATTTGGTTGGAAAGAAAAGAAATGGCGGCCACGAGTGAATACAGGTGGAAGACGAGAGATGGTTATCGAAGAGATCAAATGTATGGAAGAGGAGAGAAGAACGGTGCAAGCTGTAAGTCAACCACAGCAAGGAGCATGGATGACATGGCAGAGGGCTGTGCAGAAGAGTATTTTCTGGGCATCACTGTGGAGGATGGAGCCAAAGCGACTAAACTTTGCACTTAAATCAATGTGTGACCAGATGCCAACTGCAGTGAATCTGGCAAAATGGAGAGTGGCTGAATCAGCACAATGCGCCAGGTGTGGCAGTGGAGAGACATCATAGCACGTACTAGCTGGTTGCCCGAAATCTTTAGCCAGGTATACTTAGTGACACAACCAGCTTTTGCGAGTGATTGTTGAGGTTATGAAGAGGCTATGCGATGAAGCAAACAAATCAGCCACGAAAGAGAAGACCATTATCAACTTCATAAAGGAGGGTGAGAAACTGAAGTTAAGCAACGTCAAGGGGGCTGGATGCATTTTGAAGGCAGGTATGGGTTGGCAGATAGATGCAGATTGGGACAAAGCACTGAGATTTCCATCTCATATTGCTGTCATCCAACAAAGACCTGATTTAATTATTTGGTCTGATGTGGTGAAAAGGGTCATCATTGTTGAGTTGACAGTACCTTGGGAGGGAAATATGGAGTGGGCTTATGAAAGAAAGCTTTCGGGTGACTCCACTCTCTGCCGCTCCATATCTCAACCCTCAGATCGGCAGGCTGAAGCCTCCTCACTCTCTGCAGACCTGGATAAAATCACAAACAGGTCAAACAAGTGGAACATGTCTTTCAATCCTGACAAATCTCACACTCTCACCTTGTCTCTCCGAAAAGACCGTCTGGACAACCCACCCATCTACTTTCTCAACAATCCTCTCGAAGAAGTTCTGTCACTCAAACTTTTGGGTCTCACTATCTGCCATGATCTTTCCTGGGAAAACCATATTTCCCAGCTGGCCTCCAAAGCCAGTCGCCATCTGGGCATCCTCTGTCATGCGAAGTCCTTCCTTGGCACACCTGAGCTCCTCTCCACATACAAAGCTTTCATCTGCAGCTCAATGGAGTGCTGCTCTCCCCTCTGGACGGGTGTTCCTGCCTCACACCTAGCTCGGCTTCATGTGGTTGAAACCAAAGCTTTCAGAATCATTGGAATCTCCCGCGATTAAGCTAATTCTGAGGGCCTTTCACTCACTCACCGCAGGCAGGTTGGTGGTCTTTCTGTCTTCTACCGACTCCTCTCTGGCCTTGCTCCCCCTGCTCTGTCTGTGCTCAGTCCCTCAAATATTCCTGCAGGACACACAAGATCTGCCAGCAACCCTCTTCTGGTGAAACTGCCAAAATCAAGACACTCTGCTCACATTCACTTTTTCATTCCTCTTTTTTTCCCGCCTCTGGAACAAACTCCCCCACTCTCTTCAATCCCTCTCCTCCCTCCAGGTCTTTAAAACAGCTGTTCACCACCATCTCTTATCTTCCCCCATCCAAAACCTTGATCTTTTCTAACCCCTTTAAAACACCCCAAATCCACGTCTTTCAATCCCCAACTTCTTTCCTGAAATTCCTCATTGTGTTCATTTGCTTTATACTGTGTACCCCTCCCTCCTCCCCAGCCTTGCCCCTTCCACAGATCTACCGACGTCCCTGTTCTCTACCGTTGTTGTGCTTGTGTGCTTCCCTCTCTCTCCCCCTCTTGTCTCCCGCTCCCTTCATTGTATGTTTTATGTGTCTGTGCATGTTTTCATGTTCAATGTGTTAGCTCTTACATGAGCCTCGATTCTGAAAACAAAACAAAACAAAAAACCTTTGTGGGTATGAGGCGCGAGGCGGTGAGAGAGGTGTGTGATGACCGTGGGTGGAAATGTGATGTGCTACCAAAGGAAGTGGGTTGTAGAGGTTTTGTGGCAAGGTCCATGCTGAATTACCTCAAGATGATTGGAGCTTCATCTAAACAAGTCAAGAATACCGTGACATAACTACAGAACAGAAACTACAGAACAACAGCAGAAACAGCTCATATTTAAAGGCAGGTCTGGTGCGAATATGTATGTGGTCAATGATATCTGGTGGTGATCATGTAGGACGATGTCGCTTGGTGGTGTATGTGCTGTGTTGCTGTGGTCGCCCATGAGGAGCTGTACCAGAGTAGGCCCTGAAACAGTGATGATTCACGGGTTCCAGCTGAGGAGAGGGACATTGATCAGTTCTGTTCATTCATATATATATATACATTATACATATATATATATATATATATATATATATATATACATACATACATACATACATACATACATACATACATACATACACACACACACACACAAAGGGTGTTCCAAAAAGACCTGGAGAACTGTTTGGTTTTTAAATATTTCGTAACATAAATCAGATAACACCCGTTGTGATATATGATACAGAAATGCAAAGTTTTCTTTATTTTCATGTCTGGTGGTTGGATGAAAAAGAAAATGGCGACTCCACAGGAGAAAGCTCAGTGCGTCGAATGGCTCATCGAGACGAAATTTGACTTGCAAGTTCAGCATAATTTCTGTACAAGGTATGGAAGGAATCTGCCATCCTGGACAGTGGTACAAGAGGTTTAAGGAGAATATAAGTTGTCAGAAACAGAAATGTTCCGCTCGACCAAGCACACGTGCAGCAGATGTTGAACGAGTGCGTGAATCATTTCAACAAAGTCCCAGAAAATCAACCTGAAGCGCATCCCGAGAACTGGGACTACCAACAACCACTGTACACATGATTTTGCATTTGACCGAAGCTTTATACCTGTAAGGTGCAGATTCTGCAGGAACTCAAACCAAATGACAGATCCAAACACAAGGAATTTGCCTTGGAAATGCTCAGTCGCATGGAGAATGATGAAGATTACCTGAAAGAGGTCATGTTCAAAGACGACACTTGCCTTCATGTGTCGGGAAAGGTCATCTGGCACAATATGAGGATCTGGGGCTCTGAAAACCCCCACGCGGTCATTGAACACATCCTTGACAGTCCAAAGGTCAATGTGTGGTGTGGCCTTCTCCATGCCCGCTTGGTGGGTCCGTTATTCTTTGAGGAGGACACAGTGACCTCAACAATTTACATGAACATGTTGGAAGGATTTACCTTCCCACAGATTGAAGACCTGCAACCTGATATTATTTTTCAACAAGACGACAACAGGACGGAGCTCTCCTTCATTGGGCCTTAGTCGTTTGAGCCGTCCTGAATGAAACATTTCCAGGTCGCTGGATTGGCTGAGACGGACCAACCGCCTGGCCCCCACGATCACCAGACATAACCCCTCTTGATTTTTTTTTCTGTGGATGTCTTTCAAAGATGTTTCCGACAACACCAAGGTGGCAAACCTGCAGGATCTTCGTTCTTGGATCACAGCTGCATGCGCACTGGACGCAAACGTGCTGAGCCGAACATGGCAAGAACTCGTGTACCGCCTTGATGTCCTGCACGTGACAAATGGAGCTCACATTGAAGTGTATTGAGGTTGTGCACAAAACGTAATGCGTTTCTGTATCATATAAACCAGTGTATCATTTGTGGTTCTAAATATATTAACAAACAAATTTGTCCTGGTCTATTCGAAAAACCCTGTATATATGCATATGTCTGTATATGCAGTATTTTATATATATATATATATATATATATATATATATATATATATATATATATATATATATATATATATATATATATATATATATATATATATATATATATATATATATATATATACACACACACACACACACACACACACACAGTCACGTGAAAAAGTAAATACACCCCATGTAAAGTTTTGACTTTTTCAACATATTTCAACATACAGCTATTTGATCTTCATTTCAACAATATTTAGAGATAAAGGTGATATAAAATAACAAATATCATGAAACATTTACATTTTGTAGTCCATTGTATAATTTAAATAAACATAAATACAAATTTCGCATGTGGAAAAAGTAAGTACACCCCTACATTTATCACTACAAATACCTAAAATTAGAATCAGGTGCACCAGCTCAGGTGCAAATGATTAGAACATCGTTAGAGAGGATCTTGGAGGAACCTGTCTTATTTAAACCTCAGACATTTAGTTTGGTTTGCTCTTTGTTGTTGAAGTGTGCGGCATCACCATGCCTAGATCAAAAGAGCTCTCTGAGGCCTTCAGAAAGAAGATTATAGATGCCTACGAGTCTGGGAAGGGATTTAAAAAGATCTCCAAACAATTTGAAATCAATCATTCGACTGTCCTGAAGATCATCTACAAGTGGAGGAGATACCAAACAACTGCCAACTTGTTCAGGCCAGGCCGCCCCAGCAAGTTCAGCCCGAGAGCAGACCGCAAGTTGCTGAAAGAAGTCTCTAAGAACCCCCAGAATGTCATCACGGGACCGACAAGTAGCTCTTGCCACTGTTGATGTCAAAGTGCACGAGTCTACCATTAGAAAGAGGCTGCACAAATTTGATCTACATGGGAGGTGCGTCAGGAGGAAACCTTTGCTGTCCAGAAAGAACATCAGGGCAAGACTAAAGTTTACCAATGAACACCGAGGCAAAGACCAGCCCTTCTGGAACAATATGCTCTGGACAGTTGAGTCAAAGGTAGAGCTATTTGGCCACAGTACCAGAGACATGTTTGGCAAAAACCAAAGACAGCATTTGACCACAAGAACCTGATACCAACTGTAAAGCATGGTGGTGGAAATATTATGGTTTGGGGCAGCTTTGCTGCATCAGGGCTTGGGCAGCTCACCATCATATAATCCACTATGAATTTTTCATTGTACCAGAGGGTGCTTGAGGATAATGTGAGGCCATCTGTCGGAAAGTTGAAGCTCAACCGAAGCTGGACCTTGCAACATGACAATGACCCTAAACATACCAGTAAATCCACCAAACAACAACAACAACAACAGGCATTTTAAGGCCATTTTCCCTGCAAGAGCGGGGGTTAGCCTTGCGGTCCCCATGACAATGTTCTCCATTTTGCCCTATTTTCTGCATCTCCCCTTGTTAACCCCCTTGCCCGCATTTCTTCTTCGACCATCTTTAGCCAAGTCTTTCTCGGTCTTCCCCGTTCTCTACTTCCTTCTACATTCATTCCCATCACTCTTTTCAACCAGTCACTTTCATCCTTCCTCAACACATGACCAAACCATCTCAACCTGTTTCTCTTCACAGCATCCATCACAGGCTCTATTCCCATCATCTTTCGCAATTCATCATTTGTCTGCCTCTCTCTCAACGATACTCCACACATCCACCGAACCATTCGCATTTCTACCCTTTCCAGCCTTCGTTGCTGCTCTACGTTCATTACCCATGTCTCACTCCCATAAATCATAACACTTCTCACACATGCAGCATACACCTTTCCCTTCAGCTTCAATGACACTCCCCTCCTCGTCAGCACGCCACTCAGTTCCCGAAACTTCTTCCATGCACACCTCACTCGAGCAACCGTTGCCGAGTCTGATCCACCTTCTCCATTCAGCATGTCTCCAAGGTAACAAAATGTTTTCACACCTTCCAGCTTCACGCCATCTCCAAGATCCAACTCAACATTTCCTCCATCTGCAGCTCCCTCTGTGCACACCTTACACTTGAATGTAGCTGCCACACTGGTTAATGACCCTCTCAAACCACTACATTTTTGATGAACCCACTCAGCGCACATTGTACATTGAATGGAATTCACTCCGACACCCTTCCTGCACACAGCACACGGCCACTTCCCAGTTCTTTCCACCTCACCACATGCTTTACCACTTGCCATCACCTTCGTTTTTCCGATATTCACCTTCAGACCTTTTGTCTCCATACATTCCTTCCACTTGTTAATCTTCTCCTTCAGTCCATCCATACTTCCTGCAATCAACACCAGATCATCTGCAAACAACAACTCCCATGGTAGACCCTCCTTTACATTCTGAGCCAGCACCTCCATCACAGCTACAAATAGTAGTGGACTTAGTACCAACCCTTGATGCACTCCCACCTTCACCTCAAACTCACCACTGTTCCCGTCCTTCGTCCTTCCAGCTGTGCGCGCTCTTTTGTACATTGCCATCACGACTCTGATCAACCATTCCTCCACTCCTAACTTCCTCAATGCCCATGTCACTACTTCACGTGGAACCCTATCGAATGCTTTCTCCAGATCTACAAACCCAAGAAACAACTTCTTCCTCTTCTCCATATACTTCTCCTGCAACTGCCTCACAATAAAAAGTGCGTCTGTCGTTCCTCTTCCTGGCATAAATCCAAACTGCATTTCGTCAATCTTCACTTTCTTCCTTATCCTCCTCTCCAACACCCTTTCCAATACCTTCAATCCATGCTCCAATAACTTTATCGCTCGATACGAGCCACAGTCCAGAGGGTCACCTTTCCCCTTGTGTAGAGGGACGAGGGTACTCAGTTCCCAAGCCACTGGAATGCGGCCTTCTTTCACCACCAGATTGCAGATCTCTGTCATTCTCTTCACACCCCAATTTCCCACTGCCTTCAACATATCTCCCACAACTCCCGTCGGCCCTCCCGCTTTTCTACTCTTCATTGCTTTTATCGCTTCCTCAACTTCCTTCTCGGTTATCTTCTCTGCCGGTCCAAAAACTGGGTTTCTCTCTATGTTGCCATCCTATTCATTCTCTGCATTCAACAGTATTTCCATATATCTCTTCCATCTTCCTTTAATTCCATCTGGGTCCACAACGATTTGTCCCACTTCATCCTTCAAGCAACTCACCCCCATCACATCGCAACTCTCCTTTGCTATCTGCTTTGCAATCCTGAATACTGCTTTCTGACCCTCTTCCGAATCCAAGCGCTCTCCGAACATTTTCCTACATGCCTCCTGTGCCTTTGCTACCTCTTTCTTTGCAGCCTTCTTGGCTGCCTTATAACTTTCATGCTCTGCCTTTTCTGTCCCCATACCCTTCGCCTTCTGCCACTCCTTGAACTTCTTCCTCTTCTCGTCGATCTTCTTTCCAACTTCATCATCCCACCACCATGTTTCCGAGTGCCTCGCTGGTCCTTTTGTCCATCCACATACCTCACCAACGGCTCCCAACAGACTATCTTTCATTGACATCCAACCACTTTCAAGCTCAACCACATCATCCTCCACCATACTCAGCCTCTCTTTTAATGCCTCCCTCAATGTCACCTCTTTCAACCTCCACACCTTCATTCTCAGTTGGTACTTCACCCGCCGAGCTCTCCTCGCACCTTTCACCCTTATGTCGCAGACAACCAAGTGGTGCTGTGAAACAGCCTCCTCCCCCGGGATCACCTTTGTGTCCCGGAGGTGCCCCCTATCTCGCCTATGCACCAGCAGGTAGTCAACGGTTGTCGTCGACCCACCTGACGTGTATGTAACAAGCTTATTATCTTCTTTCTGGAACTGAGTATTACAAATCAACAAATCAGCTCCATCAGCAAACTCCAAAATCCTTTCACCTTCTTCATTTCTCACACCATATCCGTAACCCCCATGAACTCCCTCAAAACCGTCCATACTGCTTCCCACATGTCCATTTAGGTCTCCTCCTACCACAACAACTTCCTCATCTTTCACGTTTTCCATCAGCTTCTCTATTGCACACCAGAACTTGTCCTTCTCTTCATCGCTCCGACCAACCTGCAGAGCATATCCTGAGATGATGTTCACCAAGAGCTTTCCAATCATCATTTTCACCATCATCAACCTTTCACTCACTCTAGTCACACTCACCACACTGTCTAAAACTCCTCAGAAAACAGGACACCAACACCATTCACGCCCTCCGTGCACCCTTGCCACACAAACTTGTATTTCTGTCCCTGCCTACCCTTCACCATTCTCTCACGACTTCCCTTCCATCTCGTCTCTTGCACACAACATATGTCCACTCTTCTTCTGACTAATACTTCCACCACTTCTCCTGATCTCCCTGTCATTATCCCTACATTCCATGTCCCAAATCTCAGAAACCGATCTCCACGTCGGGCATCAGACGTTTCGTCAAATGGAATGATTTCCACCCTTGCTTCGATTGGGTTCCCCACCTTGAGTTTTGACGAGAGGGAGTGGGGTCCCCCACGGGGTACTTCGGGCTGTACCCTGCCCATATGTAGTCGTAATTGTCATGGTTCTCTTTTTGAGGCAATGTTTTTATGGCCGGATGCCCTTCCTGACGCCAACCCTTTTAGTTGCCTCTTACGACACGCAGGGATGTGCTGTACCTATTCTAAACCGGGGTACAAACCGGGGAGTAAATCCACCAAAGAATGGCTGAAAAGAAAGAATGGATGTTCTGGAATGGCCAAGTCAAAGCCCGGATCTAAATCCCATCGAGATGTTGTGGGGGGATTTGAAACGAGCTGTGCATGCAAGAAACCCCTCAAACATCGCACAGCTGAAAGAATTCTGCATGGAGGAGTGGGCAAAAATTTCTCCCAGTCGATGTCAGAGACTGGTAGACAGTTATAAGAAACGCCTACTTGAGGTTGTTTCTGCCAAAGGGGGCAATACCACCGATTAGATCCAAGGGTGTACTTACTTTTTCCACATGCGAAATTTGCATTTATGTTTATTTAAATTATACAATGGACTACAAAATGTAAATGTTTCATGATATTTGTTATATTATATCACCTTTACCTATCAATATTGTTGAAATGAAGATCAAATAGCTGTATGTTGAAATATGTTGAAAAAGTCAAAACTTTGCATGGGGTGTACTTACTTTTTCACATGAATGTATATATACATATATATATATCCACGATATCCATTTTTCCGTTCTCCAACCTTTAGCTTTGTCTTTAAAAACTCAACGTTTCGGCCAGCAACCCAGCGTGTGCTGAGCCTCCACTAGCCTTCATCAAGAGAAGTTCCCTTGTTCACCTCCTCCCAGATATATCTGGGGGGAGGGGTGGGCCTATTCTATCAACCAATCACAAAGCTGCGTTGCGAGACCTCGTGACCATGGACCCATGCTCGGCTTATGTTGCAAGTGTTTTGTGCGTGTTTGAGCGGTGTATTGTGTTTTGTTGTCCGTGTTGCCTGTGTCGACTATGTCCCACTTTGTCCTCCTCCACGCATCGGTGTGTCTCTGGTGTATTTATGCATGAGAGGTCCGTATGCCTGTGGTAACGCCACAGTCTCCTCTGTCAATGGTGCCCGCGTTTGGCCAGTGTGCCAGGCCTCCAGTATTCGCCTCCTGGCCCGGTTCGGGGATGCCGCCAGCACGTTCACATTGTCCCATAGAGGAACATGGCCCGCCCTTATTCCATGCTTGGCGATAGCAGATCTTTCTGGGTGATTACACTCAAAGGCCTTGTGGTGTTCATTAATGCGCTGGCCTAAGGTTCTTCCAGTCTCGCCTATGTATTCTCCACCACAGTCACATGGAATGGTGTATACCACACCTGTGCAATCATTCTTCAGTTGGAGCAATTTGATAAGTTGCTGGGTATCCTGTTTGGAGCAATTTGATAAGTTGCTTGGTATACTGTTTGGAGCAATTTGATAAGTTGCTGGGTATCCTGTTTGGAGCAATTTGATAAGTTGCTTGGTATACTGTTTGGAGCAATTTGATAAGTTGCTGGGTATCCTGTTTGGAGCAATTTGATAAGTTGCTGGGTATCCTGTTTGGAGCAATTTGATAAGTTGCTGGGTATCCTGTTTGGAGCAATTTGATAAGTTGCTTGGTATACTGTTTGGAGCAATTTGATAAGTTGCTTGGTATACTGTTTGGAGCAATTTGATAAGTTGCTTGGTATCCTGTTTGGAGCAATTTGATAAGTTGCTTGGTATACTGTTTGGAGCAATTTGATAAGTTGCTTGGTATCCTGTTTGGAGCAATTTGATAAGTTGCTGGGTATCCTGTTTGGAGCAATTTGATAAGTTGCTTGGTATATATAGGTTGGAGAACGGAAAAATGGATATCGTGGATATAATTCCCAACCGCCGTTCATTACTTGATATATGTATATATATATATATTGTTGTTGCTCTGTAACAGCCACTATTATCTCACCTTGTGGGGTCGGCCGGGGAAACCTTGGCCCAAGTCTTTCACGAACTGGCCTGGCCAGGCCTGACATTCGCCTAGTTATGACAGGAATTTTGAAATTGGCCATGTTGCCATGATATTTGCCTACTCTTTGTGAAGGATACCATGGGATCTTTAACGTCTTTAACATGGGCAATTTTTAGCCTCGCCTGTTCCCAAAGGGACGGGAAAGGGTAATGTAATCTCTGTTTGCGTGCGTACGTGTGCGCGTGCCAGTGAGTCTGCATGCAGACAAACATTTATACAGCATTGCACCTCAGGGTGGCATCCTTTAATGTTGTGCCCCCTGACCTCCCCCCTTAGGAAGCCTATTTTAATATTTTGCCCCCAATTGGCCTTAAGCACGGTTCGATTGAGTTCTCTAATGTAACTAGAACATTTTAACATCAAATTTAACCATTAAATGATATTTTTAATTGAATGTGGACTGCGTCAATGTTATCCACACGTGTCCATGGGTGTTTGCCCACACTGCCCTCGATTTTGGGGGTGCTGCAAAGCCTACAGGCGCAACTCGTGTGCCCAAACAGCCACAGGCACGGTTCACAAAGTTGTCTAATTTAACCATAATTTGATTTTTTTTTCTTTTTTTTTCTTTTTTTTTACCTTGAATGTGGCATTTTATGTACAAATTGGAGATTATTAATCCTGTGTTTTTACTCCGCCACCGAAGGTGGATGAAGCTTATGTATTCACCCCTGTCTGTTTGTCTGTCTGTCTGTCTGTGAATAGGATATTTTAAAAAGTTATGGACAGATTGAGCTGAAATTTGGTGGACACGTTGTGTGTGTGACACTGACAAAATGTTTCGATTTTGGTGAAGATATGGATCTGGATCTGGATCTGAGAATTATTTTAGTTGTTCTTCACCATTGAGAGATACGTCCAAAACCGATATATAGCACAATATCTGAAAAAGTTGTGGACGGATTCAGCTGAAATTTGGTGGACAAGTTGTGTGTGTGACACTGACAAAATGCTCAGATTTTGGTGAGATGTGGATCCGGATCTGGATATGAGAATTTTTTTAGTTATTCTTCACCATTGAGAGATAGGGCCAAAACCGATATATAACACAATATCTGAAAAAGTTGTGGACGGATTCGGAAGAAACTTGGTGAACCGGTTGGATTTGTGACTAGGACAAATTGATCCAATTTTGGTGAAAAGATCGTATACGGTTCCGGCTATGAGAATTTTTAAGTTATTCTTCACCACTGATTGATCAGGCCAAAAACGATATGCAGTGCTTTCAGAAAATAATTGTCCTCCCTTAAAATTTCAATTTCCAACCCCTTGACTTTTTCACATTTTGTTGTTGGAGCCTGAATTTAAAATGGATTAATATTTAAGATTTTCTTGTCATTGATCTACACATCATACCCCATAATGTCGAAGTGCAATTTTTTTTTTCGAATTCTTTACAAAATAATTAAAAATGAAATACATAAATATTTAATTTACATAAGTATTCAGCCCCCTTAGTCAATACTTCGTAGAAGCGACTTTGTATGCGATTACATATTCAAGTCTTCTTGGGTATGTCTGTATCAGATTTGCACATCTGTATTTGGGGAGTTTCTCCCATTCTTCCTTGCAGATTTGCTCAAGCTCTGTCAAGTTGGATGGGGAGCCTCGGTGAACAGCAATCTTCAAGTCTTTCCACAGATTCTCAATGGGATTCAAGTCTGGCCTTTGCCTGGGCCACTCGAGGACTTTCACGTTCTTGTTCTGAAGCCACTCCAGTGTTGCTTTGGCTGAATGCTTGGGGTCATTGTCCTGTTGGAACGTAAAATTTTGCCACAGTCGAAGGTTTTTTGCACTCTGAAGCAGGTTATCCTCAAAGATTTGCCTGTATTTGGCTCCATTAATTGTTCCCTCTATCCTTACAAGTCTCCCTCTCCCTGCTGCTGAAAAGCATTCTCATAGTATTGTGATGCTGCCACCAACATGCTTCCCAGTAGGGATGGTGTTAGATGGGCTGTGCTCAGTTTCCACCAGATGTAGCGCTTTGCATTCAGGCTAAAGAGTTCAATTTTCTTCTCATCAGACCACAGAATATTTTGCCCCATGATCTCAGAGTCTTTCACGTGCCTTTTTGCAAACTCCAGGCATGCTGTCATGTGCCTTTTTCTCAGGAGTGGCTTCCGTCTGGCCACTCTCCCATAAAGTGCATATTTGTGAAGTACTCTAGAGACTGTTGTCCTTCTGGCAGGTTCTCCCCTCTCAGCCAAGGAACTCTGTAGTTCTGTCAAAGTGGTCATTGGGTTCTTGGTCACTTCCCTGACCGAGGTGTTTCTCGCACGGTTGCTCAGTTTGGTCGGATGGCCAGCTCTAGGAGGAGTCTGGGTATTTACATATTCTTTCCATTTCCTAATGATGGAGTTGTTTGTGCTCTTGGGAAATTTCAATACCCGACAAATTGTTTTATACCCTTCCCCAGATATATGCCTCCTCACAATTCTACCTCGGAATTCTTCTTTCAGTTCCTTTGACTTCATGGTAGAGTTTCTGCTCTGACGCGCACTGTCAACTGTGGGACCTTGTATAGAAAGGTGTGTTTTTTTCTAAATCATGTCCAATCAATTGAATTAGCCACAAGTAGACTCCAATCAAGTTGTAGAAACATCTCAAAGATGATCAAAGGAAATTGGATGCACCTGCGCTCTATTTGGTGTGTCATAGCAAAGGGGTTGAATACTTAATGACTCAAGACATTTAAGCTTTTCATTTTTAATTCATTTTTTGAAAAATTCTCTTAAAAAATTACACTTTGACATTATGGGGTTTTATGTGTAGATCATTGACAAAAAATCACAATTTAATCTATTTTAAACTCAGGCTGTAACACAACAAAATGTAAAAAAGTCAAGGGGTGTGAATACTTCCTAAAGGCCCTGTATATCCGGATATTTCAAAAAGTTGTGGACGAGTTATAACAAAACTAGGTGAATGATTTGGTTAGGTGACAAGAACAAGCCGATTAGATTTTGGTTCAGGTCCGAATCCAGATCTGGCTTATCATTGAGATACCAGAATACAAAACATAAACTGTTCAGCCTGGCGGAGGTATGCCCCCCACCGAGTATCGTGATAGTTGCAACCTGCATTAATGCATAGAGCCTTGCTATCCACAAAACACACCAACGGGAGGACTGAGATTCACTTGCAAACTTGGCTCTGTTTTGCGGGATCTGCTGCCGATGCAGTGCCCTTGCACATTCAGGCAGGAATTTGGAATTTTGCCAGAGTGCTGGTGCACAATCATCTGCTCTTTATGGAAGGGCCTTCTTTTGTATGCATAGTCGAGGCTCACGAAACAACTAGTACTGGTACACTGAACGGATCAGGATGCAACAGGAAAAGGGACAGCAGGGAGAGAGGGGAAAAAACCAAAAGCAGAGCCTAAGGCCAAGACAGAAGGGGGTTTCCAGCGAAGCACCAATCAGATAGCTTAGAGTTGGGTGGGGAATCGATGCCAGACTAGATGGCCCAATAGCAAGTTTGCTCCCTCTGCATCCGCCCGAACGTTGCGTATTCAAGGCCTCGAGACTAAATTTGGAATATTCAGTCATTTAAGATCTGAACTAGAACGCCACTCAGTAGAGCGCATACTCCATCGTGGGTTTAGTTGGAATAATACGTTTTGTTTAACATCCCCTCTCCCCAAAACAATAAATGAAAAAGAAAGTAAGTCCTAACTGTCAGAGAATTTATTTTGATATATCTCGGAATTGGAGGAGAAAATCATCATTTAAGAATAAGAATAAAAGCTTTAATGCAGTAAAACAGAAAAAATCTTTCCCAAAAAAAATTCCTGGATCCGGAATAATATCCTGAGCTTCACCAAAAACGAATCAATTCTTCCTTATCCCAAGTGCAATCATCCCACCAACTTTCATCCAAATCCGTTCAGAACTTTTCCAGATATCTTGTTCACAAACACACGAACACACACACACACACACACACACACACACGCACACACACACACACACACACACACACACACACGGACACGATCGAATGCATTACTCCCTGGCGGGAGTAATACGTTATTGTAAGCTCGTTACCATATGGAATCTTTCTGCTAAAATGGTGCATTTTTCAGTCATAGATGTAGAGTGAAGATGCATAATCAGATAACTCTCAGATTTATTTTTCTGATCATAGGCGGAGGTTCTTTTACGGAAGAGCTAAATGTCAGAAGGTGGAAGGTCGAGAAACCAAAAGCGGGGGAGCAGTCCGAGTTTACTTCTCGTATCCGCTTAGCAAAGTCCACTTGAACAAGACCCCATCCGGGTTCGACCTTTTCACTTGACAGCAAAAACTTCCTATGGCCGACGTTGAAATCCGTTAGGTGAAGCTTCTAATGACAAATTGGGTTTATCATGTGACTCGAACATTGCAGTTAACATGCAGGAGTTGCAGCTTAATTAAACAAAGCTTTACATCCATGACAGCAGACTAATTACCATGCTCCAGGGATCTGTTGGCTCATTGCCAGACGTGTGAAGGTTGAGGCGAGTGCTTTTTTTAATTATTATTCGTTTGCTATTTAATAGTTGTAGAAACACAGTCACAGAAAGACATTCGTATTGGAACATTGTATCATCATTGTCTGAACATCATTTTCTCGGAAGGTTTTTATGCTTTTTGGGACTGCCATGAACGATTTACCATAAAGTTAATGCCTTATTGCCTCCGCCACCAAAGATGGATGGAGGTTATGTTTTCACCCATGTCTGTCCATTTGTTTGTTTGTGAACAAGATATCTCAAAAAGTTGTTGACGGATTCGGACGAAATTTGGCAGAGATGTAGCGTATGTGACAAGGACAAAACGATTAGATTTTGGTGAAGATCTGGATTCAGATTTGGCTACTAGAATTTTTAAAGTGATTCTTCATCGGGGGAAGGGGCCAAAAACGATACATAGCAGGATATCTCAAAATGTTGTGGACGGATTTGGACGAAACGTGGTGGACATGTTGTGTGTGTGACAAGGAAGAATCGATTAAATTTTGGTGAAGATCTGAACATGTATTCGGATATGATAATTATTTAATTTTTTATATGTGATTCTTCACCATTGAGAGATAGGGCCAAAAACGATACGTAGCAGGATATCTTAAAATATTATGGACGGATTTGGACGAAACTTGGTGGACAGGTTGTGTGTGTGACAAGGAAGAATCGATTCGATTTTGGTGAAGATCTGAATATTAATTCGGATATGAGAATTATTTAATTATTAAGTGATTTTCACCATTGGGAGATTTGGCCAAAAACGATACATAGCGGATATCTCAAAAAGTTATGGACGGATTTGGACGAAACCTGTTGGACAGGTTGTGAGTGGGACAAGGAAGGGTAAAATCAATTTTGGTGAAGATTCGGATCCGGATCCAGCTAGTAGAATGTTTAAAGTGATTATTCACCATTGAGTGATGCGGCATAAGGGTGAAATAAGGGCATAAGGTTGAAAGGTGCGACATAAGGGTGAAAGGTGCGAGGAGAGCTCGGCGGGTGAAGTACCCACCGAGAATGAAGGTGTGGAGGTTGAAAGAGGTGACGGTGAGGGAGGCATTAAAAGAGAGGCTGAGTATGGTAGAGGATGATGTGGTTGAGCTTGAAAGTGGTTGGATGTCAATGAACGATAGTCTGTTGGGAGCGGTTGGTGAGGTATGTGGATGGACAAAAGGACCACCGAGGCACTCAGAAACATGGTGGTGGGATGATGAAGTTGGAAAGAAATTTGACGAGAAGAGGAAGCAGTTCAAGGAGTGGCAGAAGGCGAAGGGTACGGGAGCAGAAACAGCAGAGCATGAAAGTTATAAGGCAGCCAGGAAGGCTGCAAAGAAAGAGGTAGCAAAAGCGCAGGAGGCATGTTGGAAAATGTTCGGAGAACGCTTGGATTTGGAAGATGGTCAGAGAGCGGTATTCAGGATTGCAAAGCAGATATCGAAAGAGAGGTGTGATGTGATGGGGGTGAGTTGCTTGAAGAATGAAGTGGGACAAATTGTTGTGGACCCAGATGGAATTAAATGAAGATGGAAAAGATATATGGAAATGCTTTTGAATACAGAGAATGAATGGGATGGCAACATAGAGAGTAACCCAGTTTTAGGACCAGCAGAGAAGATAACCGAGAAGGAAGTTGAAGAAGCGATTAAAGCAATGAAGAGTAGAAAAGCGGGAGGGCCTACGGGAGTTGTGGGAGATATGTTGAAGGCAGCGGGAAATTGAGGTGTGAAGAGAATGACAGAGATCTGCAATCTGGTGGTGAAAGAAGGCCGCATTCCAGTGGATTGGGAACTGAGTACCCTCGTCCCTCTATACAAGGGGAAAGGTGACCCTCTGGACTGTGGCTCGTATCGAGCGATAAAGTTATTGGAGCATGGAATGAAGGTATAGGAAAGGGTGTTTGAGAGGAGGATGAGGAAGAAAGAGAAGATTGACGAAATGCAGTTTGGATTTATGCCAGGAAGAAGAGTGACAGACGTGCTTTTTATTGTGAGGCAGTTGCAGGAGAAGTACATGGAGAAGAGGAAGAAGTTGTTTCTTCGGTTTGTTGATCTGGAGAAAGCATTCGATAGGGTTCCACGTGAAGTAGTGACATGGGCATTGAGGAAGTTAGGAGTGGAGGAATGGTTGATCAGAGTAGTGATGGCAATGTACAAACGAGCACGCACAGCTGTAAGGATGGAGGACGGGAACAGTGGTGAGTTTGAGGTGAAGGTGGGAGTGCATCAGGGGTCGGTACTAAGTCCACTACTATTTGTAGCTGTGATGGAGGTGTTGGCTCGGAACGTAAAGGAGGGTTTACCGTGGGAGTTGTTGTATGCAGATGATCTGGTGTTGATTGCAGAAAGTATGGGTGGACTGAAGGAGAAGATGAACAAGTGGAAGGAATGTATAGAGACAAAAGGTCTGAAGATGAATATGGGAAAAACGAAGGTGATGGCAAGTGGTAAAGCATGTGGTGAGGTGGAAATAACTGGGAAGTGGCCGTGTGCTGTGTGCAGGAAGGGTGTTGGAGTGAATTCCATTCAATGCACAATGTGCGCTGAGTGGGTTCATCAAAAATGTCGTGGTTTGAGAGGGTCATTAACCAGTGTGGCAGCTACATTCAAGTGTAAGGTGTGCACAGAGGGAGCTGCAGATGGAGGAAATGTTGAGTTGGATCTTGGAGACGGTGTGAACCTGGAAGGTGTGAAAACATTTTGTTACCTAGGAGACATGCTGAATGGAGAAGGTGGATCAGACTCGGCAATGGTTGCTGGAGGGAGATGTGCATGGAAGAAGTTTCGGGAACTGAGTGGCGTGCTGATGAGGAGGGGAGTGTCGTTGAAGCTGAAGGGAAAGGTGTATGCTGCATGTGTGAGAAGTGTTGTGATTTATGGGAGCAAGACATGGGTAATGAACGTAGAGCAGCAACGAAGGCTGGAAAGGGTGGAAATGCGAATGGTTCGGTGGATGTGTGGAGTATCGTTGAGAGAGAGGAAGACAAATGATGAATTGCAAAAGATGATGGGAATAGAGCCTGTGATGGATGCTGTGAAGAGAAACAGTTTGAGATGGTTTGGTCATGTGTTGAGGAAGGATGAAAGTGACTGGTTGAGAAGAGTGATGGAAATGAATGTCGAAGGAAGTAGAGGATGGGGAAGACCGAGAAAGACTTGGCTAAAGATGGTCGAAGAAGAAATGCGGGCAAGGGGGTTAACAAGGGGAGATGCAGAAAATAGGGCAAAATGGAGAAGATTGTCATGGGGACCGCAAGGCTAACCCCCACTCTTGCAGGGAAAATGGCCTTAAAATGCCTGTTGTTGTTGTCTGTTGAGTGATGTGGCCAACCAGGCGGAGGTATGCTCTCTACTGAGTGCCGTTCTAGTTGTCAACTAGAATCACCCGCTCCCTTTGGGATCAGCCCTGGGGGAAAGTGTAGTGGGAGAGTTGGGGCAATTATATTTTGTGCAGTGGTTAATATCCCCTGTCTGCAGCAGGGTTCAGTAAACCACTTGTGCTGTGGCACTTGTACAGGCGAGAATTGTAATTTGGCCTTTGCCCCTCCGAGGAGGAGTGGATTTTTGCCTTCGCCAAAGGAGAGGGGATTGTATTTGGGTCTGTGTGTTTGTCCTTACAGAACGTGAGTTTGTGTATTAATTACATTAGACCCTTTAGAACCCTAATACCTTTAAGAATCTTTACAACCGTTTAAGGCCACTAAGCTCCTAAGACCCTTTCAAAACCTAACATCCTTTGTGACCCCTAAAACACATTAGAACCTAAAGAACCCTAAGACTCCTTAACACCCCGAATGCCCTTTAGAACCCGAAGACCTCATAGACCCTGTTACATGCTTTAGAATCCTTAGACCTTTTAGACCCTTTGAGATCCTCTTAAACCTTTTAGAACCCCAAAGACCCTTCGACGCCTTTTTACCTTTTCGACGTTCACACCTTTCAGACCCTTTAATACCCTAATGCCCCTTTGACATTTGGACCCTTTTATACATTTTAGAACCCTTTAGACCTCTTCAGATAATTCCAGCCCTTTTGCCCTTAAATTACACTCTTTAGATCCCTTTGACCTTTTAAGATCCTTTCAACCATTTTTACACCTTAGACCCATTTAGAACTTTTCATACCTTTAGACCTTCAGAGCATTTGACATTCACAACTTTTCAGACCTTTGACCTTTACACATTTAATGCTACACCATTTAGACCTTTTATTTGCGATCAAACCTTCTCCTCAGAGCGCAATTCTTTTTCTCTCCCTGGCACAATGCCAATTCTACACATGCACGTTTCTTTCACCTAATCTAAACCCTACCTATTTAATACAATGCACCACACTCCATATGGTGTGCGTTCAAATAAGACAATCCTTAAGCTGACGTGTCTCTGCTCATTACATTGAGATTGGTGAACTACCCTTACTATCTATATAATAATAGCGTAAGGACTCGACTTTGTTATCCCTTTTATGCCGCACCCAGTGACCCGATGCCCACGGCACTAATGGATTTACGATCTACGAACCGCACTCTTTGTTTATCACGTACAGCCATACTCGAAAAATCTGAATTAGCCGACGTTGGGGCCCAAAAGCATCCGATTAACTGCCGATATGACGCCATCTTACGACGCCATCGTATTGGCGTCTGCTGGGCGAAGGCGAAGCTAGCCGTCCGCTGATTAGACTGTCGAAGGCGACAGCAAGCCGTCCACTGAGTGGACAATCCTGAGCATGCATTTGTGTGCAATAAATATGTTGTTCATATACGCACTCTTCATTCTCATCTTTCTTCCTAACTCTTACTCGGACAAGCAAATCCCCTTTGCCATCCATAATGGTACACTCTATCCATACACCACATCCTCCCTTCCGTGGATGTTCCACGGGTTTCGGCTAGTTTATTTACTATTTGGTGAACGGACCATACTACTCTATACATTTCTAACTGTACTATGGTAATCTCTACCTCCCTCCCCCTCCTTCCACCCCTGTCAAACATAACAATATTTTTGCTAAAAATAAATAGTTTTAATGGAGGCTGATTATGAGGCTGGAAACGAGCGGTTCCTTTTTGGGGTTGCCATGGCACAATCCATTCCATGAATAAGAGATTTTTAATGAGACAAAAAGCAAATGATCGCTTTGTATGACATTTGAACCTAATCAAGCCAGTACTCAGATGTGAGCTACAAGCAAGCCAAACCATATGTGAACCTGAAAATAAATCATGTTGAAAAATAATGGTTTTTTTTATGCCTCCGCCCCCGAAGGTGTCCGGAGGCATTATGTTTTCGGGTTGTCGGTCCGTCCATCCGTACGGGCTAAACCTCGTTTTTCTCAGCAACCACATGTCCAATTGAGACGAAACTTTCAGGATAGGAGTGACACCCATGGAGAATGTTTTTATGATTGTGACATCATAGGTCACGTGGTTATGGCAGCCATCTTGGATTCAACGCAAATAATTTTTTTAAACATTTCTCGGAAACCGCTGAATGGAAAAATTTGAAACTTGGCACATTGTCAAGTACTCCCAATGGGGAACAAAAGCATGATAATGATGACATCATAGGTGAAGTGGTATACCAGCCAAAAATGTTTTAATCGAATTCCTTATCCTAAAAATCTGAAATTGCATGCACATGATCTATGACACATTTGTATTGAAATATTAAATTTATGACATCATAGGTCACATGATTTGGCAGCCATATTGGATTTAACCTAAAACCTTAAAAAGGCATCTTCTCCCAAACCACCAAATTGATAGACTCAAAACTTTACGTGTGTCATTGACTAGGCATGGCGATTAAAAGATGATCACGAAAACACATTGGTCACATGGTGTGGTAGCCATATTGGATTGAAGGAAAATATTACATAATTATATCTCTGAAACCGCTTACCCTATCGATGCGAAATTTTACAAATATCATTTAACACCATTGTTGCATATAGTTTGAAAATTATGATGACATAGGACACGTGGTTTGGCAGCCATCTTGGATAGAAAAACGAACCTTATCCGATCAACACAAAACTTCACAAACGTGATCCCCTACCCATACATATGCAGAGTGTACATTTTTTAAGGTCATATGTCACGTGGTGTGGCAGTCATATTAACTTGAAAGCCTTTTTTTTTATCCCTTCCATGCAACCGCTTCACCGATCGATGTGATACCTGTCATGGCTGGTGAAAATGTGATACTTGAAAACAGCTGAAGGGATTTAAATCAAACTTGTTTATTTTTAGGACAGTCAACGATGGCATCTAACTGTTGTGGGACTATGCGGAGGCATATTTGCAATACAGTCGCCTTGCTCTAGTTTTTCTTTACAATACCGAAGCTCATGGAAGAGCAAGGTGACAAAGCACAAACTCACATTGGAGCACTAGAAGGACATAATAAGCAAGGGAATGAAAGAACAGGAAAAGAAGAGGGGGGAAATGCAGCAACCTGGAAGTAAGAGGGTTGGAATAGACAAGGTAAAACGAGGTTAAAAAAGGATTGTTAGTAAGGATCTTGACATTATATGGTGGTGCACTTCCTGCTTTTGAAGCCCTGGAAGTGAAAGAGTGGGATAGAACAGCCTCAGGATGGTGGTGCCATGGACAAAAGGACCAAAAGATATGAGTGTGCAGTCAGCCTGGATTTTGGTAGGTTAACCAGGACACTGGAAGAACATACGCATCCTGGAGTTGATGTGGATGACTGGAGGGCTGAGACAGTGGAGAGAGCTAGATCACAGAGGAAAGTTGGTAAAAAAAAAAAAAACTGGAGAGGCGACCGATCGGCCTGCAATGTGAGAGAAACAGATCTTGTGCTTTGGCCTCATCATGGGAGATGCCAATAATTTTGAGAGCTTTAGATATTCCACAGAATCCAGTAGAGACAGATGGGATGCTGGGCCACTGAGCTATGGACGAATATCTTATGGGCTTAAACGAGTTTGGATTTTTCAAGGAAAGACTTGGAATGATGGAGGATAGCCAGTCTGTGGATACCTTTGGAGGCCAGCTCTGCCATATGGCCAGCCCAGGAGAGGTCTTGGCTGATGGTGAGGCCTAGAAGTTTAAGAGACTAAACCTCCTCCTGTGGTTGGCCATGGAAAGAGATAGGTGGGTTTGCTTGACTATCTTTCTGGAGCGACGAAGTGAGACCGATTGTTTGTTTTTTTTTGTTTTTTTTTTTATTCAAAGTCATGTTCCATTTGCCAGACCAGCATCTAATCAATTCCAGAGTGATGCATCTGCTGTCTGCCTGGCAAGGGGTGGGTTAATGTACAACGAAATGTGGAGTCATCTGCACAAAACAGAGGCTTTTCCAGTGTCGAAGAAGCGGGTTCTGTAGTTGACTGAACTAGACTGGGTCCAAGACACTGCCGTGGGGCACTCCAACCTCCTCTGGGAGAGGAGAGGGTTGCATTGATCGAGTTATGCATTCTTAGCATATGTTGGTACAGTCAGAAAACCATGTATGAAGGGGGCCTGGCATGCCACAGACAGCGAGCTTCGCAAGCTAGAGTAAGACGCCAGACTGGTGAATACCCGAGATATTTCCAATACCCGAGAACCTCTTTTTGAGATGTGAGGCCTCCAACCATTGCTGAGAGAGCAGCAGCATGTCCAAAATTGAGTGACTGGGACTATCTTTAGGTTGGTGGGAGGGATGCACAAGGGAATGAAGGGAAGAATTTTGGTTGGTCTTAAGATGTCTGAGGAGTTCAGTGTGAAGCAAGGAAGCGCTCTCAGCCGGATGTGACTGGGACGGAATCTCTATATGTGTAAAAATGACTATGTCTCATAAACTCACTGGTTTTCTTCTTGAAATTATTGAGAGAGGGAAAGGGAGAGCGGGAGGGAGAGGGAGAGGGAGAACGAGAAAGAGAAAGAGAAGGAGAAAGAGAAAGCCTTAGCAATGTGGGGATTCGAGAGTGATGCTGCGGTGCTGCAAATCTGCTCTCTTTACCGCACTCATCATATACCGATGGAACAGAGAGACTGTGATGAAACTAGGAATGAATTACCGGTACACAAAGATGCATCCATCCTCTATAGTTTTCCTTCTTACTTAATCATTCCTTTATCGTTCACAGTTGAGGAATTGTGTATGCCACTCAAGATAATTTCAGACAATAATTAAACTGAGAATTACCAACTTGTATGCCACTGGACATGAGAATGTTTAACTGCGGTCGTCCAATCATTTCGATCAACCTATAAGTTGTGATTGACCATCATCACACGGTGCCAAGACCTATCAATTGTGATTGGGACCATCACACCCCGTTACACTCTCAAGGAGAGTTCCCTCTCCCCCATTTTTGATTCAACCATGTTCTTGATTAGACACTCAAGGGCACTAATGGCATTTTTGAATTCATTTACTTTAGCTGGATTATCTTCCTTCAATTTTCGTTCCCTTTTCTGTAGATAGAACAGCACTCAATAGAGCGCTTACCTCCGCCATGCTGAACAGTACATGTTGTATCCCACTGATAGGCCGGAACCCAATGTGGATAGTCACCAAAATCGAATCGATTCGTCCTTGTCGCACACCCAATCTGTCCACCAAGTTTGAATCTGTCCATACAATTTTGAGATATCCTGCTCACAGACAAACAAATGGACAGACAAACCTGGGGTGAAAACATAACCTCTGTCCACCTTTGGTGGCAGAGCTAATTACTCCCTATTTATTTATATTCGGTCTCTATCTGCAGAGGCCTGCAAAAGTATTCACCACCCTCCAAAGTTTTCACATTTTGATGCCACCTGAGCTTATTCCATGAGGATTTCAAATCAAACTTAATACATAGAGTCTTCACAAACTACTCCAAAGTGATAAAGCTACAAAATTGCAGATAAAATATGAATAAGTTTAAGAAAGAAAATCAGATGATTCTCAGTTGCATAAGTATTGAAACCCTTTGCCTAATTAACATTAAATCAGGTCAGGAGCAAATTATGTATTTGAATGGTTACAAAACAAGTGTAATGGGTTTCACGTTGGTTGTCATCTCCATATGTGGGTTTTAGGAAGTGGGAGGAATTTCTCCCAGAACTCAACAACACCATCTCCTTTTTTTCGGTAAAGGATCATTATTCATGAATCAGATTGTGAAACTTCCTTCTCATAGCTTCGTTCCAAGCGTTCTTTTCGAAATCCGCACTGAACCTCTGACAGCCCCTACTTGTAGCTCGTTTGGAGTGATATTCCCCGGAATGCTTTTTAAGTGCTCAGTAAGGGTTTTCTTCATCATCCTTGTTGCTCCGACTATCACTGGTCCAATTTTCAGGTTTCTTCAATTTCCAGGTCCTCTTGATCTCATTGTTCAGCTCCTGGTATCATTTTCCTGCTTTTTTTGTATACAAGATCGAGGCTCGTGTAAGAGCTAACATTAATCACAAAAAGACAAACTGACACATAAAACATACACTAAAGGGAGAGGGAGACAAGATGGGGAGAGAGAGAGAAGCACACAAGCACAACAGCAGAGAACAGGGACATCGGGAGATCTGTGGGAGGGAGAGGGCTTGGGTGGAGGAGGCATGGGGGTGGGGCGGGGGGGTCGGAGAGGTGTAAAACACATGGACACTGCTCGGACTTCCAGGAAAGAAGTCGGAATTTCAAAAAAGTGGATCTGGCGTGATTTAACGGGGGTAGAAGAGATCAAGGTTTTGGATGGGGGAAGATAAGAGATGGTGGTGAACAGCTGTTTTAAAGACCTGGAGGGAGGAGTGGGATTGAAGGGAGTGAGGGAGATTGTTCCAGAGGCGGGAGAAAAGAGGGATGAAGAAGTGAAGGTGAGCAGAGAGTCTTGATTTTGGCAGTTTAACCATAAGAGGGTTTCAGGCAGATCTTGTGCGACCTGTCGGAATATTTGGGGGACAGAGCACAGACAGAGCTGGGGGAGCAAGGCCAGAGAGGAGTCGGTAGAAGACAGAAAGACCACCAACCTGCCTGCGGTGAGTGAGTGAAAGACCCTCAGAGATAGCTTCATCGCGGGAGATTCCAATGATTCTGAAAGCTTTGGTTTCAACAGCGTGAAGACGAGCTAGGTGTGAGGCAGGAGCACCAGCCCAGAGGGGAGAGCAGTATTCCATTGAGCTGCGGATGAAAGCCTTGCATGTGGTGAGGAGCTCAGCTGTGCCAAGGAAGGACTTCACACGATGGAGGATGCCCAGTCGGCGACTGGGTTTGGAGGCCAGCTTGGAAATGTGGTTTTCCCAGGAAAGATCATGGCGGATAGTGAGACCCAAAAGCTTGAGTGACAGAACTTCTTGGAGAGGATTGTTCAGAAAGTAGATGGGAGGGTTGTCCAGTCGGTCTTTTCGGAGAGACAGTAAGAGTGTGACATTTGTCAGGATTGAAAGACATGTCCCACTTGTTTGACCAGTCTGTGATTTTGTCCAGGTCTGCAGTTAGTGAGGAGGCTGCAGACTGTCGATCTGAGGGATGAGGAATGGAGCGGCAGAGAGTGGAATCATCAGCAAAGAGATTGAGAGGATTTTCCAGAGAGTCGGAGAAATCATTGATGAAGACCAGAAAAAGCACAGGGCCCAGAACACTGCCTTGGGGAACTCCAGCCTGAACAGGAAGGGGAGATGAGAGAAATCCATTCAGGGCCACACGTTGACTACGACCAGAGAGGAAGTCTGCAAGCATTTAGGTTTTTGCAGCATTTAGTCCAAAGTCATTGGGAAGTCAAACCTCAATCAACAATGATGACTTTTCCTTTTTGTGTTTGTGTGTTTCACCTGTCAGTAATCAGTAGTTTAACTAACTTTCAACATAGGGGCAATACATCTGGCACTCACCTGGTAGAATAAGCAGTATACTACACTGACTAAAGGTATTTTAAACCAATTTGAATGGTTTCTGGAAGACAGGGCAGCATGTAGAATCATACTGACATAATCATAAGACTTTAAACAAACAAACAAACAAAACTATTTGGGGGGGCAACCCCTCCCCCTGCCCCCAATCCTGTGTACCTCCTCAGACCCAAACTTTTCTAATGCCTTGAACAAACTTCGATACATCACGGGTGATGAAGGTTGTGGTCAAGTTTCATCTTATAGTATGTGTAGTTTCAGAGGAAAAAGCAAATTCCTATTTTGGGGGTCTAACCGGATCCACTTTTACCCCCGGTAAACTCCCTTAGACCCCCGATTATTTCAATGCCGTGTACAAACTTTAGTCACAATGCAATAAATATAATTTGTGCCAAGTTTGGTCATCACAATCCCTTCAGCGGTTTCGGAGAAGAAGTTGCAAGTGTTTATGGACGGACGGAATGACAGACGGACAATGCGCCATCGTATAAGCTCCCCTGAACTTTGTTCCAGGTGAGCTAAAAATGAAGCTTCTCCACTTATCGAAGGAGCTTTAAGGTGCGACTCACTTGGTTCAACCAACAAGGCAAACATGAAGACCAAAGAGCTTTCCAAAGAAGTCAGACATAAAGTGGTGGAGAAACACCATTTAGGAGAGGGTTCTAAGAAGATTTCAAAGTCACTCATTATCACTTTTAGTATGGTGAAATCCATCATTAAAAAGTGGAAGATGTATTATACCACCCAGCCCCAACCCAGACCAGGTCGCCCATCCAAACTCAGCAGCAGGGCAAGCAGGAAACTGGTTCGGGATGTCACTGGAAATCCAACAATGACTTTGAAAGATCTGCAAGGCTCTATGTCTGAGATAGGGGTCAATTTTCATCAATCAACCATATCCTGCTCCCTTCACAAAGCTGGCCTCTATGGACAGGTGGCAAGAAAGAAGCCATTACTGAAAGATACACAGATAAAAGCTCGTATGGAGTTTGCAAAAAAAAAACATCTTGATGATACTGCAGGCATGTGGAGAAAAGTTTTGTGGTCAGACGAGACAAAAGTTGAACTTTTTGATTTACATTTGAAGCAGTACGTCTGCTGCAGGCCTAACCCCACATCACCCAGTCAACACCATCCCCACTGTCAAGCATGGTGGTGGCAGCATCATGTTATGGGGCTGCTTTTCATCAGCAGAGACTGGCAAGCTTGGCAGGATGGAAGGGCCAATGGATGGTGCAAAGTATAGGAAAATCCTTGATGAAAACCTGCTTGATTCAGCCATGAATCTGAAACTGGGTCGGAGATTCATAATTCAGCAGGACAATGATCCGAAGCACAAAGCCAAAGCCACACTGGAGTGGCTGAATAAGAATAACATAAATGTTCTTGAGTGGCCCAGTTAAAGTCCTGACTTGAACCCAATTGAACATTTATGGAGAGACTTAAAGATTGCAGCGTCCATCGACGATCCCCATCAAACTTCGCAGAACAAGAGCAATTTTCACATGAATAATGGGCAAAGATTTCACCATCTCACTGTTCAAAGCTGGTAGAGACCTATACTACCCAAAAAGACTCACAGCAGTCATTGCTGCAAAACCCTTCCTAGTGAAAGAAACACTGCTCACCTCCACTCATTACTCCCGCCAGGGAGTAATGCATTCGATCGTGTCCGTCCGTGTGTGTGTGTGTGTGTGTGTGTGTGTGTGTGTGTGTGTGTGTGTGTGTGTGTGTGTTCATGTGTTCGTGAACAAGATATCTGGAAAAGTTCTAAATGGATTTGGATGAAATTGGGTGGGATGATTGCCCTTGGGATAAGGAAGAATTGATTAGTTTTTGGTGAAGCTCAGGATATTATTGCGGATCCAGGAAAAAAAATTGGGAATTTTTGGGGGAATTTTATTTCTGTTTTACTGCATTAAAGCTTTTATTCTTATTCTTAAATGATGTTTTTCTCCTCTAATTCCGAGACATATCAAAATTAATTCTCTGACAGTCAGGGCCTACTTTCTTTTTCATTTATTGTTTTGGGGAGAGGGGATGTTAAACAAAACCTATTATTCCAACTTGACCCACGTCGGGAGTATGCGCTCTACTGAGTGGCGTTCTAGTTTATTTCTCTTTTCCCGCCGGTGGAACTGCCTCCCACATTCTTTTCAATCTCATTCTTCCCTCCAGGTTGTCAAAACAGCTGTTCACCACACTCTCAAGTCATCCCCCATCCAAAACCATGATCTTTTCTACGCCCAGTAAACCACCCTCACCCCTCTCAACATTTTGCCTATGTATCCATCTTGTCCACCACTTGCATTCTTCTCTACCCCTCATCGTTACCTGCATCCCTTGTTTGTCCGTCTCCGAGGACTTTCTATCCCTCCATCCTGCTGTTGGCATTTCCCCTGTCTCCTGGTCCCTTTATGTTGTGTCCTGATCTGTTCTGTATCCTAGCTCTTCCACGAGCCTAGACCTCGTATTTAAAAAAAAAAAGGTGCTTCCACCAGGTACTGGCCTAAGGGGCCGAATACTTTGCAACCAGTGAATTTTGATTGGTACATGTTCTTTAACAGGTATTCCTGACATGTAACCTCCTTCAACTATTCGTGTTTAGTTTGATCTCTTCAGTTATGAATAAAAAAAGTTCAGTCAGAAAAATTGTTTCTACATAATTTGTAATTCATCTAAATGTGGCATTATTGGTAGGGGCTGAATACTTTTGCAGGCCACTGTATATTTCGCTACTACTAGTACTACTTCTGCTTCCACTACTACCTTTACAGCCACAATTATTTCCACCTTCTTGTGGGGTCAGTGGAGAATGTTTTTCATCCAAATATTTAATGACCCGGCTGGCCAGGTCTGACTCTTGATACCTTAATTTGGATCTGGCCAGACTGCCCTGATAAGTCACCTATGCTTTGCGTAAGACACTGTGGGATACCCAAATACCTACAAACAAACAGTGCTGGTAGATGGTTCCTCCAGCTTGACGTCCTCCTGATGGACGGCACACACACTGATGAAATGGCCCTGCATCCGGGAAACAAGAGGAGCAAGGGTGATAGACAGATAAGGTAAAGTGAAGTAGGTGGGGTATGGTGTCGACCCCGGCCTCACCCATACGTGAGCCGGACGGCTTACGTGCAACAAACAATGTTTATGGTGTGGGTTATTGAGAAGTACAGGTGAGAGGTGTGGTGTATGCAGGTGCATGTAATTTGAGCTCTGAAAAGAACTGTTGTGGACACGGTTGCTACTCCACAACAGAGCGAGTCAATGAGGTTGTGTGCTGAAATGTGTGAAGGTGTACGGTGCGGTGATGTGTAAGATGTGTTGGGAGAGAAGTCAGTACTGTGGAGATTTGTCACGGAGATTTGTTTAAGGAGTCACAGAGGAGGTGGTAACCACGCCTGGAGGCCCATGGCTCTGTGCTTGTTCCGGCCAGTACTCCGCAGTGCTCGTTCCATCGCGTTCCCTCAGCACCTGGTATGGTTCACCTCAAACTGACGCTCGGAACTACTGACGCTCAGAAGTGACGCTCGGAACTGACACTCGGAACTGACGCTCGGAATTGACGCTCGGAACTGACCCTCCAAACTGATGCTCACAACTGATGTTCGGAACTGACGCTCGGAGGAACTGATGCTCAACTCTTCAGAACAGGGCTCTCTCTCTGAACTGGAATCGACTCTCTCTGAACTGGGCTCATCCAGGCATCTTATCCCCCTCACCTCTGTCACCACTCACCTCCACTTTTTGGCATCCAGCCACACAGATTGTCTGGCATGCTGTGATCTAGCAATATTGTATTTCGTCCCTGCAGCACAGTGGACATAGCTGCTGGTTTGTTTGGTCCTGATGAGGACAGGGCGACCGGAAGGGCCGTACAGCGTGTCCAATGCCCATGCGAATGCCCACCAGGTGTGATTGGAACCTCGCCTTGAACGATTGAAGCGCTGGTGAAATAGCTTTATGTTAGTTGTGTTTTGAGAATGTGCTTTGAGATGAGGTTTAAGAATGGAGTATGAGAATGAGGGAAAGGATGGAGTTAGAGAAGGAGGGAAAAGACAATGGTGTAACTTTAACTTCACTTCCAATGATACGAGGGAAGACGTAATCTAACTAAACAAAATAATAATAATAATTCCTTTCATGCCATGAGGCACATCGGAGCTACCAAGGCAGTTTCATTGGCTAAGGAGTACAATCCTGGACGGGTCCCCTCTCCGACGCAGGATGGCATGTCGAATGGCTTGTTACACCAGTGAGCTGGTACTCCCTTTGCCGATCTCGGAAGGATGACAGGCTGAGTCAACCCACCTCGTGTTATTTCAACAGCACAACAGGGGCTCAAACTCAAGACCTTAAAAACTTTGGCCAACCACCTTAACCGTTAAGCCAACACCAGGCATAACTAAACAAAATACTACAGATATATTTGAACTCCAGGGTTCCTTTATGTGTTGGATGTAACTCCCGGGTTCTTGCAAAACCACAACAATATAAATGGATTTTTCTCCACACCAGGGCTTTCCATATGTGACGCCAATCTTACCCTGTCACTGCAGAAGGATTGTCAAACAAACCCACCTCTCTATCTCTTTGGTCATACACCGGAAGTGGTTCAGTCGCTTAAGGTTCTTGGCCTCACCATCAGCCACGACCTCGTCTGGATCGACCATAGAGCAAATCTGACCTCAAAGCCAGCAGCAGACTAGGCATCCACCCTCAATCCAAATGTTTCCTTGGACTCAGAATCAGAACTACAAACATCCTGCAAAGCCTTTGGCCATATCTCAATGGAGTACTGCTCTCTGCTATGGGATGACACCCCAGCACCAAATCTCTGTCCTGAATTATGTTGCTTCTAAAGCTCTCAGCATTACAGGCATCTCTCTCTGCCAATGAGGATGAGACAAAAGGTTTGTTGCTTATACATCGCATGCATGCCGGAGATCTCTCCTCCAGACATTACTCCCTCTGCTCTTTGTCAGCCCTCTGACTCTCCCCAGCAACTCCAGGATGCACTCATTCTTCCAGTAAATCTGTCCTGGTTAAACTTCCAAAACCCAGGCTGGCTGCACACCTCAACCTCCTTTGTTCCTCACTTCTCCATCTATGGAACCACCTTTCAGAGGCTGTTATTTCTTGCTCTTCCCTCCAGAGATTCGAGCAGGTGATGCACCACCACCTCGTGTCATCCCCCATCCTAGCGCATGGTATTTTATACCCCCTTTAACTCGACCGAACCCAGCCCTCATCCATATCTGATATCCTTGCTTGTTGTGTCTGCCTGTAGTCCCACCTACAGTTAATAAAATGTAAGAATAAAATGATTAGAGTTATCCATCATGTAGGATTACAAGGTGCTGGCATTTCCTATTTTGCTCCGATGAGGGGTAAAGCCCGAAACGTCAGCACCTTGTAATCCTTCAAGGTGGATAACTTCAACCATTTAATTCTTGTGTTTTATTCTCTTGTGCCAGCAATGCAGACCACTATTTTTTTTTTACTGTAATTAGCAACTACGTTTTTTTTACCACAAACACCTGTCGTTTTCCCTCCATCGCCATGCTTTTACATGAGCCTCGATCTTGTGTAGAAAAAAGTAATCAGTCATTTAAGTTGACCCCCTCACTCTGCTTCCTCCCTACACCCATTATGTGTCCCAGTCTCCCTCTATAATGGTCCACAACCCTGTTGTTGGTGTTTTCCCGTCTCTCTACTGGTCCTTTTGTTCTGTTGGTTGTGTCCTGATCCGTTTAGTGTTCTATCCCCTCCATTATGTGTACAAAAAACTTTGGATTAACCACAAAGTACATTGGATTGCACACAAGGTTGTATTAAATCAACAAAGATTACTTAAGGTTTACCTTTCCAAATCAACAAATCCAACAATAATGTGCAAATCCAGGTTTATTGATCAAAGAAACAGAGCTACACCACAGTGATGCTATCTTACAAGTTTTTAACTCCAAATGTTTCCCTAATAAATAAAAGTGTGGGGGTTACCCCATTGGGACATAATCCACAGGCACGGGACCAGTGGGGCTATTGATGGCGTGGGCGTGGCGTGCGCTCGGTTGTTGGAGCCACGCCCCCTTAAGAGTGATTTTGTGTTATAAAAGATGTATGAGTTCGGGTCGCGAGTTAGTTCTGTTGGAATAAAGGAGCTTTGAACAAGCAGAGAAGTGTCTCGCCCTCTCGTCATCCGCAACTCCTACATTGTTGACCCCGTCTTGCTCTCGAACGTTTTCGGAGCTTCAAACGAACATGGCGCCAAGCGCAGTTTCGATTAAACTGCCGGAGTTTTGGGAACGACAAGCTGCCGTTTGGTTCGCACAAGCTGAGGCCCAATTCACCATTCGGGGCATTTCTGCTGACGACACGAAGTATTATTATGTCGTGTCTGCGCTCAGCGGCTCCACTGCGACCAGAGTGGTGAGCCTTCTCCGGGATCCTCCGAAGGACCGCAAGTATGAGAGCTAAAGGCACTGCTGCTCGTAACCTTCGAGCTCACTGAGGCCGAGTGCGCCAGCCAGCTACTTTCTCAACCCGGGCTGGGCGACTCCAAGCCGTCGGAGCTTATGGACCACATGTTGTCTCTCCTGGGCAGCCAACGACCATGTTTCCTCTTCAAAGAACTGTTCCTGCAACAGCTGCCAGGTCAGGTACGGACAGCCCTGGCCAACTCGTCTGTTAAGGATTTCCACGCCCTGGCCAGGGAAGCAGACAGGTTTTTCTCCGCAGACAAGACAAGTCCGCAGACAAGACAGCAATGTAGTGCAGCTGCATGGGACCCCGGCCCCGTCGAGCCTACGCCGCTGGCGGACACCGTCGCGGCCGCCATTACGGCCCAGCGGCGGAAGGCCCCAGGCTTGTGCTTTTACCATGCAAGGTTTGGTTCCAAGACCAAAGCATGCCGGCCACCCTGCAGCTTCAGCGAGTCGGGAAACGGGGTGGCCGGCGCTCGATAACTGCCATGAGCGTCGGCCGTTCGGGCAGTTTGTTGTTCATTTCAGACACCGACTCTGGACGTCGTTTCCTCTGCGACACAGGGGCCCAGGTGAGCGTTCTACCTGCGTCGGCATTGGACAGGGAGGCCAGGAGTCACGGCCCTGCCCTGGAAGCCACCAACGGCAGTGATATTCAGACTTTTGGCAAATGGACCGTGGCACTGTGCTTGGGCGGGCAGAGGTTTACATGGGATTTTGTCACGGCGAGGGTGTCCACCCCCTTGCTGGGCGCTGATTTCCTCTGCGCCAATGGCCTATTGGTGGATGTTAAAAATCGGCGGCTCATTAATGCAGAGACATTCAGTTCTCTTCCATGCTCGCTGAGCGGGTCCGCTTCGACGAGGCTTGCCTGCACGCTCTCGACCGACGAGTTTGCCCGCCTCCTCACCGAGTTCCCAGCCCTTACACGGCCCACCTTTTCGGCCGTTGCCATCAAGCACGGGGTGGAGCATCACATTCCGACCACCGGCCTGCATGTCTACGCCCGGGCTCGAGGCCTCGACCTGGCGAAACTCGCTATCGCAAAGGCGGAGTTCGACATGTTGGAGCGTCTTGGCATCATGTTTCGGTCCGACAGCCCATGGGCCTCGCCTCTCCACATTGCGCCGAAGCCGGGTGGTGGTGGTTGGTGCCTGTACGGGGATTATCGCCGCCTTAACGACGCCACTACCCCTGACCGCTACCCAATCCCGCACATCCAGGATTTTTCCGCCCGCTTGGCCGGTAAAGTTTTTTTTTCTAAAGTGGACCTCGTTCGTGGTTACCACCAGGTCCCCATCCGGCCGCAGGACATTCCTAAGACCGCGGTGATTACACCGTTCGGGCTTTTCAAATTCCTCCGTATGCCATTTGGGCTCAAGAACACGGCCCAGGCTTTCCAGCACCTGATGGACAGCGTGTTGAGGGATTTGCCGTTTCTGTTCGTCTACCTGGACGATATCGTCATCGCCAGCGCTTCCAGGAGGAGCACATGCTTCACCTCCGATCGTTCTTTGAACGCCTCAGTCAGCACGGCCTGATCATTAACCCGGCCAAGTGCTTGTTTGGGGTGGCCTCAATTGACTTTCTCGGCCACCGCAACATGAGGGAGGGGGCCGTCCCACTGCCGTCTGAAGTGGAGACTGGGAAGGATAATACGGTCGCCGATTGTCTCCACCGGTCCATAGCGGATGACGAGAGGGCGAGACACTTCTCAGCTTGTTCAAAGCTCCTTTATTCCAACAGAACTAACTCGCGACCGGAACTCATACATCTTTTATAACACAAAATCACTCTTAAGGGGGTGTGGTTCCAACAACCGAGCGCACGCCATGCCCACAACATCAATAGCCCCACTGGTCCAGTGCCTGCGGATTATGTCCCAATGGGGTAACCCCCACAAAAGGACGATTTATTTACGAGGTGCGTAAATATAATCGGACATTCCGAGCCCCCCCCCCCCTTATCTCACCCCACCCCATCAAACATTCCGAGCCCCTCCCCTTACCTCACCCCACCCCCATCGAACATTCCGAGCCCCTCCCCTTACCTCCACCTCTCCCCCATCGAACATTCTAAGCCCCTCCCTTTCCCCCATCTAACATTCGAGCCCCTCCCCTTACCTCACCACACCCCCATTGAACATTCAGAGCCCCTTCACTTCCCCCCGCCCTCCCCCATCAAACATTCTGAGCCCATTCCTTTCCACCATCGAACATTCCGAGCCCCACCCCTCCTGCACCCTTCCCCCATCCCTCCCCCATCAAACATTCTGAGCCCCTTCCTTTCCCCCATCGAACATTCCGAGCCCCTCCCTTCCACCATCCCTCCCCCATCGCACATTCGTAGCCCCTCCCCTTCCCCCACTCTTCCCCCATCGAATATTCCAAACTCCTCTCCACCATCGAACATTCCGAGCCCCTCCCTTTCCCTTTCCCTCACCCTCCCACATCAAACATTTCCAAGCCCCTCCCCTTGCCCCACCCAACAATCGGAGCCCCTCCCTTTCCCCCACCACTCCCCCATCGAACATTCCGAGCTCCTCCCCTCTCCCCATCCCTCTTCCAAGCCCCTCCCCTTCCCTTAACCCTCCCTCATCTAATTTTCCGATCCCCTCCCTTTCCCCCACTCCTCCCCCATCAAACATTCCGAACCTTTCCCCTTCCCCCATCACACATTCCGAGCCCCTCCCTTTCCCTAACCCATCCCCCCATCGAACATTCCGAGCCCCTCCATTTCCACCATCCCTCCCCCATCGAACATTCCGAGCCCCTCCATTTCTACCATCCCTCCCCCATCGAACATTCCTCACCCCTCCATTTCCCCCACCCCACTACCTCCTCTCCTAACTTTCCTCACCCATTTCCATGTGCACACCTGTACATACCTGTCCAACCTCCTTCTCAAACATCATGAAGTACACGGAAGCTTTGACTCCATAATTTAATAGCACTCTGCCAGAGCATCTTCTGCAATTCTTAAAGAGATAAAGCACGGGTAATTAAACATGAATAAAAGAGATTAATAGTGGGGAACATGCTAATGGGGTGGCCTGTTTGGAGCCGAGGTTCAAACCCTGGATGCTGCTCATTTGTCCATTGTCTTCGGAGAACCTATAGGATCTAACTGTGGTATTTCACCTTGGGATCCCACTGTGGGATTTAATCTTAGGATCTTACTGTGGGATTTCATCATATGATCCTACTATGGGATTTCTTCTTAGTATCACACTGCTATTTCACCTTCGGATCTCACTGTGAGACTTCATCTTAGGATCCTACTGTGGGATTTCATCTTTGGATGCCATTGTGGGATTTAATCTTAGGATCTCACTGTTTGGATTTGACCTTGGGATCCCACTGTGGGATTTCATATTAGGATCTCACTGTGGGATTTCATCATATAATCCTACTATGGGATTTCTTCTTAGGATCTCACTGGGATTTCACCTTAGGATCTCACTGTGGGATTCCATCTTAGGATCCCATTGTGGGATTTCACCTTAGGATGTCACTGTGTGTTTCAATCTTAGGATCCCATTGTGGGATTTCACCTTAGGATCTCACTGTGTCATTCAATCTTAGGATCCCATTGTGGGATTTCACGTTAGGATCTCACTGTGTCATTCAATCTTAGGATCCCATTGTGGGATTTCACCTTAAGATCTCACTGTGTCATTCAATCTCAGGATCCCATTGTGGGATTTCACCTTCGGATCTCACTGTGTCATTCAATCTTAGGATCCCATTGTGGGATTTCAGCTTCGGATCTCACTGTGTCATTCAATCTTAGGATCCCATTGTGGGATTTCACCTTTGGATCTCACTGTGTCATTCAATCTCAGGATGTCATTGTGGGATTTCAACCTCAGATACCAGTATCATTAGCTACGTGCTCCATTGTCTTCGGAGCACATGACTGATGATACTGAGATTCCCAGTTCAAATCCCATTTGCTGTGTTCATTTGTCCATTGCTTCCTGATGTTCCTGCACTGCGCGTGATTTGTGTCTGAGCTCGATGGTGAGCCTTAATAAATCAGTGTGAAACAAACGATAAATTATTTGATGCTTGTCACGATTCCCCTTTTACACGAGGTAACATCGTATTTACTGCAATATACACATTTATCAAGTGGAGAACATAATCTACAATGGGATATTATACATGTAGACAGTGTCTATATGTGTATGCTTGTATCCAAACTTTACAAATTCATTGCCAAAGCAAGAAACGAAAGTGGCTTACATGATATAAATGTTAAATGTCATTCATCCCGCTTGCATTCACCATGGCAGTTGCCCTGAAACAACTTGCCTTCACCTCATGGAAGGCAAATCCAACGGAAGGCAATCTCATTTCCTTCCACAAAGTTCGTAACAAGTGTGTGTCCACCCTCAGGAGAGCCAGGAAACAATATCTCTCCATTCTCAAGACTGAACTCTCTTATCTGTCTCCCTCCTCCACATCCTGGTGGCGTCTGGTCAAATCCGTTTCTGGTGTTTGTTCCGCCTCCATCCCCTCCCTTACCTCAAACGGCTACATAGCTGACTTCGCACATGAAAATGCTGAATGCCTCAACTCTGTGTTTGCCTCAATCTGGTTTCCCAAACCCATCTCTCTCTGTACCCACTGTACCTAGTCGAACCCAGCTGATCCTGGATTATATGTCCTTCTCTCCTGACAAGGTGGAGAAGCTTTTGTCAAACCTCGACTCTGATTCTGCAACTGGACCAGACGGCATCAGCCCACACGTCCTAAAAACCTGCTCTTCCACTCTATCTCACCCTCTCTCTGTTCTTTTCACCCTCTCTTTTGCTCAAGGTCATCTGCCAGCATCTTGGAAATCAGCAAACATTACCGCTTTACACAAAAAAGGTGCAAAAACAGATCCTTGCAACTACAGACCAATCAGCCTGCTCCCAATTATCAGCAAAGTCATGGAATCCATCATTGCTTCGGATATCAAATCCTTCCTCTTCTCCAATGGCTTGATCTCTGATCATCAATTTGGATTCAGACCAGGGCATTCTACTCTGGACATGCTGCTTCTGCTGTCTCAACAATGGATGGAGGTCCTCAATGCCAAACAGGAAATTAGAGGTGTCTCCCTTGACATATCTCGTGCCATCGATATGGTCTGGCACCCCGCTCTGCTCACCAAACTCTTCTCCTATGGTATCCATGGAAATCTCCACGCATGGCTGGCGGACCTCCTCTCTGGTCGTAGTCAACGTGTGGCCCTGAATGGAATTCTCTCATCTCCCCTTCCTGTTATGGATGGAGTTCCCCCAAGGCAGTGTTCTGGGCCCTGTGCTTTTTCTGGTCTTCATTAATGATCTCTCTGACTCTCTGGAAAATCCTCTCTATCCCTTTGCTGATGACACCATTCTCTGCCGCTCCATACCTCGTCCCTCAGATCAGCAGGTAGCAGCCTCTTCACTCTCTGAAGACCTGGACAAAATCACAGACTGGTCAAACAAGTGGAATTTGTCTTTCAATCCTGACAAATCTCACAGTCTCACTTTGTCTCTCGGAAAAGACCGTCTGGAAAACCCTCCCATCTACTTTCTCAACAATCCTCTTAAAGAAGTTCTGTCACTCAAGATTTTGGGTCTCACTATCTGCCATGATCTTTCCTGAGAAAACCGCATTTCAAATCTGGCCTCCAAATCCAATCGCTGACTGGGCATCTTCCGTCGTGCGAAGTCCTTCCTTGGCATCTGCAGCTTGATGGAATACTGCTCTCCCCTCTGGGCTGGTGCTCCTGCCTCACACCTAGCTCGTCTTCACGCTGTAGAAACCAAAGCTTTTAGAATCATTGGAATCTTCCGCGATGCAGCTGATTCTGAGGGCCTTTCACTCACTCACCGCAGGCAGGTTGGTGGTGTTTCTGTCTTCTACTGACTCCTCTCTGGCCTTGCTCCCCCAGCTCTGTCTGTGCAGTGTCCCCCAAATATTCCTGCAGGACGTTCAAGAACTGCCAGCAACCCTCTTCTGGTGAAACTGCGAAAATCAAGACTCTCTGCTCACCTTCACTCTTTTATTCCTCTTTTTCCCTGTCTCTGGAACAAACTCCCACACTCTCTTCAATCGCACTCCTCCCTCCAGGTCTTTAAAACAGCTGTTCGCCACCATCTCTTATCTTCCCCCATCCAAAACTTTGATCTTTTCTACCCCGTTAACACACCCTGAATCCACCTCTTTCAATCTCCGACTTCATTCCTGAAATTCCCAATCGTGTCAATTTGTTTTATACCGTGTACCCCTTCCCTCTCCCCACTCCCCCCCCCCCCCCCCCCTCCAGGCCTCTCCCTTCCACAGATCTCCCGATGTCCTTGTTCTCTACTGTTGTGCTTGTATGCTTCCCTCTCTCTCCCCATCTTGTCTCTCCCTCCCTTTATTATGTTTTATGTGTCCGTTTATGTTTTTTGTGTTTTATGTGCTAATGTGTGTTTAAAATGTTAGCTCTTAGACGAGCCTCGATCTGGTATACAAAAATTATTAAATAAATAAATTAAAAAACCATTGGCAGCATTGTCTGGGAAAATGAGGAAAATAAAAAATAAATAGCACCGCAAAGCGGGCGTAACCCCTCAGCCCATGCATGGTGAAAGGAAGCCGTGGCGGCCATATTGAAAATCGCAGCGCGCCCATTTTCGAAAGGCACCTTCCTCTACTCAACCCCAACACACACTGCAAACATGGATTTAATCGGACAAGCTGTTCTGCTTGAAATTGATGGAAACCAATTTCAAGATGGCAACCGTGGCGGCCATATTGAAAATCGCAGCGTGCCCATTTTTGAAAGGAACCTTCCTCTAGTCAACCGCAACACACACTGCAAAAATGGATTTAATCGGACAAGCTGTTCTGCTTGAAATTGATGGAAACCAATTTCAAGATGGCAACCGTGGCGGCCATATTGAAAATCGCAGCGTGCCCATTTTTGAAAGGAACCTTCCTCTAGTCAACCGCAACACACACTGCAAAAATGGATTTAATCGGACAAGCCGTTCTCCTTGAAATTGACAGAAACCAAAAGTTGACGGATGCCCGGACGACATCCCTGACGACAATACCCCTTAGCCCATTGAACTGAGGGGTGAAAACTAGAAAGTATTTGGAAATTCAATGCCCGTCCGCTTTGTATTCAGACTTCTTCTTCTTCCTCCTTATGCTAAACACGACGAAAACAGCTAAACAAAAAATGATGCTTTGATGCGACCTTGACCTTTTGACCTCAAAAGCAATATGCTTCAGTGATTCAATATGAAAACCCTGCTCAAATTTCAAAAAGATGAAAATTGACGATTTTGTGTGACCTTGACCTTTGACCTTCTGATATGAAAATAAACCAGTCGCCTTCTAGCGTTTGATGGGTGAACCAATTCAGTGACCCAATATGAAACTTTTTTAATTTCACGTCAATCAGATGAAAATTTACGATTTTATTCAATCTTGGCCATTGACCTTCTTGTCTAAAAACTAGACGACATTCTTTGACATCACGACGTCAACCGATATGCCTCCGCCCACATTGTTACAACATTATACATACCGTATTTATACCAACTTTGATTTTAATCCATGCAGCTGTTGTCAAGTATCACATTTTTTTTACCTGACATGACATCTGACCTCACCAAAATCACAAAATCACCTCACTCCTCACCTTTGATGCCAAAATATAATAAGTTCAGTTCATCTTTGCATCATATATACTTATACCAAGTTTGATCAAAATCCCATCACTTGTTCACAAGTTGGAGCGGTAACATAATTTTTACTTAACATGACCTCTGACCTTTGTCTTGACCCCAAAAATTAATCAGTTCATGGTTACATCATTATACATACCTGTACCAAGTTTGATTTAAATCCCTTCAGCTGTTCTCAAGTTATCAGATTTTACCTGACATGACCTCTGACCTCTTGATGCCATAATCCAATCAGTTCATCTTTGCATCATATATACCGATTACAAGTTTGTTAAAAATCCCATCACTGGTTCACGAGTTGGCACGGCAACATAATTTTACTTAACATGACCTCTGATCTTTGACCTCTTGACCCCAAAATCGAATCATTTTATCTTTGCATCATAATATATAAGTATACCAAGTTTGGGGAAAATCCCCTGCCTGGTTCACAAGTTAGCTTGGTAACACAATTTTTACCTGACCTGTCTGACGTTTGACCTTTGACCTTGACCTCAAAATCAATTGCGTTCATCTTTGCATCATAATACATACTTGTACCTACGTTGGTCAGAATCCCATCCCTGGTTCAGAAGTTATCGTGGTAACAGGATTTTTACCGAACATGACCTCTGACCTTTGACCTCGTGACCACAAAATCTAATCAGTTCATCTTTGCTTCATTATACATACATGCACCGAGTTTGACTAAGATCCCTTCAGTCATTCTCAAATTATCGCGGTAACGAAAACCTATCTCGGACAGACGGACGGACAGACAGCCGGACGGACAACCTGAAAATATTAATGCCTCCGGTGATTTCGCTGGCGGAGGCATAAAAAAATCGACTTCTAGCGTTTGATTGGTGAACCAATTCAGCGACCCAATATGCAAATTTTTAAAATTTCAGGCCAATCAGATGAACATTGATGATTTTATGCAACTTCGACCTTTTCCGTTGAGAGCCACACATGGACTACGAGAGTCGAGAAAGTCAGTATAAGCCATGTGTGGAGTTGGCCTTGGATGAGAGTAGGTAGAGATGAGTCTCCATAGGCGGAGAGTTTAGAGAGCAAGGCAGGATGCCAGACTGTATCAAAAACATGATATATATATCCAGAGGGATGGCCCTGATCTCATGTCTGACATTGAGGGCCTCCATCCATTGTTGGGTGAGTAGAAGCAGCATGCCCAATGTGGAGTGACCTGGTGTGAAACCAAATTGGTGATCTGAGATGAGGTTGTTGGAAACTGCGGTGATGGATTCCATGACCTTACTGAGAATTGGACACAGGGTGATAGGTCTGTAGTTAAGGGGATCCGTGTTTTCACCTTTTACCTCTGCCACAGAAGGTGGACGGAGGTCTTTTCACCCCTATATGTTTGTCTGTCTGTTTGTCTGTGAGCAGGATATCTCAAAAAGTTGTGGACGGATTTGGACGAAACTCGGTGGACTGGTTGGGTGTGTGATAAAGAATAAATTATTCGATTTGGGTGAAAATCTGGATCCGGATGTGAGAATTTTTTTATGAACTCAATGATTCTTCACCATTGAAAGATGGACCCAAAAGTGATAAATAACATGATATTTCTAAAAGTTGTGGACGAGTTATGACAAAACTTGCTGGATGAGGTGACAGGAACAAGCCAATTAGATGTTGGTTTAGGATCGGATCCAGATCCGACCTATCAGTACAGGGGATACAAAATATAAATTGTTCAACCTGGCGGAGGTATACGCTCTACCAAATTCCGCTCTAGTTGCTTCACATGCGTGAAGCGAAAAGTGGGTTAAGCAATTGGTTCACGTCCGTCCGTCTTATCAGTTTATGAGTCAGTTCATGCTTGAGGAACAGATTACTTAATTAAAATGAATGCTATATTTTGAACACAAATCAGAACATGAATAAAGAGATAAGCTTGCTGCTTAGCAGTACTTTGGCTCTGAGTTTGTCCCGATCGCACATGCGCAGAGGGTAGTGAGATAATGTAGCGACCCATGGGTCCCCCAAAGCTCGAGACCAGCAACATAATCTCCTTGCCCCAGCCGGTGACGTAACCGGCGGACAAACCGCGGCGCCGAGATTATAATTGCTTGCACCTGTCGGTCACATGACCACCAAAGCATGCCTCGCCTGAGAGGCGTGGCTTTGGTTCTGACGTATGTTCTTTGGCTTGGATTATATATATGCGAACCCGATAAACGGGTTTTAAGAGTTCCCGAGTTGATTATACATTAAACATCTTCTCGGACGAGTTTGTGTCTTGTCCGTCACTTCGTCCGTCTCAAGCAGGAGCACTGCTCCTTCACTGGTGACCCCGAGTTTACGACACGCGATGGACACGGCAGTGTCCCTCAAATTGCCCACTTTCTGGGAAGCACATGCCGCCGTCTGGTTCGCTCAGGCGGACTCCCAGTTCGCCCTGCGTGGCATTACGGAGGACACCACTAAATACCATTACGTGGTCGCCGCGCTCGGCTCCGTGACCGCCGCCTGCTGCCTGAGCCTCCTCCAGAGCCCGCCCGCTGATGGCAAGTACGACGCCATCAAGGCACTTCTTTTGGGCGCTTTCGCCCTCTCCCCGGCTGAACGTGCACGACGCCTGCTCGACCTTCCTGAGCTCGGCGATACGCACCCATCCGAACGTATGGACTACATGCTCGCGTTGCTCGGCGAGCACCCCTCGGATTTCCTTTTCCGAGAACTTTTTCTCCGCCAGCTCCCGGCCCAGGTACGGGTCGCCCTGGCAAGCACGACCATCGCGAACCCCCGCGACCTCGCCAGGGAGGCCGACAAGATGTATTCGGCAAGCCAGCTCGTCGGAGCGGCGAGCCAGCTCGTCGGGGTGGCTGCCGGGAGCCCGCCCGCCGCCCAGTCAGCGCCCGTGGCGCAGTTTCCCGCCCACCCGCCCGACGCCCGCGATGCAGCTTCCTTCCCGGAGGCCACCGGGCCGGCGCGACTGGCAGCGGCGACGCCGCGTCGCCCGGTCCCGACGCGTCGACCGGAGCCCCCGCCAGACCCGGCCTGGTGTTATTTCCACGCCAGGTTCGGGCGGCGGGCCCGATCATGTCGACCCCCGTGCACGTTCGGCAAGTCGGGAAACGGTCGGGCCGGCGCTCACTACCAGCCATGTGCGCCGGCCGTTCCGGAAGCCTGCTATTCATCGCGGACCAAGCGTCGGGGCGGCGTTTTCTCTGCGACACCGGCGCTCAGCTGAGCGTCATTCCCGCTTCGGCGGAGGACAGGCGGGCCGCCATTTGCGGCCCCTCCTTAATCGCGGCCAACGGCTCCGCCATCCGCACCTTCGGCCCACACACCGTCGCCCTCCGCTTCGGCAGCCAGCTCTTTCGCTGGGAGTTCGTGATGGCGGACGTCCCCATGGCTTTGCTCGGTGCCAATTTCCTTTGCGCCCATGGGCTGCTGGTCGACGTTAAACGCCGGCGTCTCGTCAACGCCGAAACTTTCAGCTCGCTGGTGTGCGCCTTGAGCCGTTCCGCGCCCACCGAGCTTTCCTGCGTCCTCCCGTTGGCAGACGACTTCGCGCGTCTCCTCGCGGAGTTCCCGGTCCTCACGCGACCGACGTTTTCGGCCGTCGCGGTGCGTCACGGCATCGAGCATCATATTCCCACTACGGCCCGCCGGTGTATGCCCGAGCTCGCCGTCTCGACCCAGCCAAACTCGCCGTCGCCAAGGCCGAGTTCGCCGCGCTGGAGCGCCTCGGCATCGTGCGGCGCTCCGACAGCGCCTGGGCTTCGCCGCTGCACATCGTCCCGAAGCCGGGGGGCGGATGGTGGCCATGCGGCGACTACCGCTGCCTCAACGACGCCACTACCCCCGACAGGTACCCCGTCCCGCACATCCAGGATTTTTCTGCCCGGTTGGCGGGGCGGACCATTTTTTCAAAAGTGGACCTGATTCGGGGGTACCACCAGGTGCCCGTCCGCCCGGCCGACATCCCGAAGACGGCGGTTATTACACCCTTCGCCTCTTCGAATTCCTCCGGATGCCCTACGGCCTCAAAAACGCGGCACAGGCGTTCCAGCGCCTGATGGACGGCGTGCTGCGCGACTTGCCGTTCCTCTTTACCTACCTGGACGACATCCTCGTCACCAGCACGTCCAGAGCCGAGCACCTCCTCCACCTCCGGACGCTGTTCGGCCGCCTCAGCGAGCACGGCTTGATCGTCAACCCGGCCAAATGTCACTTGACATCACTGACTGTCACTCGCCTCCACCACAAATGTCAAAGACGATCGACTTTTTGGGCCACCGCATCACCCGGAACGGCGCCGTGCTGCTACCGGCCAAAGTCGAGGCCATCGCCGCTTTCCCGCGCCCCCGCTCCGTCAAGGCGCTGCAGGAGTTCCTCGGGATGGTGAACTTTTATCACCGCTTCATGCCCCGAGCTGCGCAACTCATGCGGCCCTTGTACACCGCCCTCCGCGGCCAGCCGGCGAAGCGCGACGTCGTCTAGTCCACGGACATGGACGCTGCTTTCACCGGCGCGAAACGGGCCCTCGCCAACGCCACGCTGCTGGCCCACCTGGTACCCCATGCTCCCATCGCCCTCACCACGGACGCCTCCGACTACGCCGTGGGCGCGGTTCATGAACAATGGGTAAACGGGGCCTGGCAGCCGCTCGCGTTCTTCAGCCGGCAACTCCTGCCCAACGAGTTGAAGTACAGCACTTTCGACCACGAGCTCCTCGGGCTGTACCTGGCCGTCCGCCATTTTCGCCACCTCCTGGAGGGCCGCCCGTTCACGGCCTTTGTCGACCACAAGCCATTGATTTTCGCCTTGGCCAAGGTCACGGAGCCATGGTCGGCCCGCCAGCAGCGCCACCTCTCCGCCGTGTCGGAATACACCACGGACATCCGGCACGTCGCCGGAAAGGACAATGCCGTGGCCGACTGCCTTTCTCGAGCCGGCGCCAACGCCGTCCACCTCGGCGTCGATTTCGCCCTGATGGCGACGGACCAGGCCACCGACGGCACGGTGCAGGCGCTCCGGGTGGCGGACACGGGCCTCCGCTTGGCTGACGTCCCCTTCGCAGACACGGTCCTGCTTTGTGACGTCTCCCAAGGCCGACCTCGCCCCGTTGTGCCGGTCACCTGGCGGCGGCGCATTTTTGCTTCGCTCCACAGCCTCTCTTACCCGGGCCGGAAGGCGTCCCAGAGGCTGGTGTCGGCACGTTTCGTCTGGCACGGGTTGCGACGGGACGTCCGCGACTGGGCCAACGCCTGCACACCCTGCCAGCGGGCCAAGGTCCACCGTCACACCCAGGCTCCGCTGGCTCCTTTCACCGTGCCCGAGCGACGTTTCGACCACGTCCACGTGGACCTGGTGGGTCCCCTTCCCCCATCGCAGGGGTTCACCCACCTGCTTACCATGGTGGACAGGACCACCAGGTGGCCAGAGGCCGTGCCCCTCGCCTCCACCACCACCGCCGACGTGGCCCAGGCGTTCATCGCCACCTGGGTCGCGCCTTTCGGCGCACCGGCGGACATCTCGTCGGACCGCGGCCCACAGTTCACGTCCGAACTGTGGGGCGCGGTCGCCCGCACATTGGGCATTACCCTTCATGTCAGGAATTTGGAGCATTTTTCTGTAAATTGGTGGATGAAAAATTCAAGACCTATGACGAAGTTCATGTGGTATTCGACACTTACAAAACTGGGTCATCAGAAGCAGATGTCACAGGATCATTTGCTGGTAATGGTAAAGTGACATGGAGGAAAGCTTTCAGTTCAACAAGCGACGATGATCTAGAAGCTTTAGGAAAGCTGGGAAGTTCATAGTTCGTCTCTGAAGAAGTGATGCAAGCACTAGAAATTGTCTGCCAAGTGGATGAACCACAAACAAAAATGACAGACATTGGTGATGTGAGGTGGTGACTATTAACAAAGAAAGAGACTTCCACCGACAAGTGGATCTCTACACCCTGCAATCCAGAGGGCTAATCTACAGGCAAGTCAATGGCATCAAGACATTCGCCAACGTCCCGAACTCCCATCACATTCAAATCTTGGATGGAAACAAGTTGGAGATAGATTGTATGCACAGTGCCCTGTGTTCCTGCTACTATTTTGGAAATTTTCAGGTGTTTGTCTGTGCAACGTAGGTGTGCCCCGCCATGTATCTGCAAGGCAAATAAACTGTGGTCCACCGGGATGTAAAATTGCAATGGAGGTGAAGGACTCTGCGACAACTTCGATGCGGATGATGCAGATTCAGATTTTATGAATGTACTAGCTGAAGTACCTGGCATTGCCTGGGGGGAAGGAATGGGGAGAGGAGGAGGGAATGGAGAGTGGAGGCAGGTAGGGGAAGGAGGCGGGGTAGAGGGAGAAGGGGAGGGGGGAAGAGAGGGAGGAAGAGAGGAAGGGGAGAGATATACAGCATAGGCCCCATTGACAGGCCCTTCCGTTTTTGGGGGGGGGGAAGGAAAGGAGGACAAATTTACCCATGTGAGGAGTGCTTTCGCCTCAACGTTGCCCAGGTAAAAGGCATTTGTAATACCCTCTGCCACCACCACCAGGCGGCACCACACAGTACACATTTGCAACTACAATTTATGCCCTCTCCCCCGACCCCTTCCCCTGTCCCCACTGCCCTGGCCCTCCACACCCCTGCGTGAGGCCATGGCCACATAGCCTATGTTACCCCCCATACAAAGTTGTATTTGTACCCTGGGTATAGCACAAATAATGAAAGCCAGAGAGAGACAGAGAGAGACAGAGAGAGACAGAGAGAGACAGAGAGACAGAGAGACAGAGACAGAGAGAGAGAGACAGAGAGACAGAGAGAGAGAGAGAGAGAGAGAGAGAGAGAGAGAGAGAGAGAGAGAGAGAGAGAGAGAGAGAGAGAGAGAGAGAGAATGAGAGAGAGAGAGAGAGAGAGAGAGAGAGAGAGAGAGAATGAGAGAATGAGAATGACGTGTGTGTGTGTATAATTACAGACTTGGCATTTAATATGGAATTGTTTTTTTTCTTGACTTGGGTTTACTTTCTGAACTCAGTATATCAATCTGGTGAGTTTCTTTTACACTTTGGTGATTTATTTGTTAAAAGAACCATGTCGCTGATTGTCTGTCGCAGCAAGAAGTCAACAACAGGATTATATCACAGGTGGCGTGGCAAAATGTACGGACAGGTGCATTTGATGATTGGCTTCACAGTCGGGTATACAAGGGTTGTTGCGTTCTGTATTAGAGGAAAACAACTGCTGCACATCTCCAAAAGTTATTGCCGCTTCCTCTGGAGATGGTCCGTCAACTCGACAATGCTGTTTGTCATGGAGTGGTGGCTTTACGAAATTACGGAATGAAACAGCGTGCTATTGCTCGGCAGTATGCCATCACTCAAGGTCAGGTGTCAAAGATCCTGAAACGAAATGCTCAGAGGGGTGTCCCTCATCCAATACCGAGGCCAGGACGTCCCCACAGAACCACAAGGAGGGATGATCGCCAGCTGCACCGGTTAGTCCGCAATGGCCGTACCAAGTCAGCTAATCGGCTTAGGGCTGAGTGGCAGCAACTGACAAATGTGCCTGTATCCAGAAGGCTAGTCAACCAACGACTGGTTCAAGCAGGCTATCGTGCCAGGCGTCCCCTGAGAAAGCCACGCCTGACCAGACAACACCGCCAGCGCCGATTGCAGTGGGCCAGAGAGCACCGTCAATGGCAGCCAGGACACTGGAATCACGTGATCTTCAGTGACGAGTCTAGATTTCTGGTCTATCGTCAAGATGGCCGCGTCCGAGTGCGCAGACAAGTGCATGAAGCCTACAACAAAGATTGTATAGTGCCAAGAGTCCAAGCTGGAGGTGGTGGGGTGACCGTTTTAGCTGCTTTTCATGCAGGGGGCAAAACTGACCTGGTTGTTCTGAATGGAAACCTGAACCAGTTCAAGTACAGGGCCATTCTGGAAGAAACATTGCTTCCATTTGCTCGTGCAGCCTTTCGAGGAAACTTTGTCTTCCAAGATGACAATGCACGGCCTCATCGTGCTCGCATGATCCAACACTTTCTTGCTGACCGTGGTGTAGAGCATATGGAGTGGCCTGCCATGTCCCCGGATATGAATCCGATAGAGAACTTGTGGGCAGAATTAACGCATCAAATCGACCACTTGGACCAGCAGCCGACCTCTGTGCGTGAATTGCAGCAGGCTATTGTCACTGCATGGCAAGCGATTCCTGTCCAAACCTTGGCAAATCTCGTGAACAGCATGCCTCAACGTGTACGTGCTCTCCTGAATGCTCGTGGGGGTTACACGAAGTACTGAACTGTAATTTTACTGTCCGTAATCCCAGTCGTAATTTAACTTTTGTTTTTGTTTAAAAAAATTTTGGCTAATGTGCAAAATAAAGAGATACTTCTGGAAAACGCACAGAAGTTTAACACAGTACTGTCCATGAATTGAGTTCGATATCAGTTTACATCACTTTCAAGGATCAATTTATTTGTTTCGAAATGTCAAATGTGGTTTTTGTTTCTTTTAAAGGTCACATTAACAAAATCTTGAATAATTTCAACATAATTCCAATGAACTTTTGGTTCTAAGACATCTTGAAAAGTAAGTTCACCCCCACAAAAAAAAAATTCCATATTAAATGCCAAGTCTGTATATATATATGTATATATACGTATATATATATATATATATATATATATATATATATATATATATATATATATACGTATATAGATATATATATATATATATATATGTATATATATATATATATATATATATATATATATATATATAAATATATATATATATATATATATATATATATATTCTTACAGTTGGCATAATAAAGAAATTTAAATATATATACAGTATATATATATGTATATGTATATATATATATATATATATATATATATATATATATATATATAGAAGAATTGTTTCATTTTTATTGTACCAAAAACATTTATCAAGTAATTTTATTTTTTGTAGCAACATTACCTTTCATTTTATACCATACAACCCACATTTGGTGTGAAATAAATAAATAAACATGTATGCAAACAATATCACCGGACGCCATTTTGTTTTCTAAATAACTCAGCTCTACCAAGGATGCAAGATGGGCACGATCGAAATTTGTGATCTGCATGTGTTACGTGCTCCTCCCCAAACCCCGGTCATGTTGTACCTCCGAGCCCCGAGAGGAGTCACGGCAGAAAGATGTGTTATTCTGTGTGTCAAAGATCAATGGTGAAACCACACCAATTGTTACCAACAAACAAGTATTGTATTAAGGTCACACAAGAATAACAGTACAATAACAATATTAATCAATTGTACAACCAATATATCATTCCTATGATGGTCCCATCAGTTTCGTACAATATAACTCACTGTGCTCCAAGTGAGCGAAAATAACATTCCCAATGTCTCTGTCCCGGCTTCAAGCCAAAGTCGATCCACGCTCCATTGATCGTCAGAACGATGCTGTATCGAGACGAGAATCCCGCTCGGTTGACAGTCACACTGCCAAAGATGGGCAAAGATATCCTCAAGAGGCGACGGGGAAATCACACCTTCGGGTATGGACGTTCAACGGCTCCCAATCGGCGAACAGCAAATTCACACTCAAAATCTACATTACACACACACACCAGGTTAACGTCTGGATGCGGTGAAATGGTTGAAGCGAGGTGAAAAACCTGGAGCGATGCAAAAATCCAGCGCGAGGCAAAATGGCCAGCGGTCCATTCTCGAGACGTAACGGCACTTCAATGATTCTCTTCGGAATCAACCGCAAAACCTGTCACGCAGGTTTATCTGTCACAGTGATAACAACTCTGTCACAGGAATCCCTTTCCCAGGAAACCCCAAAGTCCGCTAGTGACCCCCGTTCGTCAGCGTTTGCTCAAAACCTCAACGCAGCTCGGCTCCTTCTTCGACCTCACTCGCTCCCCCTCCTTTTTCTCCTCTTCTTCTTCGTCCGGTTCCCGATCCGGTTTCCGGTTTCTTTTGAAACACTAACTTTTTTTACCTTTTGAAAACAGTTATCTCCAATTCACTTAAGCGATAACAATAATAGTACATGGAACCAAAAATGTTTACAGTGGATGAGAACCACAACAACGGAAGTGACGAATCCGTAACACATGTTCTAACAAATAAATTGACACCACTCCCATGTCTGTTTCATGAAGGATCCCGCAGGATTACATTTGCTACAGAGTATTGCGAACCTCCCCAAATATTTTCATCAAGTACATATGGTTACATAAACTTGGAACATTGCTGGGAGCATGGAAGAGTGCCATGCACATAACACTACTAACTGTGCTTTCTCAATTTAGGGGAAGAGAACACAGCTTAGCATTAGATCCCGTGTGTCGTAGTGTAGATACACTGACGACCCACATGCTCACCCGGCAGAAGTAAATCCACCACTTGGGATCCATATACTTACCACGCCGAACAAGTACACCCTGTTACATGGTTCCAAATGTAAAAGTGAAACCGATAAGCACACCACTTTGCGTACCGAAGATTTAGATAAACATGGCACAAGATAAAATGATACTGATGTAGTTTTAAGTGTGGCATCAGCTAAAGGGTACTTAATACGATCGTAGCACTTTCTCACATCTGTGGTGTGCATGGCAGGATATCACTGTGGTCCATGACCGTTAGAATGATATAAACCAGGATGATGTAAATCACACAGTGGTGTACCTTGCTAATCGTTCATTTTTAAGACACCAGCGAGGCCATGTTGGCATGAATAACACGAATGTACCTTTGAGGACAGAACTGCGTACATCATTGCCAAAGCAAGAGAGGGATGCCGAATCATATACTAAGTGGTAGGTACATGAATACTTCTCAAGAATCCCAATCACAACACAGCTCCATAGTGTCCAGAGACCGCAAGGAAATCTTACTATAATGGAGCAAACATGGATGTCACTTAAATTCCAAAATTAATGTGGTGGAAATGACGCCACCTTTGGTGGTATCAGGTATTACAAATCATTTTCTTTTATCTTATGATATGGAGTATGGTATGTTGTGATCAATAAAATTTCTTTCAAAAATGACAAAATTTATAAAGCAATTTTCCAAGAATGTGCCGCAGCATATTGCCCACCGTAGGTGGGCTGAGAAGGGTACTCGCGCTCGGAGGGCCCGGCGGATGCGAGTGCCGACTAGTATTTGTACATATGAATCTGCATTCACTGTTTTCCTTCGATCTTTGACTTACCCTGGTATAATGACTACTCATAAACTTTTGCTTTATTTTAGTTATTGTGTGTGTGTGTGTGTGTGTGTGTGTGTGTGTGTGTGTGTGTGTGTGTGTGTGTGTGTGTGTGTGTGTGTGTGTGTGTGTGTGTGTGTGTCTTTGTGTGTCTTTGTGTGCGTGTGTGTGTGTGTGTCTTTGTGTGTGTGTGTGTGTGTGTGTGTGTGTGTGTGTGTGTGTGTGTCTGTCTGTCTTTGTGTGTGTGTGTGTGTGTGTGTGTGTGTGTGTGTGTGTGTGTGTGTGTGTGTGTGTGTGTGTGTGTGTACGTGCGTGGTTGGTCATTATCTCCATATGCGGGTTTCAGAAGGTGCAACAGAGCTCTCCCAGGTCTCAGAGTATCCTCCATTGGATGTGTGTCGTTGTTTGTTATCTCCATAATTTGGGTTTTATAAGGTGGAACAGAGTCTCCCAGGACTCGAAGTATCCACCCCCGCTTCAGTGAAGGATTATGATTCATGGGCGAAGTTGTGAATTTGTGTTGTTCTCAGAGTTTTGTTCCAAGGGCTCTTTTCAGGATCATCACTGAGCCCCGTCCAGCCTCCAATTGTAGTTCATTTGTGGTAATGTTCCCAGGGATGGTTTGTAAGATCTCTGTAAGATTCTTCTTTATTATTCCCGTTGCCCCAATTATCACTGGTACAATCTCAATGCTCTTCAACATCCAAGTTGTTTTCATTTCATTCTTGAGGTCTTGGAATTTGGTCATTTTCTTGATTTCTGCATTATTTAGGCCAAAATCGCTGGGTACTGATATCTCAATCAGCAATGCTGTCTTTTCCTTTTTGTTCCTGAGTCCTATGTCCGGTCGCAATGCTTTATTTTCGATGTTCACACTCGATGGGATCATCAGGTCACATTATGTCCTTATTTTCAATGATTGCTTTTAGTTCATGTTGCCATGAGTTTTGTGGAACTGGGATATTGACATTTCTGCAGATGTGCGAGTGGATTACTCTATATACCTTGTTGGGCCTTTGGGTGTACAGCTGCTCTGACATGAGTTTTTTTACATCCCGATAGGAGGTGACTCATGCTTTGTGTGTGTGTGTGTGTGTGTGTGTGTGTGTGTGTGTGTGTGTGTGTGTGTGTGTGTGTGTGTGTACACACATGTATGAGTGTGTGCATGTGAATGTGTGTGTGTGTGTGTGTCTCGGCCACAACTTTGTACCATTTCAGCTTTTGTCATCAAATTTTCAACAAGCCTTTATTATGAGGGTATGGAGAAAATAATTTAAAATTGGGTCAAAATGTCAAAGGGCAAACTCATAGTGACTACAAATAACCCTCATTAGGCCGCCAAACCGTGTCAAGCACGAGACCGCAGGTTTTTTTCGCCTTGGAGACGAGTTCCATGAATGTGGTTGTTGGGGGCAAAGCCAAGCTAATTCCATGGAAACCCCTCCCTGTAAATTGTTTATTTCTCGGCAGGGAAAAGGATCAAAAGTGTTCAGGGCTTCTTTGGAACCGCAGAGTGATAATGGTACAAAATGATAGCGAGTGGCGAAGCGCAAGGCCCCAGTTTTGTAATCGCTTCCGTGTTGCTTTATTTATTTACTTCATTTATACATTTTCTTTATTCATTGAGCTTCTGTGCTTCTTTATTGAATAAATTGAGCCGGTGTGTCCATGTATGATTAATTGAGCTTTATTGTGAATAATTGTGAATTTATTGGTGAATAAATTGAGATTTATTCAATTAGTAAGGGAAACATATGAAAATCTGTTAACTAAATTGTTACCAAAAAATTTCTTCACCAATATGTTTGTAAAGGTGTGTAATAACATGTGTTAAAATGTTGAAGGTCAACTCCCGTGGGAAACCCAGAAAAAAAGCTGTTGAATTCGGGTACCGAAAAATTATTTTCGAGAATTTTTATTTTTTTAATCGGCCCTTAAGTAATTTATGAGGGGTCAAATAAGGGTTTTTCATGATTCTGAGTTGATTGTTAACATTTATATTTCACCACAGACACTCCTTTGTGGAAAAATAATTTCTAAATATATCTCATTTTCTACTTTGCAGGACATGGAGTCTAGCAATATGGATGAAGACGTTACTCCACCTGTGCTCAATTGCTTCATCTGTGCACGCTCGGATACACCAGCTGAAAGGCTCATACAGGCAACTCCAAAGGGATACTCAACTTTATTGAAACAAGCAGAAACTGTCGAAAATGTTACTGTTGTGGAACGTATGAAGGAGGCTCAAAAGGAAGGAAAACTGAGGTACCACCAGAAGTGTAAAAATGATCTGTACAACAACTTTGTTGCAACCACCAAGAAGTCAGCTCAAGCATCAAAGGCAGAGAAAAGAGTCATCAAAGTTGAAGAGAAGACGCACTACTTGTGAGTTCAGTTAATCAACTGGCTGCAGTTCTAGAAGATCACAGTCAGTTGACCTCCTGTATAAGGATGTATGCATTCTTTGCAACCAACCAGCCCAGCTCTACAAAAATAATCCAGCACAAGCTAGAAAGAAATACAGAGTGCCAGATAATTTGACTGCAGATACACTGAATGCAAGCTTGCTGAAGACAGCACGGAGTCGCGGGGATGACTGGGGCACTGAAGTCACTGGACGCCTGGAAGGGATCAACGACTTGGTAGCAGAAGAAACACTGTACCATTTGCGATGCAAACTTATGTTTGCGAGAGGTGACAGTTTGTCCAAGACTGATGAGGAAGGAAAAAGGAAGAGAGGACAGAGGAGTATTGACGAGGAGCGAGAGGCAGTTTTTATTGAATTCTGCGAATGGTTAGACTCAGAATTAGAGCATGGGGTAATGAACATGGACCAAGTCCATGAAAAGCTGCAGGAGTTTGATCAGTCACCAGAGAAGAGCCTTTCTTATTCAAAGCATTGGCTAAAGATAAAACTTCTAGAGAAATACGAAGACACCTTGTATTTCACAACACAGGAAAGAAGGGCAGATGTACTCTGTCTCAAAGATGGCACCGACAATATTCTGCGAGTGCATCATGCTAATCTTGACCATGGAGATGAGAAGACTCAGATCATAAAGACGGCACTCAAGTTCATATCCAATGATATTGCCTTGATTGATTTAGGTCCAAAGTCATACCCCACCACACACAGTATGACTGACATCGATAGTCAGCTGACACTTGTTCCTGCAAGCCTTCAGATGTTCTTGAGACCGATTGTCAAGACAGACGAAAGAGTTGCCGTTTGGGGGCAGAATTTTATTAAGGCCTGTCGACCTCGGTCTGGAGTATTGCCACACCAAATGGGGCTTGCCATACAACTTGATCATAGATTTGGGTCAAAATGGATGCTCAACAAGTTCCACCGGCTGGGATACACTGAGTCTTACACGGAGACACAAAACTACAAATACTGCTTCCTTAATAGTAGAAGTGGAGATGATGTTCCAGATACTTCTGGCACTCTTGACACCATTGTGGAGGAAACCGATGAACAGATCAATGATGAGGTTGCGGTTGATGCTGCGCTTGAGGATCAATCAGTGATGACAGCCAAAGTGCCAGCCAGTGAAAGTGAATTGTCAAGTAATGATCAGGTGGTCTTTATGGAGGTTGGGGAAACAAACAATGCAGTCACTCAGTTTGTTGGAGACAATATAGATTTAAACATTGTCTCTATTCACGGAAACACTCCCTTTCACTCAATGGGTTGGATCGAAGTCACCTCTCCGGCACCACCTTTGCCAGATCCACAGACAACAGCAGCTTTCCCCCGGGTGAAGTTGAAGGCACTCGACAAAGCTAAGATCCTGAGAGGAACTGAAGTAAAGATTATTCCATTTACGAACAGGAAACAGATAGGAACGAACGCGATCATGTTTCTCCCCCTCGCTGAGCTTTCCTCCTCCCTGGCTCATGATCAGCCACTCCTCACTCCAGGTGACACACTCTGGGCAGCGGGGTGGGTGATCAAAGCCAACGATCCTGAGTTCCCACACTCCAACTGGAATGGCTGGATGAAGAGAATCCATGCTAATGATGCAAAGCAGAGCACACAGATCGAGTTCCTCCCAGTTATTGAAGGAGACCCTAATGACCTCAACACCATCTTCACCACTCTGAAAGAGTGCATACGGCGCGCTGGGGTCGCTATGTTCTCAAGGAAGGCAGCGGCAGGAGTGATCAAACCAGAGACTCTACCTCCAACAGAGGGTGCAGCTGCACAACATTCACTCCATGCCTACCTGCAGACCCGGGACTGGATCCTTCTACAGAGCATGTCTCTGAACCCCAGTGACTATGGATGGACAATAGGTGTGCATGGGTATGAGCCAGTTCCAACACTGGACCCCACGGCTCCTGAGGAGCTATTGCAGTTCACGAGCTGTAATTGTCATGGAGATTGCAGCAACCGGCGATGCAGCTGCAAGAAGAATGGGGTCACGTGCATCTCGGCCTGTGGAGTCTGTAATGGCATTACATGCAGAAACTGCAGTCATAATGTTGTTGAGTCTGAAGAAGACATAGACAATGACTGTTGAAACTTCTGACATTGTGAATGAGAAATAACTCTTGAGTATTATATATGTATGTGAAATAAAAGCTACTTTGTGTGTAAATGTAAAAGTGAAAATATAAATGTTAACAATCAACTCAGAATCATGAAAAACCCTTATTTGACCCCTCATAAATTACTTAAGGGCCGATTTAAAAAAATAAAAATTCTCGAAAATAATTTTTCGGTACCCGAATTCAACAGCTTTTTTTCTGGGTTTCCCACGGGAGTTGAACTTCAACATTTTAACACATGTTATTACACACCTTTACAAACATATTGGTGAAGAAATTTTTGGGTAACAATTTAGTTAACAGATTTGTGAAATATCTCATAAAATGCCCTTACTAAATGATTCTTCTTCTGTCCAGGCCATAACTTTATTTACCATTTGAGCTTTTGTCATCAAATCTTCAACAACCCCTTATTATGAGAATATGGAGAACACAAATGAATGAAAAGTACATTTATAAACGTTTTTTTAGCTGCGTTTTCGTCAACTTTAGTTTGAGTGCAAAGCAGTTGTGGCCGGCTTTGCATTTTGGGATGCCTTCTTGTTCACTTTGGTCTCATGTTGAGAGGTGCTTGACATACTCATCACGTTCCTGTCGGTTCATTGAGAATCAACAGCCATTGGAATCTATCCCACAGCAGTCAGTGGTGATAGGCACGTCTTTAAACACTCGACCAAACAACCACTTCTGATGTTACGTGTTAGCTCATAGAATATTGCTTATGATGGGGTCAAGTGGTGAGGACCCTGGCCTGGCGTTTCTATCCTAAATCTGCCCATTCTACCTGCTCTAGTCGACATGTGAGACGAGCGCACCTATGGTGGTTGACTCTTTATGCACTGGGACCTTTACCAGCCCTCCCACCAATCATCTGTGACAAGTGACCCTGGTTACCTACCATTCTCTGGGTTGTGGTTTTATGGAAAAAAAAAATACTTCCTAGAATTTGCTGCTAAATCACGCACCTGGGCAAGTGTTTTCTTAGATTTATTGGTATAACGGATCAAGAACGTTGGGTACAATGGGTGCACTAGTCTCAGCACACACATCACGTGACTTGACTTGCCATGCCTATTTTGCACAGTGCAGGACGATAGTCACCGTCAACATGGTCCATTCTTACAATTTGAATTTCACATCTCCATCTCATCTTTGGTCGACCTCTGCTTCCTCCAGAGCATTCTCTAGGTTGTCCTTGTTGTCCTCCGGTTGTCTGTTCTTCTTGCCATGTTTCCGACCCAGTTCTATTCAAGTTTTTTTGATTTCGACCGGAATGTCAAGGAATTTTGTTTTCAGTCTGATCCATTCAAATCTCTTATTGTCCCACCTGGTTATGCCAAGACGGCATCCTTCCACAGCTCTTTCCGTGGTGATCAATGTTTTGCTCCATCTTCTTTAACAGACCATGTTTCTCCACCATATTGCACTATTGGGAGACGATACCGATTGTAAACTTTCTTTTTCATACACAAAGGCAGTTTTCTCCACAATACATAATATCAGCTATTTTGGGTCAGGGGGAATTGCTGGAACCCAATGATATCAGTTGTGATGTCATTTCTATGGTCAACGTGGACATTACCGTCGTCTGGCTTGATATATGAAACATGAATGATTTATTTGAAGTTCCTTGAGCTCACAGCCTTGTTTTGTTGTCAGTCGCTCAGTGCTCTCACCTCTTTTTTCCTTACTGATGATATGTTGCAGGACCACAATAGTTTTCTAGCAAAATGTCGATACAGTATTCTCATTCCGTCAAATACAGCACCGAGCACCTTGCATATTATACATCTATCTGATTCAAACATAATTGTTAAATAACTGCGGTTTGTGACGTCCTTCCGTTTACGTTTGTGAAGTTTTTGTTTTTTAATTGTTTTATTTTTTTAGTTTAGTTGTTTCATGTCCATTTGCTCGGTGTTCTGTGACATCATCTACTGACCCCCACACTGTCACCCCTCCAAACTTACCTCCATCCTCTCCCCACCAGGGTGACAGATCTTGCTGGCAGGCACCTCCTCGTGCAAGTGATGGCGCTGGGCGCTAATGAAGAGGAGATCGGTGACAACAAAAACAACACCATCAAAAACAGCAACAGCCACAGAGGCAACTACAGCAAAAAAAAAAATATTCATTGCGTTTTACATATCACTGCTTCTTTCTGCAACGTTTCTTAGGCGTGGGGAGATGTTAGTGATTGAGTGCGAGGATGGGAATTGCGGGAGTGCAATGGGATTGAGTGAAATGAGTGAGTGATAGCTGCAGAAGCAGAGAGGTAGAGCATGTGCTGGAGAAAGGGGGATGACAGTCAAAAAGCTTCGAGATTTCTTGCTGCCTTTCTCAGTTCTTCCCAGGGGGAGTGCAAAAAGAAAGAGGGAGAAAAGGTGTGTGTGTGTGTGTGTTTGTGTGTCTGCGTGTGTCTGCCTAAGAATGAGTTGATTACCTGGGAGAGCAAAGGAGCTCTTGCAAACTTCCGACGTGAAAACGCGACACAAACTTATCTTAAAAGCTCACGGTAAGCCTAACGCCCGCGGTATAAGATTTACATTAAAAAAAGAAAAAGAAAAAAAAAGTAATTAAAAAAAAAAGAGAATAGAAATATTAAAAGGATAAAATTGATTCGGCATTCCGTTATATATAGATGTGTGAGGGACCAAAGGACCAAACGTTTTTTCATACCGTAGGCTATAGCTGTACAGAAGAAAAACTTTTTCGCCTCTCGAGCTACGTGGCGCTAGCTATAGCTGGTGCCCGGCGCTCCAGGAGCAAAATTATGTAACATGTAGAGGGCAGGGGGGGGGATTCTCATGGTTTGTTAAACGCCACTCATGAGGAGATGGATGATCTTACATTCCAAGCCTGTGCGTTCTCGCTCCAAGCGAGCAAGTGAATCAGAGAGTTCGCTTCGCAGCGTCGCGTTTTACTGAAAAGGAGACTACGGTACGTGACCTTGCTTTTATATTTAAAATAAACTTTAGTAAAAGTAAGTGTTTGAATTACGAGCACTAGAGTGATGAAGAAGAATCAGATCGGTATGACAGTCAAGTCCCATACAGCATTACAGCACCAATGAACAAGGGGCCACCGATTGGTGTCTCAACCTGCCAGTGTATGGGCTGGATGCTGTTCCCAGTTTACGGGCTGGAACTGTTCCCAGTTTACGGGATGGGTACTGTTCCGGGTTTACAGTTCCTGGTTTACAAGCTTGGTACAGTTCCCAGCTTTCCGGCTGGGCAATGCTCCTGATTTACAGTTCTCAGCTTACTTCCTGGGCACAGTTCCTGGTTTATGAGCTGGGTGCAGTTTCCGATTTTTATGGGCTGGACGCACTTCCGGTTTAATGGCTGGAAGCAGTTACAGTTTATTAGCCAGACGCAGTTCCGGTTTGTTGGCTGGACGCAGTTCCGGTTTGTTAGCCGGACACAATTCCAGTTTATTACCCGGACATAGTTCCGGTTTGTTGGCTGGACACAGTTCCGGTTTATGGGCTGAACGCGGTTCCGGTTTATGGGCTGGATGCGGTTCCGGTTTATGGGCTGGACGCGGTTCCAGTTTATGGGCTGGAAGCCGTTCCGGTTTATGGGCTGGACGCGGTTCCGATTTATGGGCTGGGCACGGTTCCGGTTTATGGGCTGGACGCAGTTCCAGTTTATGGGCTGGACGCGGTTCCAGTTTATGGGCTGGACGCGGTTCCGGTTTATGGGCTGGACGCGGTTCCAGTTTATGGGCTGGACACGGTTCCTGTTTATGGGCTGGACGCGGCCCCGGTTTCTGGGCTGGATGCGGCTCCGGTTTATGGGCTGGGCACGGTTCCGGTTAATGGGCTGGACACAGTTCCGGTTTATGGGCTGGATGCGGCTCCGGTTTATGGGCTGCACACAGTTCCGGTTTATGGGCTGGACGCAGTTCCGGTTTATGGGCTGGACACGGTTCCGGTTTAAAGGGCTGGCTGCAATTTCGAGTTTATGATCGAGTAAATTAAAAATAAAAACAAGATATAATGAGAAGGTATTTCTGTATACTTAGTAACATTAGATTCTTATTTTTAAAGGAAGGACGCTTGTTTCAAAGGTTTTATTTGGTAGTGGGCATGCGGGATGTTGGGTGGGTGGTTCTGCAGTTTGATTCCCTCCAATTCCATTGCACTGTGCCCCGCGATGCGTTAAGGGGCGGACCTATTCAGGGCGCAGGTATAGGATGGTATCTAGAAATAAATTATTATTCCTTTGCATTTGCTCTGCATATCAGTCGGGAAGGTTTCACTGGGAAGAGATTTTTGGCAAAGGGAGAACGAAGGGCAGTTGGCTCTGTGTGAAGAAGAGTGCTATATGATAATACCAGTCCCGCACTGTCAAAAATCTTTTTCACTTTTTTATTCAACGTAGAGATTTAGAGCTTAGAGATTTAGAAAACTCTTCTTGTAAAGCTTAAATATTAAAACAGAGATGGAGTCCAAGGTGATTGCTTAAAGAGAAAAAGCACGGTGCACAAACACGAGCCATCCTCATAGCGATTTGACGATGTATATTAATGACTTATTTATTAATAATTTATCGATTATTTATCGGTTATTGGAAAGGCGCAATTTTGTTGTATTTTAAATGATGGATTATTGAGTGCAGAGAGAACCTTATGAGAGCTTCATGGTTTTATTAATTCACCCTCTGGGTTGTGCATTTGCACTGGCTTTTGCCGTTGTGTGAAATAGCAACCCAGATTGTCATTCATGTACATATGGGAGCAGAAATTGCTCTTTCTGCTTGAAGCTTCAATAAAAAGCACAGTTGAATATTAGCACCCCACTCTTGTCGTGCTTTGCGTTTGCTTTTCTACTTTTGCCTCTGCACTAGGGGCCTCGGGATTTGAAACACGCGAGATATGCGAGTGGGCGTCCGACAGTCTGCTGGCATTCCGAAAGCTAAGCCTCACCATCTAAGGAGGGCATGGGGAAACCGCAACACCCAGGCGGGCGCATCACCTCTGATCACGGAGCCGGTCGAACTGCTTTGGCTTGAAATATGAAGCTAAATAGACAAGTAGGCTTCAGATCACAACTTCATAAGCTGATGTTATTATACTAATTATATAAAATCCCAGAACAAAATCAGAATCGAGTTGCAATTTTAACCTTGTAAGCACATTTAACTCTTGGTGTGGTGGCAGACCTGCAAATGCCTGCTGGCTCAATTATATCCTGTGTGACCGAAGACCTAGTTTAAATGTCAGTTCCGGATTCTGCAGAAGAGCACTGAGACCAGGATAAGAAGAAATATACAAACTTTTGCAGGTGTTCTAGGTGCTTTGATGAGCTGCTGTGGTGGTGGGCCTGCATCAATGTGAAAGGAAAGACGATGAATGCTGTTGAAGGCTTGGAAACATGGAAGCCGCGTCTGTTGCTCGGCGGACTACTGTGGTACAGTGGGGTGTTTGGATGGTAGTCTTTTCACAACCACTGAAAACATCACCGCACGAGTTAAAGATCAACAGGATGGCGACGCCATCGATGAAAGTGTCCCAAGACACAAAAGCTGAGGCATATCGAGGCTTGCTTTCATATGGAGTGCACCACCCCGAGGTGTGGGCAAAGGGACACATCAGTCACTGCTGGTAGTGTTTACCCCTGAGGAGAGCCAAACCAGATGAACAGGCTTGCAATGGCAGATCGCACTCACATAATCTCTTGAAATGCTGTCGAACTATATTCTGCAAGTGAGATACCAATTCTGACTCTGTGTGTCTCTCTCCACCGGAAACTTCAACGATAGTTCAAACAACTCAGGGCTTCAAAATTCACCAACTGCACCCAGGGCTTTCCCTGTATTTCAAATGTCCAATGGAAGTTGGATACATGGTTCACCCCCACGTGCTAATTCTACCTAACTGCAATTTTCACAGACCTGCGACAACCAACTCTCTAGTCGGGGGCCAAATCTTCCCCACTTTTCCCTGCCGCCCTGATTTCACAGGCCACGGTCAGAGCACCGATCGGTCCCCATGGACCAGCCCGCTCCCTCTTGTCTCTCTCCCTCTCTCATGGCCCAGGCTTCGCGAAGGTGGGGAGAACACCAATTTTGATTTGGGGATCTCTGGGTTGCTCCTAGGAGATCGATCAGCTGTCTCTGTGCTGCGGGCCTGTTCAAGAGAACTGTACAGTGCAATACAACAACAACCAACTCTCTGAGCACTGCAATACATTCATATATAGTATAAAAGGTGCCATGTGTGCATGCGCATCCGTTTGTCCGACCCATTGGTTGGACAGTTCGCCTGACTCCACTTAACGTTTCAACCTGAAAAATCATATGGCGCCATGTTGGTACTTACTGCTATGCGAAGCCAAACACATCTTCATAGCTGTCATGCCCTTCCTATAAGTTATCCCTTTAGTGTAAAATGACCAAAGTGACAATTAAAATGATTTTGAGCCGATCGGAAACACGGGCCTTGTGAAGATACAACTCAGCAATCGAGGCAGTGGTCCATTGTTTATACACCACCCAAATAACTATGTGACGTTCTCTCAAGCAGGACTTTTACCTCGGAGGTTACGCAGCTCCTTACGATCATTTCCGACTATTTCTCTTAAACTATTCGACCAGTAACCATATAAAGGTCTTTGTTTGAGGTCATTATAAAGCCATGTTGTTAATATGAAAATACGCATTGCGTAGAGTGAGAGCTTCATCGACAATGGTCAGTCGATCGAGTACGCAGCCCTCGCAAACATCTGTAGGCCTAGGCCTAGCTAGGCTAGGTTGTTTGATCTTGGGCTTAGAATTATAAATGAAGTCGGTGTAGCTGGCGGAAAACTGAAGTCGGTATAGATGGCGGAAAACTGAAGCCGGTGTAGCTGGTGGAAAAAAGAAGTCGGTGTAGCTGGTGTAAATGATGAGCAGTTTCGAATTCAAAATCCGTTCTGTACAGTACTGTATTGTAGAGAGCTTCGTAAGCGAACCTCTATGGCAATTGCATGTACATGTAAATCCATTCAAAATTTCACTGTCATTCCCCATTCCATTGGGAACAAAATTTCATGTTGTCATTTCAAATGTCCCTTCCATGATCCGCCATCTTGTCCCTTCCATGATCCGCCATTTTGTCCCTTCCATGATCCGCCATCTTGCTCACGTGATCTTGCTTTGGTCTGGCGCGACCGATAAATTATTTTCACCTGGTGATTAAAATCAATAAATTACAATACAGTACTGTACAGAACGGATTTTGAATTCGAAACCGCTCATCATTTACGCCAGCTACACCGACTTCTTTTTTCCACCAGCTACACCGGCTTCAGTTTTCCGCCAGCTACACTGACTTCATTTAACCCTCTGGAGACTACAAGTCGATTCTATTAGCTTCACGCATGCACCGAAATGTCTACAAGCCGAATTTATCGGCTCCAACCGCATTCAAATTTACCGCGCAATTACCGTCCAGAGTAGACTCCAGCCAGAGGGTTAAGCCAGGTACACCGATTTCTGTCTTCCGCCAGCTACACCGACTTCATTTAAGCCAGGTACATTGATTTCAGTTTTCCACCAGCTACACCGGTTTCAGTTTTCCGCCAGCTACACCAAATTCAGTTTTCCGCCAGGTACACCGACTTCAGTTTTCCGCCAGCTACACCGACTTCATGAGACTTGTCAAGAAAAATGGTGCTGCTGCCACCTATCGGTAGAGTAACTAAATTGCGGCGTCCGCCCGCCATCTTGCTTTGGTCTGGCACGACCGATAAATTGGATAAATATTTTCACCCCATGTGATTAAAGTCCATAATTCCTACATGAAAAATATTATTATTGAAAATACAGGCATGACAGGGCAAAAGATGATACTAGTATTTTGGCATTTTCACCCCACTGCAGCATGACCAGAGACCAAATTTTTGAGAGGACACCAAAATAGAAATACCATTAGAAAACAAAATACCAAAGTTACCACTCGTAAATGAGCTTTGCACCTGCCATCCATGATTATTTCAAAACCAGAAATACACAAAGATGCATGAGCCCCACAGTCAGGCACATCAGTGTCCAATTCAAAGGATTGGATGTGCTGCGCCTATGTTGCACTGAACTTTCTGAAGCAGTTTAGTCTGGCACACAAAAACGTCTCTTTGATTGAATGGATTGATCGAAAGACTCAACTCTCAAGAGACAGTGGTCAGTGCCAGTGGCTATGCTGAACGGCCATGCTGAACAGCTGAGCTGAAGCATGCACAACCGGACCTATAAACGAAGTACGTACCTGCCAGTCGGACCTACGTACCTGGTCCAGGTGACTAGAAGTCTAGACTATATAGCCTACAGTAGGTAAGTCCTGCATTCTATCCCAATCTATCCATTCAATAAAATTAATTTGAATTTGAATTCTAAGCCCATGATCAAACAACCTAGCCTAGCTAGGCCTAGGCCTACAGATGTTTGCGAGGGCTGCGTACTCGATCGACTGACCATTGTCGATGAAGCTCTCTCTATGCAATGCGTATTCATATTATATATATATTGATTTTAATCACCAGGTGAAAATAATTTACCGGTCACGCCAGACCAAAGCAAGATCACGTGAGCAAGATGGCGGATCATGGAAGGGACAAGATGGCGGATCATGGAAGGACAAGATGGCGGATCATGGAAGGGACAAGGTCTTTGTTTGAGGTCTTCTGGGAATCTCGTGACATTGTGAAAGAAAACATCCGTCATTATTTACTTTTAACGATGTGTGTACAGTATATATGCATCAGGACAAAAATAATTGTTTTCGGGTCTCATGGTCACTTCACAGTTGCAATTCCATAGGGTATCCGCATATGTCATGGGATTGTGAATTGGAAAGGTGACCATTGCAGTATTGTGTTGAATGACGTGATGACGGAGTGAGGGGTCGCGCATGCGCATAATAAAGCAGTGCTGTAATGGCGTCAGTCGACAGTGTCTGTCTCCTTCACTCGGCCCGGCTCCTATATTGAAACGTCGACGTGAAGGCGTAGTTCAGTATATTACAAACTGGCGACGAGGATGGAAGGTGATCAGACGGAGGAAGGCGTAATCAAGACATGGCCGGTATTCGGGAATATTGCGCCTTTTGATGAAAAAGCGGAGTTGTTCGAGGACTACACGGACAGATGCGACGCATTTTTGGCGGCAAACAGGATTGAGGAAGAGTTGCAGGTGAGTTCATTTTTGGCCGTGGTGATGCAGAAGCGTTCACGTTATTGAAGAACTTGTGTCACCCAGCCGAACCAATAGCGAAAACTTACGAATATACGATCAGCTGAAGGCGTTGTTGATAGACCATTACACGCCGAAACTGATTATGATCGCGGAGCGATATACATTTTGGAAATCTTTCTCGGGAGGCCAGGGTGAAATGTCTGGCAGACAAGATGGCCAGCAAAGCGAACCGAGAGCACATGGGTCAGACATCTTCGGAGGCGACCAAGGACGGAGCAGCGGAGGTGAATCGAGTCCAGCAGGGGAAGAGAAGGTTCGTACAAGGTGGGAGGAAAAGGGAAGCACACAATAAGCCGGCGGCCGGAGTCTGGTGCAAATGTTGCGGTCGGACAAATCATCGCACAGAAAACTGTCATTCCTGCGATGAAAAGGGACATATTCCCAAGGTTTGTCCAGGGAACATCAATCAACAGGATCGAAGACAGAAGAAGTACGGCTTAAAAACTGTAAGTTCCGCCAAGTACGTGGATTCCAACAGCGATCAGGAATCAGATAGGGAACGAGACCATGAAGGATTTGGGTTGTACCGAAACGGTGAAGTCTCTCACAATAAGGTTAAACCCATTAAAGTAAAGGTGGCTGTAGGACATTGTGATATCACCATGGATCTGGATACTGGGGCGTCACACTCCAGGATTTCAGAGACTGTGTATAGAAATAACCTGTCTAAGTATACCTTGATTGATACAAACATAACTTCGTAGTTACACAGGGGAAGTAGTCCCTATGTTGGGTTGTGTAAAGGTACCAGTCAAATACCTGGATAACCCAGAGATGTTGTTAGAACTTGTGGTGGTAGAGGGGACACATCCATGCCTATTGGGGAGAGATTGGTTGAGTAAAATCAAACTGAATTGGGAAAATATTTTCTCAGTGTCAGACATCTCCAAAACCAAGGTCCCAGAATCAAAGGATTACCCCCCAGAGTTCAATAGGTTGCTAGATCAGAACAAGGTACTATTCTCGACTACCGGGGCAGCGATAAAAGGATACACAGCGACACTCAAATTAAAGCAGAATGCTAAACCGGTATTCCAGAAAGCGAGGCAAATTCCATACTCTATGGCAGGCAAAGTAGACAAAGAGTATGATCGGCTGATGAAAGCAGAAATACTGAAACCAGTAGCAGTTAGTGATTGGGCGTCACCAGTTGTACATGTTCCCAAACCCAGTCAATCTATCAGAGTTTGTGGTGATTACAAAGCCCGAAACGAGGCCATTGAGGATGATAATTACAAACTACCAAAAACTCAGGACTTGTTTGCCAACATTATACAGAATGACACACAGCCTAAAGTGTTTTCCAAGCTTGATTTGATGGGAACATTCAATCAGTAAGTTATTTCTTGACGAGGATTCCTCTAAATTACTCGTGCTAAACACACAGAAAGGTCTTCTAGCTCCAAAAAGGCAAAGTTTTGGTGTAAAAACAGCACCATCTCAGTTTCAAGCAACCATGGACAAAATTATCTTAGGAATAGAAAATGTCCATTGCTATATGGATGACATCGTGGTAGCCAAGGATACGGTAGATCAGCATGTGAAGGTGTTGGGAAAGGTGTTGCAGGCATTGAAGAAGCACAATGTGCGACTACACGGTGTAAAATGTCAATTTTTAAAGACACGACTTGACTATCTTGGATCTAGGTCATAGTTTGACTGCTGAGGGGATTCGTCCATTGCAAAACAAGGTAGAGGCAATTCGAAAAGTGGAAAAAGCAACGAATGTATCCAAATTGAAATCCCTGTTAGGAATGGTCATTACTATAGAAAATTCATTCCAAATTTGTCCTCAAACTTAACACCCCTCGATGACCTATTGAACCATTCCAAGAAGTGGACACGTGGTCTCAGCCATACATTGGCAGATGGGACCGAACGCCCGATTGCATACGCGTCGTGTACCCTGAGTGCAGCAGAAAGGAATTATGCACAAATCGAAAAAGAGGGATTGGCAATAGTGTATGGATTGAAGAAATTTCATTTGTACGTATATGGGCCGAAAGAGGCAGAGGGCTTCAAAATTCCAACCAGAACTCGACTTTCGTTAATCAAACCATGTCTACAACGAAAAGTCGAAAAGAGGCAGAGGGCATCAAAATCCCTACCAGCACTCGACTTTCGTTAATCAAACCATGTCTACAACGAAAAGTCGAAAAGAAGCAGAGGGCTTCAAAATCCCTACCAGCACTCGACTTTCGTTAATCAAACCATGTCTACAACGAAAAGTCGAAAAGAAGCAGAGGGCTTCAAAATCCCTACCAGCACTCGACTTTCGTTAATCAAACCATGTCTACAACGAAAAGTCGAAAAGAAGCAGAGGGCTTCAAAATCCCAACCAGAACTCGACTTTCGTTAATCAAACCATGTCTGCAACGAAAAGTCGAAAAGAGGCAGAGGGCTTCAAAATCCCAACCAGAACTCGACTTTCGTTAATCAAACCATGTCTGCAACGAAAAGTCGAAAAGAGGCAGAGGGCTTCAAAATCCCAACCAGAACTCGACTTTCGTTAATCAAACCATGTCTACACCGAAAAGTCGAAAAGAAGCAGAGGGCTTCAAAATCCCAACCAGAACTCGACTTTCGTTAATCAAACCATGTCCACAACGAAAAGTCGAAAAGAAGCAGAGGGCTTCAAAATCCCAACCAGAACTCGACTTTCGTTAATCAAACCATGTCTACAACGTAAAGTCGAAAAGAGGCAGAGGGCTTCAAAATCCCAACCAGAACTCGACTTTCGTTAATCAAACCATGTCTGCAACGAAAAGTCGAAAAGAGGCAGAGGGCTTCAAAATCCCAACCAGAACTCGACTTTCGTTAATCAAACCATGTCTACACCGAAAAGTCGAAAAGAAGCAGAGGGCTTCAAAATCCCAACCAGAACTCGACTTTCGTTAATCAAACCATGTCCACAACGAAAAGTCGAAAAGAAGCAGAGGGCTTCAAAATCCCAACCAGAACTCGACTTTCGTTAATCAAACCATGTCTACAACGTAAAGTCGAAAAGAGGCAGAGGGCTTCAAAATCCCAACCAGAACTCGACTTTCGTTAATCAAACCATGTCCACAACGAAAAGTCAAAAAGAAGCAGAGGGCTTCAAAGTCCCAACCAGAACTCGACTTTCGTTAATCAAACCATGTCCACAACGAAAAGTCGAAAAGAGCCAGAGGGCTTCAAAATCCCAACCAGAACTCGACTTTCGTTAATCAAACCATGTCTACAACGAAAAGTCGAAAAGAGCCAAGGGGCTTCAAAATCCCAACCAGAACTCGACTTTCGTTAATCAAACCATGTCCACAACGAAAAGTCGAAAAGAGGCAGACAGCTTCAAAATCCCAACCAGAACTCGACTTTCGTTAATCAAACCATGTCTACAACGTAAAGTCGAAAAGAGGCAGAGGGCTTCAAAATCCCAACCAGAACTCGACTTACGTTAATCAAACCATGTCTGCAACGTAAAGTCGAAAAGAGGCAGAGGGCTTCAAAATCCCAACCAGAACTCGACTTACGTTAATCAAACCATGTCTGCAACGAAAAGTCGAAAAGAGGCAGAGGGCTTCAAAATCCCAACCAGAACTCGACTTACGTTAATCAAACCATGTCTACACCGAAAAGTCGAAAAGACGCAGAGGGCTTCAAAATTCCAACCAGAACTCGACTTTCGTTATTCAAACCATGTCTACACCGTAAAGTCGAAAAGACGCAGAGGGCTTCAAAATTCCAACCAGAACTCGACTTTCGTTAATCAAACCATTTCTACAACGAAAAGTCGAAAAGAGGCAGAGGGCTTCAAAATTCTAACCAGAACTCGACTTTCGTTATTCAAACCATGTCTGCAACGAAAAGTCGAAAAGACGCAGAGGGCTTCAAAATTCCAACCAGAACTCGTCTTTCGTTAATCAAACCATGTCTACACCGAAAAGTCGAAAAGACGCAGAGGGCTTCAAAATTCCAACCAGAACTCGACTTACGTTAATCAAACCATGTCTACACCGAAAAGTCGAAAAGAGGCAGAGAGCTTCAAAATTCCAACCAGAACTCGTCTTTCGTTAATCAAACCATGTCTACACCGAAAAGTCGAAAAGACGCAGAGGGCTTCAAAATTCCAACCAGAACTCGTCTTTCGTTATTCAAACCATGTCTACACCGAAAAGTCGAAAAGACGCAGAGGGCTTCAAAATTCTAACCAGAACTCGACTTTCGTTATTCAAACCATGTGTACAACGAAAAGTCGAAAAGACGCAAAGGGCTTCAAAATTCCAACCAGAACTCGTCTTTCGTTATTCAAACCATGTCTACACCGAAAAGTCGAAAAGATGCAGAGGGCTTCAAAATTCCAACCAGAACTCGACTTACGTTAATCAAACCATGTCTGCACCGAAAAGTCGAAAAGAGGCAGAGAGCTTCAAAATTCCAACCAGAACTCGTCTTTCGTTAATCAAACCATGTCTACACCGAAAAGTCGAAAAGAGGCAGAGGGCTTCAAAATCCCAACCAGAACTCGACTTTCGTTAATCAAACCATGTCTACAACGAAAAGTCGAAAAGACGCAGAGGGCTTCAAAATTCCAACCAGAACTCGACTTTCGTTAATCAAACCATGTCTACACCGAAAAGTCGAAAAGAGGCAGAGGGCTTCAAAATCCCAACCAGAACTCGACTTTCGTTAATCAAACCATGTCTACAACGAAAAGTCGAAAAGACGCAGAGGGCTTCAAAATTCCAACCAGAACTCGACTTTCGTTAATCAAACCATGTCTACAACGAAAAGTCGAAAAGAGGCAGAGGGCTTCAAAATTCCAACCAGAACTCGACTTACGTTAATCAAACCATGTCTACACCGAAAAGTCGAAAAGACGCAGAGGGCTTCAAAATTCTAACCAGAACTCGACTTTCGTTAATCAAACCATGTCTACACCGAAAAGTCGAAAAGACGCAGAGGGCTTCAAAATTCCAACCAGAACTCGACTTTCGTTAATCAAACCATGTCTACACCGAAAAGTCGAAAAGACGCAGAGGGCTTCAAAATTCCAACCAGAACTCGACTTTCGTTAATCAAACCATGTCGACAACGAAAAATCGAAAAGAGGCAGAGGGCTTCAAAATTCCAACACGAAGGATTACACCCGAACGTTCGTCAATATAACATGTATCAGCCAGTACGTGTTAGAAATTTAAGGGGAAGAAAAGAGAAGTGGATACCTGGTACCATCGTATCCATTAAGGGTCCTAATACGTACCTAGTCAGGATACCGGGAAATAACCGCCGATTTGCACACGCAGATCATTTGATCGCAGATGAATCTCGAGAGCAAACACCAAACCCGTTAGAGAGAGCTTACCTACCGGAGGTGGTACCAAGACGAGACGTCGCATCGATTAGTCTTCCTGTTAGTTGAAAACCTCCAGAGAAGTTGGTAAATCCAATACCAGAACCAGATGACAAACCTGGAGTAACTGAGAACCCAGTAGTTTCACCCTCACCAGTAGGCAGTAAAGGTGCAACCCTGACACCAACAACCGTCAGAAGGTCCACCAGAGTGATTAAACCTCCATCCCGGTTAGATCTGTAGTTCTTCAACTCGAATGGTACAACATGGTTTGGGGATTTTTTTGGGAGTAAAATAATTCGGATGCTTTAATCTGATGCTAATTTACGTAAATTTTGTGTTGTTCTAAAAAGAGAAAAAAAAATTCTTGTTCTTCCAATGTTCTAATGTTCCTTTTGTTACTCAACCGGTAACAACTGTGGTGAAAGCAATAACTGAAGAGATTAAGGTAATTGATGTTTTATTCAAAGGTTCAGAGTCATGGTATAATACCAATGTTAAATTAGAATGGGTATTGCGTATATAGGATGGAGGAGTCCAGTATTGTGTTGAATGACGTCATGATGGAGAGAGGGGTGGCGCATGCGCATAATAAAGCTGTCCTGTAATGGCGTCAGTCGACCGTGTCTGTCTCCTTCACTCGGCCAGGCTCCTACACTGAAACGTCGACGTGAAGGCGTAGTTCAGTATATTACAATTACAACCATGACGGGTCATAACATGTCGGAGCTGTTTTGATCGTGGTTTTTGTGAATTCAGTGATAGCATGATAGGGGAGGGGAAAGCGTTAAATATTAAAGCGTTTCATTGTGGTAATGCCCGTTTGCTTTTATGAGTGGGGGAGGGTGAGAAAGGGACAACAGAGTTGGGATTGGAGGGGGTGAGGGAGAGCAAAGGTGGGACAGAGTTGGGAGGGAGAGGCTGAGGAATTGGGGGGCGGGGGGAGGGGGAGGTAAGGACTTTCTGTGGGGAGGGGGAGGTAAGGACTTTCTGTGGGGGGGTGGGGTGGGAGGTGGGGATGTGGGTGGGGAATGGAAGTTAAGGAGTTGTGGGGGGCGGGTAGGAGGGGAGTTGAGGAGTTGTGGTGGCAGGGTGGGGAGGCGCATTGAAGGTTTGGAGTGATGAAGGGATGGACGCTTTAGGGTTGGGAGGGTGAGGACCTGGTGTTTGGGGGGGAGGGGAGGGAGGACAGGGGAGCAAAGATGGGTCAAAGTTGGGAGGGGAAGGTTGAGGCTTTGGGGGGGGGGGTGAGGACTTTCTGGGGAGTGGGGAGAGGGGTTGAAGGCTTGGAGTAGAGAGGGGATTGGCACCTTAGCTTTGTGAGGGGGAGAGTGAGCACTTTGGGTTAGGAGGTGGAACTTGGAAACGGGGATTGGGAGGAGGGGTTAATGACTTGGCATTTGTGAGAGGGGGGAGAGAGTTGAGGACTTGAAGTCACATTTTACATTGTGTGGATGTTCTGCAGGTTCCTGCTAGTCTATTGCGAAAAGGCGCCGTGCGTGCATCCGTCCGTGTGTCACGCTTTATTGTGAATGGTCTCTGCTGTTGTAAAATAATAAAAATGGACAAAAACAAACATTGAAAACTTGAAAAACGTTGTGTCCGTTTATTAATCATAAACTTTCCTTTTAGCAGGAATTGGAGCTTAATGTAGCTGTTCTAACAGTAACATTTTAAGCAGGAATCCTTTGGAATAAAGCAGGACATACGTGGAAGGAGCACACAAAATTATACAAAGTAATATTTCTTGAAGCACCTGAGTCTGATTCTGCGCACTTAAACTTTCCAAATGAACTCTGATAAGTGGCTTCTGGCTACCTGGTAATTCACTTGAGTGTTCTACCAAAGAACTAACTCCAGGAGGGATGCGAACACCCTTTTTACTTTTTTTCCCGACTCGCTCTGCCCCTACAATTCCACAAGGAACTTGCGTGCCTCAAAAAACAACTCCAAACTAAACAAATGCGCTCAACCTTGAGCATTTACACACATTTACTCATCTTTCGGTTCCATCGGCAGCAACCAAACCTCATCTAACACAACGGGGCCTGCCATGTGTCCCTCCAGACCTGGTGAAGGTTGCACGGCAGCCTCAACAATTACATCTTTCCCAGACGTTGTGTGACGACCAACTCTCTGCAGGAATTTCCTCTTTTTCCTTCTCATCCCAGCTCACGTCGCTTGCAATCTAAGGAGTGTATCCGAAAGCGGAACAATCAAGGCCCTCCCAGGGCCCAACTCTTTCCTTACTTTTACGAATCCGTATTTCGAAGTTGAAGTTGTGATGTTTTCAAGTTTATGCTTTTTCAGGTGTTTCTGGGAGGAACACAATTCCGATTTATTGGCTGGATGCAATTTCCCTTTTCAGTTGTTTCATACCCGACCATTCGACGTAAGGTATGGAATATTTTCAGGTGTTTCTGGATCACATCGTAGCCCCAATGGCCCACTATAAGTTGTCATCCTGGTGTTTCTTTAAAGGATTATCACTGAATCTCAGACATTTTCCAATTTTAACTCATTGTGACATTTCCTAGTATGTTCCTTCAATTTCCCTGCGAGGTTTTTCTTCATCACAGTTTCTCAGATTATCACGAAGTGATCGGATGTTCTATTTCTTCAGATTCCTGCCTTTATTAAGATCATTTTTTAAGTGCTAGTACTTTCATCCTCATCCATAAACCACACTCTTGATAGAGCACCTGCTGAAGCAGTCTCTGTGGCAAGGGTTATGCTGGGGGGTTTGCCATTGCTTTCCCAGCAGTCGGTCAGGGCAGGTATGGCAGGATTTCTTTCTTTTTTTTTACTCTGTTTACCCACCTGGCAAAAAAACAAAATTTAAACTTACTGTTCTTACTGTCGTTCTCTGTTCGCCGCCTCCACAACGGTAACTTATTTCGGAAAGCGCTCAGCTTTTCTTCAGATTCGATGACATTCACTCCACCGCCCTGCATCTGGCAATTGAGATGATTGAGTGCGTCGAAGATGTCAGCCAAGTACGCCAAGGCGAGGATGAACTCTGACTCTTGGAAGTGCGTTGCATGGCAATGCTGGTGTTCTCGCAAAAACAGGGCGAATTCTACACACAAGGCAAAAACGCGGCTCACTACCTTCCTCGTGATAACCATCGAACGTTAGAGTGGTAGAGAAGGACTTCGAATTCAGAGCCGATTTCATTGCACAGCTCTTTGAAGATGCGATGATTCAGGGCACGGCTTCGCACGTAATTCACAGTTTCAACGACGATTTTCAGAACATTGGCCCGTTTTGGAGGCAGAGTTTTTGATGCCAGCGCGTGTCTGTGCAGGACGCAGTGCGTGACGATGATGTGTGGTGCATCGGCCTTCACCAGCGCTCCAAAACCGGAGTTGCATCCCAGCATGGCTGGAGCTCCGTCCGAGCAAACTGCAGACACCATGTTCCACGAGAGGCCGTTGCTTCTGAAGAAGTCGTCCACAAGCTTCTTCACGTCTGCTGCCTTCGTCGTTGTTGTGAGAGGCTTGCAGAACAGAAAGTCTTCCTTGATCTCCTCTCCTTTGACATAACGCACAAATAAGATGAGCTGGCTCAAATTTGAAACGTCGGTGGTCTCGTCGAGTTGAAGGCTGAATTTCGTCGGGCTCGCGACTAAATCTGCAACTATCTGGGAGAGGATGTCGTCGCTCATGTCGTCGATTTTGCATCTGATGGTGTCATTTGAGAGTGGAACGAGAGACAACTTGTTTTCAGCAGCTTTCCCCAGCATGATGTTGGCCATCTTCAACGCGTCCGGTTTGATGAGTGTCTCACCAACGGTGTGTGGTTTGCCCTGCTTTGCGATCAGGTACGCAACTTCATACGACGCGGTGAGGATCGGTTTGTCAATTGGAACAAAGCTGAGAGTGGGCAAGGTAGCACCTGCATCGAATCGGACTCTCTTCAATTTGAATTCATCCAGCGTTGCATCTTTGTACTGCGCCTCACCGTGCAGTTTTTTGAAGTGTTGGCGCGACCAATGATGCACGGCACACGGCAAGCTAATCAAGGCTATTCACTGGAATTTCCGAACACCTGCAAAGTCCAAAATCCAGTAAGTAAGTAAGCAAGTAAGCACAATCAACAGAATAATTAGCAAGTTGCTCATTGATTCAACTTATTACAGTCAGTGTGAAACAACTTATCTTAAAAACAGACCAGAGAAACCATGAATGGGATGGGAATACAATTACAAATAACATTTCCATTCGTTCGTAACATACTGTTGCGGGAGGGTCCAGGGGTTCAAAACCCCCTTCTTGCACAACAACAATTTTGTTGCGCGATTCCCCTCGGTTAATACCGGAGAATCACGAATACCTTCAAGGTGCATGGATCAACGGAGACGGCGATCGAACCCTCACTTCCACACACCTTATTCAATTGCGTGCCGAGCGGTTTTGCACGGTGTGGAAAGCAGCGTTACCCCACGAGATTTGTGGACCTAAGTCTAGCCAAATTCGGTCCCGGATGATGCTAGGCCAATGGAGAAAAGACGTACCGAACAGGTTGGAAGTAAGAACAAAATGTACAGCCTTTTATTTGGAAGGCACAGAGAAACAGAGACGAAGATTCACCTTACCAATGCTTACCTATCATAATAAACCCCACTGGCGCCTTCACACTCTGACACACACACACTCAGGGAATAACACTGGTTAAAGGGCGTACCGATGTACGTGCTGGGATTCCTTGCAATTGGCCACAGGGTCTGGTGTGCACGGCTCGCAGTTCGATGAAGTCAGGTCCGCAGGACGAACCGCCACCTCGAAGTTGGCACAGACGAACTTAGCACAGGTAGATGAACTTCAGCGCAGGTGAGTCGTGTAGAAAATTGCCAACGCTTGTGGGTCAGCCGGATGGCGCTAAAGATCGGCACAGACGCGATGGGTGTCGGGCGTCGAACAAAGGCCAAACACGTGTCGTGGGAGATAGGAAAAAGCAAGCGAGGTCTTGTCGTGGGCATGGCGAAAGGGGCAAGAGCTCAGGTGTGTCCTAGGTGAAGTCCCAAAAAGCAAGGGAGTGATAATGCCTGCGCGTGGGCTATTATCAGAACTGGGCACGCCCTTCAAAATGTTCCAGAGCCTCCCATTGGCTGAGGCTTGTCGCATCATGGTGAGGTGTTCCCGCCCCCTCACTGGTCACGTGGGCCTGTGCTTCTGGCCACGCCTTTCTGCACATCTGGTGTTATGGCTTCCCTTTAACCAACGAAAGGTTGAAGATCCTGCCTACTCAACGCATGTTTGGTCTCTATTACTATACAATGGGAAAGGGCTAATCTCTACATTCAATAAAACATAACTGACTACTGCAGGCTACATGTTGTCATGCAATTGACTATAGGGGGTTTGCCTTTATGGCACAACCACAACAATACATAGCAAAATAATAATAATATTAATAATAAGCGTAATTACACATAGATTCAAAATTGATACAAAACTAAAAACAAAACCAAAAAAAATTGCAATGCGTTTCGGAGGACCTCCGCCGAACCCCTGAGACTGGCTCACTGAATCCCTGGGGTTCGGTCGAACCCAGGTTAAGAACCACGGCCTTAATTACTCCCAACTTCCTCTTCCTACCTTTACCGCCTCCTTCACTTCCGTGTTTTCGCTCTTTCTGTTTATTTTCTCGTGTTTAATTCTTTACCCAACCCATACCGACTTATTGCGTACACAACTCCCCCCTGATGTGGTACATAATTATAGAGACCCCTTTGCTGACAGATCTCCAGATGTTTGCACTTTTTATTTTCGGTTCATTTCGTGTTTTGAAAAGATATTGGAAGTGCAGCTTCTTTCCTTACTCGATTTGACCCCAATGGGAGGGAGGGCCTTCCAGACAAGAGAGCAGCATTCTTGGGAGCAGGCCATGTTGGTTCCTGAAGTGAATGTATGAGCAGGCAGCTTCCTCCTGCACATAAACACCATTAGTAGATGTGCAGCTGTCCGGGCGAGCACGTGATAGGCCGCGATCAAGGTGGCACAGTGTGGTGCTGCAGCTGTTTGCCCCATACCAGAGCAGGATGGAAAAGTACCATGTGGCCCATATATCCTGTTATGCATGTGATCGCCGGTCCCGAGTGTGTGTGTAATATGTATGTGCATATGTGCGTGTGTGTGTGTGTTTGTGTGTGTGTGTGTGTGTATGTGTGTTTAATATGTGTGTGTGTGTGTGTGTGTGTGTGTATGTGTGTTTAATGTGTGTGTGTGTGTGTGTGTGTGTGTATGTGTGTTTAATGTGTGTGTGTGTGTGTGTGTGTGTGTGTATGTGTGTGTGTGTGTGTGTGTGTGTGTGTGTGTGTGTGTGTGTGTGTGTGTATGTATGAAGGAAAATGGTTCAAACATCAGCCCAAGACCTTCCTCTGGATGTAAGACGAGGCGATGCAAAGTTTGGTTGCACTGGTTCCTGCAGGGTCCGAATGCATAACGGAACAAACAAACTTTCTTATTTATATGCAGTACAGTATGAAATACTATGTACTGTATGTAGCAATGGAATACATTTCGGTGGGATGAAATTAATCCACTGAGTTACAGGACATATGGGCCATCCAGTGCAATTCCAAACGACAGAAGTTTAACTTCTCTTTAATTGATTCAAGTTTGAACACACACGATACAAACATGCATACGCACACACAAACATGCACATATGATACAAACATGCATACGCACATACAAACATGCACATATGATACAAACATGCATACGCACACACAAACATGCACATACAAACATGCACATATGATACAAACATGCATACGCACACAAAAACATGCACATACAAACATGCACATATGATACAAACATGCATGCGCACACACAAACATGCACATATGATACAAACATGCATACGCACACACAAACATGCACATACAGACATGCACATATGATACAAACATATGATACATATGATATGATATGATACAAACATGCACATATGATACAAACATGCATACGCACACACAAACATGCATATGCACACACAAACATGCACATACAAACATGCACATATGATACAAGCATGCATACACACACACAAACATGCACATACAAACATGCACATATGATACAAACATGCATACGCACACACAAACATGCACATACAGACATGCACATATGATACAAACATGCATATGCACACACAAACATGCATATGCACACACAAACATGCACATACAAACATGCACATATGATACAAACATGCATACGCACACACAGACATGCACATACAAACATGCACATATGATACAAACATGCATACGCACACACAAACATGCACACACAAGCATGCATACGCACACACAAACATGCACATACAAACATGCATACGCACACACAAACATGCATACGCACATACAAACATGCACAAATGATACAAATATGCATACGCACACACAAACATGCACATACAAACATGCACATATGATACAAACATGCATACGCACACACAAACATGCACACACAAACATGCACATACAAACATGCACATATGATAAACATGCATATGCACCCACAAACATGCATACGCACACACAAACATGCACACACAAACATGCACATATGATACAAACATGCATATGCACATATAAACATGCACATATGATACAAACATGCACATACAAACATGCATACGCACACACAAACATGCACATACAAACATGCACATATGATACAAGCATGAATACGCACACACAAACATGCATATATGATACAAACATGCATAATGCATATGCACATACAAATATGCACATGTGATACAAACATGCATACGCACATACAAATATGCATACGCACACACAAACATGCACATATGATACAAACATGCATATGCACATACATATATGCACATATGATACAAACATGCATATGCACATACAAATATGCATACGCATACATACAGCTACATTCAAATGTAAGGTGTGCACAGAGGGAGCTGTGCACAGATAGAGGAAATGTTGAGTTGGATCTTGGAGATGGCGTGAAGCTGGAAGGTGTGAAAACATTTTGCTACCTCGGAGACATGCTGAATGGAGAAGGTGGATCAGACTCGGCAACGGTTGCGAGAGTGAGATGTGCATGGAAGAAGTTTCGGGAACTGAGTGGCGTGCTGACGAGGAGGGGAGTGTCGTTGAAGCTGAAGGGAAAGGTGCATGCTGCATGTGTGAGAAGTGTTATGATTTATGGGAGCGAGACATGGGTAATGAACGTAGAGCAGCAACAAAGGTTGGAAAGGGTGGAAATGCGAATGGTTCGGTGGATGTGCGGAGTATCGTTGAGAGAGAGGAAGACAAATGATGAATTGCGAAAGATGATGGGAATAGAGCCTGTGATTGATGCTGTGAAGAGGAACAGGTTGAGATGGTTTGGTCATGTGTTGAGGAAGGATGAAAGTGACTGGTTGAGAAGAGTGATGGAAATGAATGTAGAAGGAAGTAGAAGACGGGGAAGACCGAGAAAGACTTGGCTAAAGATGGTCGAAGAAGAAATGCGGGCAAGGTGGTTAACAAGGAGAGATGCAGAAAATAGGGCAAAATGGAGAAGATTGTCATGGGGACCGCAAGGCTAACCCCCGCTCTAGCAGGGAAAATGGCCTTTAAAATGCCTGTTGTTGTTGTTGTATACAAACATGCATATGCACATACAAATATGCATACGCACACACAAACATGCACACACAAACATGCATACGTAAGGCGAAACCTGAAGGTGATGTTCAAGTCTGACGTCAAAGTTATTACGAACGAAGTATGTTTTTCGCGGTGACCTGAGCCAATAGCTCGTTATATGAGAAGGTAATGTACTGAAGAGTGCAGGGCAGAGAGTGACTTCCACAACACGTGTGGGAATGCTGGAATGTGCAACAGGCACTGTTATTCGGATTTCCGGGGAAGGTCATTTGGACCATCAAGCCCGTGCTATATATAGCCTCTAATACATCCTGCCAGGTAACTCCGAACTTGGAATAGAGCATTGGCACCAACGGACCAGCGCAGAATCAGAATCCAAATTCAAATCAGAATCCAAATCCAAATAATAATCCAAATCCTAAGCAGAATCAGAATCCTAAACTCCTAAACTCAAACCTGATTGATCTCTCCATTCAGGTTGCTTCTGACAATCCAGACTTGATCTGCTTAACAGAAACTTTCCTCCTTCAAGATGTCTCTGATTCCTTAATATCTCTTCCTGGTTACTCCCTCCTCCGGTATGATAGACCTGAGGCTCGTCCTGGTGGTGGGGTGGTTATCTTTATCAAAAACTCCCTTCCTCACTCTCCCTGCACTGCCCTCTCTCCACCCCACCCCCAGGAGTACCTCTGGCTACGGCTTCCTCTCCGCTCCCACCTTTTGTTCACATGTGTTCTGTACCGTCCTCCAAACAGTGATGACTCCATTTACATTTCGCTGTCGGACAACATGGACCAACTTCTATCAACTCCTCCAAACTGTCTCTTCCTCACATGTGGCGACTTCAATTGTCATCATGCCAGCTGGCTGGGTGTGGGTTCATCTCTCACCAGCCACGGCACCTCAGCAAAGGACTTCTGCGACTCATTGGGACTGACACAATCTGTCAATTTCCCGACCCGAATCTCAGTAAATGGAGTATCTCCTCTTCTGGACTTGGTTATGACTAACTTCCCTGCAAATGTCTGCTGCTCTTCTGCTCCAATCGGTTCTTCTGATCATGTGCTTGTTAAAGTGGACATCTCTCTGGCCATTCTCAGATAGCCTCCTCAGCGCCGACGAGTCTGGCATTTCACTCAGGCCGACTGGCACGGTCTGCAAGCAGCCATGAATCATCTGGACTGGTCTCCCATCTCTACTGCCTCTGACATCAATTCTTCATGGGAATTCTTCCAAAGCAAACTGCTCTCTCTCATGCACAGATTTATCCCATCTCGTCTTCAGTTGTCTTACCCTTCCTCCCATCCATGGTACACTGAATCTTGTGGTGAGGCAGTTGCCCTGAAACAACTTGCCTTTGCCTCTTGGAAGGCAAATCCAACTGAAGGCAATCTCAGTTCCTTCCATCAAGCTCGGAACAAGTGTGTGTCTACCCTCAGGAGTGCCAGGAAGCACTATCTCTCCACACTCAAGATTGAACTCTCAAATCTGTCTCCTTCCTCCAAATCCTGGTGGCGTCTGGTCAAATCCGTTTCTGGTGTTTGGTCCCCCTCCATCCCCTCCCTTACCTCAAATGGCTACACAGTTGACACCGCACGTGACAAAGCCGAATGCCTCAACTCTGTGTTTGCCTCAAAATCTTGTGTCCCAAACCCATCTCTCTCTGTTCCCACCTTTCCCAGTCGAACCCAACTGCTCCTGGACTCTGTGTCCTTCTCTCCTGACAAGGTGGAGAAGTTTTTATCAAACCTCGACTCTGATTCTGCAACTGGACCAGACGGCATCAGCCCACGGGTCCTAAAATCCTGCTCTGCCACTCTATCTCACCCTCTCTCAGTTCTTTTCACCCTCAATTTTGCTCAAGGTCATCTGCCAGCATCTTGAAAATCAGCAAACATTACCGCTTTACACAAAAAAGGTGCAAAAACAGATCCTTGCAACTACAGACCAATCAGCCTGCTCCCAATTATCAGCAAAGTCATGGAATCCATCATTGCTTGGAATATCAAATCCGTCCTCTTCTCCAATGGCTTGATCTCTGATCATCAATTTGGATTCAGCCCAGGTCATTCTACTCTGGACATGTTGCTTCTGCTGTCTCAACAATGGATGGAGGTCCTCAATGCCAAACAGGAAATCAGAGCTGTCTCACTTGACATATCACATGCCTTCGCTATGGTCTGGCACCCAGCTCTGCTCACCAAACTCTCCTCCTATGGTATCCATGGAAATCTCCACTCATGACTTGCGGACTTCCTCTCTGGTCGTAGGCAACGTGTGGCCCTGAATGGATTTCTCTCATCTCCCCTTCCTGTTCTGGCTGGAGTTCCCCAAGGTAGTGTTCTGGGCCTTGTGCTATTTCTGGTCTTCATCAATGATCTCTCCGACTCTCTGGAAAATCCTCTCTATCTCTTTGCTGATGACTCCACTATCTGCCGCTCCATTCCTCATCCCTCAGATCGGCAGTCTGCAGCCTCCTCACTCTCTGCAGACCTGGACAAAATCACAGACTGGTCAAACAAGTGGAACATGTCTTTCAATCCTGACAAATCTCACGCTCTTACAATGTCTCTCCGAAAGGACCGACTGGAAAACCCTCCCATCTACTTTCTCAACAATCCTCTCCAAGAAGTTCTGTCGCTCAAGCTTTTAGGTCTCACTATCTGCCATGATCTTTCTTGGGAAAACCACATTTCCAAGCTGGCCTCCAAAGCCAGTCGCCGACTGGGCATCCTCCGTCGTGCGAAGTCCTTCCTTGGCACACCTGAGCTCCTCACCACATACAAGGCTTTCAGCCGCAGCTCAATGGAATACTGTTCCCCCCTCTGGGCTGGTGCTCCTGCCTCACACCGAGCTCGGCTTCACGCTGTTGAGGCCAAAGCTTTCAGAATCATTGGAATCTCCTGCGATGAAGTTAACTCCGAGGGCCTTTCACTCACTCACCGCAGGCAGGTTGGTGGTCTTTCTGTCTTCTACCGACTCCTCTCCGGCCTTGCTCCCCCAGCTCTCTCTGTGCTCTGTCCCCCCAATATTCCTTCAGGTCGCACAAGATCTGCCTGCAACCCTCTTATGGTTAAACTGCCAAAATCTAGGCTCTCTGCTCACCTTCACTCTTTCATACCCCTTTTCTCCCGCCTCTGGAACAAACTCCCCCCTTCCTTCAATCCCAGTCCTCCCTTCATTTCTTTAAAACAGCTGTTCACCACCATCTCTTTATATCTTCCCCCATCCAAAACCTTGATCTTTTCTACCTCCGCTAATTCACCCCAGAGTCCTTGCAGTGTTCATATGTTTTGTACCTCTCCCATCTCCCCCCAAGTCCTCCCGATGTCCCTGCTCTCAAATATTGTGTTTGTGTCCTTCCCCCTCTCTCCCCATCCTGTCTGCCGCTCCCCATGTTTTTTGTGTTTTGTGTGTCGGTTTGACTTTTTGTGTGATTAATGTTAGCTCTTTCACGAGCCTCGATCTTGTATACAAAAAAAAAAAAAAAAATCCTAAGCAGAATCATAATCCAAATCCAAATAAGAATCCATATCCAAATCAGAATCCAAATCAGAATCCAAATCAGAATCCAAATTCAAATCAGAATCCAAATCCAAATCCAAATAAGAATCCCAATCAGAATCAGAATCCAAATCCAAATCAGAATCCATATCCAAATCAAAATCAAAATGAAAATGAAAATCAGAATCAGAACCCAAATTCAAATCCTAATAAGAATCCAAATTAAAATTCAGAATTAAAATCCTAATCCTAATCAGAACCCAAATTAGAATTCAAATCCATTTTAAAATCCAAATTATAATCATAATCTAAATCCTAAATAAAATCCAAATCCTAATCAGAACCCAAATCTAACTGCAACGCGAAGTTCCTCCTATTCCCTTTCCTGTTTCCTCGTGACTCACACCGTACGTCACACATACAGTCCCCACGTGGTTCGCACGTGCTCGGGGTGCTCGCGCGCCTCGTCATGGCGCAAATGTTCGGCTCCTCCTCCCCCGCCACTCTCCTCTCTCCCCGTGACTCATTTCGTTGTTCCTGTTCATATTTGAAACAGTTTATCCCCTTGAAAAACAAGTGACGCTTCGCTTCCTCTGAGCGATTCGAATAGGAAGTCTTTCACTCTTTATCAATGGATGGTTCGTCCTACTAATTAGTCCTTCATCTTTTGACCCTCCCACCTCCATCTCCACTTCCATAACTACTTAAAAGTAACTCCAATTCGACACAAATGCCCGTTTAAGTATGTGCGTCAAAAGGGCATAAAAAACCCACTGACGGCGCATAACGCGTGACGTCATGACGTGGTCCGCCGTGCGATGATATATAAGGCGTGCCCCCCCGGACACGCTCCAGCAGCTTGGTGTCGTCCGTTGTAGAAGTATGGTGTATTTGTACAGTAGTAGGTGACAATACGCTTCCGTCTTCGCGCTTCCCTGTCCTTTGTTGTCGTTTACATTCTTCTCCTTACAGGTGAGTCTCACCGGTTGGTAATTAATTAATTAATATAAGGAAGCGCGTTTCCATCACTCGATGGTGCTTGGTCGAATATGGCGGGTAAAGTTTGCTTCTCTTCGGTCCCAGGTTCTACAGTTCATCATCTTGTAATAAGCGATGGCGCTCAAATACATCGTCGGGATTGGCGGGTGAGTACCTGAGCGTACCTGGTCGTGCGCAATTACAACCACAGTACTGTGTCCTCGTGCCGGGTGGTTGTCCCATGTCGTGTATATAATTACTTATTTTGCGGTTGTCCGAAGCGGTGCGTACTGTGGTTTTTCGATCCGGTTACTGATTGGGTACGAAAGTGTTTGGCGGGAAAAGATGAATTATTTAATTTCCGTCAAACGTCTGGTTCTCCGCGATTTCCCGCCAATCCGGATGTACCTGTGCATTTCGAATCGAAACTTTGCTGCCATTTTGGAAACGTTCGCTGATTCGAATAAGGCGGGAAATTTGAATCTCGATCATGTTAACGACTTTTGTGGGTTTTGGCGGGAATTGAAAATTTATTTCTGTCTAATTGATCTTGTCCATAGAACACCTGCGGGACCATAAAAAATTTATCATAAAGCATTAGTAGACATGCTGTGTACTTTAACACCAAGTGGAAGACTATGGACAAACACGTGATTTGGACCTGGATTCCCAAACGAGCTGTAGTTTGAGTGCGGGGGGGGGGGGGCGGTAATGGGGGGGGCAACCTAATATAGAATCGTGACAATAGAAGTTGCAACTGTAGTTTTTCCAGCTTTTTAATTAATTAGTTTTTTCATAATTTTCTCCCAATCTAACTTTTCATCAACCAGATGTTTTGAAACGGTTGATAAAGTACTTGTTACCCCACAAAGTACTTGTTACCCCACACACTGGTTCTGTTTGTCCTCCTGACAACAGTCATTTTAACATTAAGGACCAAATTTCAATTGAATGTTTTATTTTGAAAATGGAGGTTGTGTTTTCACCACTGTCTGCTTGTCCGTTTGTTTGTGAACAAGATATCTCTAAACGTTGTGGACGGATTCGGACGAAATTTGGCAGAGATGTAGCGTATGTGACGAGGACGAAATGATTGGATTTTGGTGAAGATCCGGATCCGGCTACTATCATTTTTAAAGTGATTCTTCACCATTGGGAGACGGGGACAAAAACGATATCTCTAGGATATCTCAGGATATCTCAAAAAGTTATAGATGGATTTGGACGAAACGTGGTGGACAGGTTGGGTGTCTGACGAGGACGATTCGATTCGATTTTGGTGAATATCTGCGTATGGATTCGGATATGAGAATTATTTAATTTTTTTAAGTGATTCTTCACTCTTGAGAGATAGGGCTAAAACCAACATATCGCAGGATATCTCAAAGTTATGGACGGATTTGGACAAAACTTGTTCGTCAGGTTGTGTGTGTGACAAGGAAGAATCGATTCAATTTTGGTGAAGATCCAGATCTGGATAGCAGAATTTTAAAAGTGATTCTTCACCATTCGAAGAATGAAATGAATGGATGATCGTTTTAAGGCTATGTTTCCCCGCTAGAGCGGGGGTTAGCCTTGCGGGCCCCATGACAATCATGGTTCCCTGTTTGAGGCAATGTTTTTATGGCCGGATGCCCTTCCTGGCACCAACCCTTGGTCACGCACTTACGATGCGCAGGGATACGGTGTACCTATTCTAACCCGGGGTACACACGGGGATCATTCATCCCAGCAAGCTGGTACTCAATTTGCCGACCTCGGAAGGATGACAGGCTGAGTGAACCCCCCTGGCGTTAATTTAGCGATCGACCGGGATTCGAACCTGGGATCCCAAGCCGGCACCCTAACCGCTAAGCCAACACCAGGCTAAAGATGGGACCAAAAACGATACATAGGAGGATATCTCAGTTTTGGACGAAACTTTGTGGACAGGTTGTGTGTGTGACGAAGAATCGATTCAAGTTTGGTGAATATGTGGATCCGGATGGAATTTTAAAAGTGATTCTTCACCATTTGGGAGATCGCACCAAAAACCTAGCAGGGTATCTCAAAAAGTTGTGGACAGATGATTTTGATTAAATGCGATTCTGTATTGTGATTTTTTTCTGGTCTACTCTGGGATACAAAACGTAAACTGTCCACCTGGCGGAGGTATGCTCTCCACCGAGTGCCGTTCTATTTTCGCTCTGAATTTGGCCCGATCGCGCATGCGCAGAGAGGAGTGAGAATTTTAAGTGGTGAAGCCTCTTCAATATTTGGTCGTCCGTCACAAATGAACCTTTCTAACCCGCCGTGTGTAATTCTAGAAGGTTCTGAAGTTGTCAGCATCTGAAAGTTCTGTAACTTTCATGAATCGCAAACACGATGCCAAACTGTGCAGATTTCTTCATTTATTTATTTAAATTGTCTGGCAGTCAAACAAAATTGAAAATCATTCCAAACAGGAAACTTACCGTTTTCAGGAAAAAAGAGGCACAAATAACTAATTTCCCAGGTGTGCAGGGTAAATGTGTTCCATGTATGAATTCTCTCGTTGTTGTGATGGATTTGTTAATGTACTTGAATTAAATAACTCGATATTCCGTTGTGTGCACAGGTAAATATATAATTAACCTTTTCGTTTCCGCCTCGGCCAATCCTCATTCAGAGTGACGAATGGTGGGAAGACTACCCTAACAAATCGCCTGGTCAAGGTCCTTCCCAACTGCAGTGTCATTCACCAAGATAACTTTTACAAGGTAGTTATCTTTGCTTCCTTGGATCCTCTTTTATATGGAATATGATCTCGCGAGATCTTGGAGACGATGGCAGGGATTTTTGAAGCTGCACTGTACGTTCTCCACGTTTTCAAAGTTGTCGTTGTTCACAATTTTATTTCGTCGAAACTGTATTTATCTTTCGGTGTGTGAACCTCCCCCCAAGTCCTCCCCCTCCCACATTTCTCTCGATGTCCTTGCTCTCAAATGTTTGTGTCCTTCCCCCTCTCCCCATCTTGTGTTCCGCTCCCCTAATTTTATGTTTTATGTGTCGGTTGACTTAGCTCTTTCATGAGCCTCGATCTTGTATACAAAAAAAAAAAAAACTGTCAGAATTCCCATGTTTTTTTGTTTTTTTTAGTTGGACAGCCGAATGGTTTGTGCAATGGCTTTGTTTATAACTGAAGCCTGGTTGCCACTCAAATGGCCCGTGTGGTGTTCCCACCTGAGTGCACCTAGGTTGTAACCTAGGTTTCAATCATGTACGTTTGTCTTGTCTGCTCTTTGTTAAAAAAAAAAAGAATTTTTTTTTTTTCATCTTGTGGCCTTGAATGTCTGAGCCCTGACCATCATATATAGCTTCTTCCTCTGCTAGACTGTGTTAACATGGATGCTTGCCAGGTTGTTTGACTAATCAGTATCACCGATGGGCGCTTTGGTCGAAGGTCGAAGTTGATCCACGAATGACGTGTTTTACCCATTTGGTCGTTTGCGTCTCTAACCCTTTCAGCGTGTGTGAGACGCAGTCCGTAGTAGCATGAGGCACGCCTCGATGCTGCACGTGCTTTTCTTCTTTGGAAACAGATTTTCAGTGTAAAGATGGCGTTGCTGATGTGTTCTATTTTCATTTCCTCCTCCAACCCTCACTCCAGTGACCGGTAATCCAACAGGCTGTCCTTTGACTTAGAGGCTGAAATGCTTTAAGTCTTTCTTAGATGACAAGGCCTGCGAGAGGAACGTGCCTTTGGCACATTGGTCTCCAACAAAATGTGTTCCCATTTTGCCCGCAGCCCCAGGATCAGATAGAAGTGGACGAGGCCGGTTTCAAACAGTACGACGGTAAGCTTTGCTTCCTTTGGTACGGGATCGGTAAGAAAATTGGATTCGATACAAAATGGAGGATGTTCTGACATGCTGGTTGTCTATGTGAAGGAGTTCAATTTTGATGAGTAATAGCTTTTGCCTTGACCTTTGACCTCAATCACCTTCCTGCTCCTACAGTGATCTCTTCCCTGGACATGGACGCATTGATGAACACGGTGCGTGCCTGGCAGTTTGACCCAGCCAAGTTTGAGCGCTCCCATGGCGTAAACGTGTCCGATTCCCAACTTCCCGACCAAGACTGTGTCCACGTGCTCATCGTGGAAGGTTTCCTCCTCTTCACCTACCGGTGCTGACTTTTGTCTCTCTTCCTACAACGCACACCTTGTTAGGATCCCCCAGTCTTTGAGGTTCTTTTGGAAGGTTAGGTAGACTTGCTTGTCTGTTGTGCATTCGTTCCTCCATCATGTAATGGGTTCAGGGACCTCACTTGCTCTTCCCTTCGCAAAGCCCCCCCCCCCCCCCCTCCCCGCTTGATGCTCAATCAATGTAGAGAAGACTGGTTGAGCTTAGTTTTGCTGCAGGTGCCAATGTGGGCAGTTTTTGAGGTTCTTTGTACAAAGCTCAGTCTGATACATATATATATATATATATGTCCTGGTGTTGGGCTGGCGGCTAGGGTGCCAGCTTAGGATCCTGGGTTCGAATCCCGGTCGATCGCCGAATTAACGCCAGGGGGGTTGACTCAGCCTGTCATCCTTCTGAGGTCGGCAAATCGAGTACCAGTTCGCTGGTAATTCCCTGTTTGTTGTAAAAGGCGGCAAAAAGGGTTGGCGGCAGGAAGGGCATCCGGCCGTAAAACATTGCTTCAAAAAGGGGAGCCAACAACAACAACCACGGTGCCCGAAAAAGGCCAACCCCCGCTTTGCGGGGAAAAATGGCCTCTAAAGGTGGTTTTATATATATACACACACACACACACACATGTCCCATTGTCAGGTTTGTTTGTACGATATTTTGCCATTTCCTTGCTGATGAAGCTGTGTTTGAATTGATTCACAAATTGTTGCTTTTCTTGCAAATCTATCTCTGGTGTTTTGTTTTCTGACCTTTATATGAACCTTTGTTTGTTTTGATTTGCTGAAAGGTGCTCTTTGTCATCCTCACCACCCCCTTCAGACCACTCATTGAAGTGTTTGATGAAATGTATTTTTTGAACATTCCCTACAAGGAGTGTAAACTACGCCGGAGGTAAGTTTTGTTTTGGGGGTCGGGGTGCAGAAGGGAGACCTTTTATTACTTTTTTTTTTTTTTTGATTGGGAAGGGAGGAGTAAGTTGGGTGCATTACATGGTGATTCTTTTTGATTGGTTACTTCCCCAAGGGCTATTTAGCAATCTGTAGCACAGGTAAATCAACACTTCCTCTTGAATGTTGAGAAACGAGCTGTTTTTGTTTTTTAGCCCCCACACACAGTGCAAAGCGGGGTTAAGGAATCGGTTCAATCTGTCATTCGGTCTATTTGTATGATTGAGGAACAACTTTATTTCAATTAAATTTGATATTTTGAGCACCAATTGGAACATGAACATTCAGTTTAGTGGGGCGTGGGCTCTGAATTTGGCAAAAAATACGAAATCTCATCCTGAGCGTGATCAATTGCTTTGTTTGGAAGTCGCACTAAATAGAAAATCGTTCTAAACAGGAAACTTAGTTTTAAAGGACGTAAACAACAAGCACGAAGAACTCTAATGCGTTAAGCTAAAACGGCATTCGGTAGAGCGCATACGTCAGCCAGGCTGAACGGTTTGTTTTGTTTCCCACTGTCAGGCCGGATCTGGATTCGGACCTGAACCAAAATATAATCTGCTTGTTCTTGTCCAACCAGATAACCAGCTTATCCACCAAGTTTAGTCATAACTCGTCCATAACTTTTTTTAATATGTTATATAATCGCTTTTCGCCCGATCTCTCAATGCTGCAGAATCACCTAATTAAATAATTCTCCTATCCGAATCAATATTCAGATTCTCACCGAAATCGAAACGATTAGTTCATGTCACACACCCAACCTCTCCACCAAATTTAGTCTGAATCTGTCGACAACTTTTTGAGATATCCTGCTATGTATCGCTTTTGTCCCTATCACTCAATGGTGAAGAATCGCTTACAATTCTAGTAGCCGAATCTGGATCCAGATCTTCACCGAAATCAAACCATTTCGTCACTTGCGCTACCTCTCCACCAAATTTAGTCTGAATCTGTCGACAACTTTTTGAGATATCTTGTTCACAGACAGACAGGGGTGAAAACATAACCTCCATCTACCTTCGGTGGCGGAGGTAATAAGGTTTTGTAAAAGAGGTTGCGGTAAACTTTTGATTCAATGGGGGGTTTTTTATTTGTTTTCTTTTTGACTTTTAAAACATTTATTTTATTTTGATCGACTTATTTGCTTGATCACTGCAGAACACAAATCCCCTTGTTTGCACTTACAATACCTTCAGTTTAGCAGTGCTTGGACAAAATTGTACGCCGTATCGACCAATCAAATTTGCCTTGTGCTCAGAGCGAGATTCGGGAAAAATGTTGGTGCCCAGGTATACAATATCTGATTATTGCATAGTTTACTCAGATCGTTCCCAAATCGTCATTTTCTCTGAAGAATTGGCAGAAGGTTCAGCTCTGGACTCGTGCTTGGCGATAATTGCGATTGTACGATAATGTTGCATTCCAGTTGCTATTGCGGTAATGATCGTGGAAATTAATTATTACGATAACTGCTGCGCATGCGCAGTAGAGTCCTGTCACGGCCTACTTTGGTTCTCCTCCACGAGGCCAACATGCTGGTTCACCGGTACAAACACAAACCGAGATATGGCTCGGTGTCATTGAAGGCCACTACAGCTGCTGTAGCACCATCTCACCTGGTGATTATTGATGCCTTTGGGCCTCTCGAACTGATTCTGTGAAGTTTCACAACGGAAATCGTTGACTGACTCGATATGTAACTGGATCGCAAAGGATGTGCTCGCTTTCGGTGCCACGACTATATATGAATTTAATGATCGTTTTAAGGCAATTTTTCCCCGCTTGAGCCGGGGTTAGCCTTGTTACCCCATGCCAATCGTGGTTTCCTGTTTGAGGCAATTTTTTTTTTTTAAATGGCCGGATGCCCTTCCTGACACCAACCCTTATTTGCCTCTTACGATGCGCAGGGATACGGTGTACCTATTCTAAATCGGGGTACACGCCGGGATCATTCATCCCAGCAAGCTGGTACTCAATTTGCTGACCTCGGAAGGATGACAGGCTAGTCAACCCCCCTGGCATTGATTCAACGATTGACTGGGATTCGAACTCAGGATCCTAGGATCCCAAGCCAGCACCCTAACCGCTAAGCCAACACCAGGCTATATATATATATACACACTCCCTCAGATGGCGGTCCAAAGATCACTGTAGAAGGTCGTCACTGACATGCAGAGCTGATTACGGACATACCAATCCTACTGTGATGGACCACATCGTATTCTTGATCCGTGTTTCATATCCAGCAGTACACCTAGTTCACAGTTGATAAATCCTCAGCAGGCAGCTACCGAAGAAATCCGGAAGTTTCAGTGTGTCGATTGAGATCCCAAGCGGAAAACGCCTTCTTTCGTTAAATAATTGCTGTAAACGGCTTCCACTTCTCTCCGAAATGGCATGGAAGTACTTGTACATTCCTGCCAACTCTCATCGGAAAGGGCCTTCAGCACTGCAGGGCACATTGTTTTTGCATACAAAGCCGAGCTTGTTGTTTGTTGTTGCTAAACGAGCCTGCCTGCTCCAGGAGAATGTCAACAAACATGCTGGTTTTCTAGCTCAAAATCTCGACGAACTTCATAAATAGAGTGCTAACACCCACGTAACTCTGGCTATTCGTTTTGTTCTTGTTGGTCCCCTACCGGTTTCATCAGATGGGATTATATGAGTTTTTCTCTCCATCTGTGTCCATCTGTTTTTGTCAAGACTGGCATAAGGTGTTCTCTGAACTCCCGAGTTATTTATTTGTTTTGTACATTCTGATGGACAATATTTCTCCAAACACTACCTTGTATAATCCTCAATATCACTTATTGCTGTCAGCAATTTAGTAGGACCTAAACCCATAACCTCCAGGGGTTCCAGTGCAGTGACCTCACTAATAGGTGTACACTTTACCTGATTTGGAAGAAGATTCCACTGATTGGAAATTCGTACAATCTCTTTCCTTTCTTGGCATGTTCTTCATTGAAGGTTCTCTTGGTGTTTGGCATCTTCTTCAATATGTGCTTCATTTGTCCATCTGCCTTTACTTTTTCTTTCTTTTTATTTTCTCCTCCCACCTCTGATTTGATTTCTGGTGGCTTCTGATTGTGCTAACATGGAACGCTCAATCAAAGACCACAATGCATTGCACTCGAACATTTGGAAATCGTCTAAAACCCCCTGTTTCATCCACTGATTGTCTGCATGCATTTCGATTTTGTAAGCAGGGGCAGCACCTTTATTATTATTATTTATATAAAAATTTTTTTTTTTTTTTATAGTTTGAAAACTCTCATTCTTGTCACCTGGATTTACATTTAAATCCATGGTTCTTTGCTTTGTGCTGGGCTTGCCCAAGCTGTGACGTGTCCTTTTACCACAGCAAGAGAAACTACAAAGTACCAGACCCACCTGGGCTGTTTGACGGACACGTTTGGCCAATGTACTTGATGCACTACACGATCATGGAGGAACTGGACGTTGGCATAGGTGAGATTTGTGCAACCCGGGCATCTGATTTGGCGTCTAAAGAAACTACCTGTGCTTCGCACCTGAGGGCGCTACTGGACGCTTTGTTATAGAGCGCATTATTTTTAATCGAATGATTTTGAATTTTGACCTCGTACTAAGCCACTTGTGGCTACAGATTCTGCGCACTGCTCGGTGTATTTGTCACATGGCCGTCTGTTTTGTGCGTGTTCTTTATTGGGAAGAGTTGTAAATAGCCCAGGCCTCGTGGCAGTACCGTTGGGATACGAGTGGCTTTGATTCCAAGCAGGTTGCAGCATGTAGCCGATGCCACAAATGTGTCCTTATTTGGTTATCTCATTCTCGAATTTGTTCTTGATCCACCACTAAAGGTGTGCAAAGGTTGGTTTCACTCCTCACCCCTTCCCCTGTCTGTCTTTGAGCAGAATATCTCAAAGCTATCTTTTTTATTTTTTTTTATTAATTACTCTAAAAGTGATTCTTCAACATTGAGAGGGCCAAACACGATATACAGCAGGATATTTCAAACTTGTGGACTGATTCAGACGAAACTTAGTGGACAAGGAAGGATTCAATTTTGATGAAGATTTGAATCCGGATCCAATAATTTTTCAATGATTTTTCACCAATGAGTGATGGGGTTAAAACCAATCGATTTGATTTTTCAAATTCGTTTGATAAAACCAATCAGAACGAATATTTGATTTCTGTGAAGATGCGAATACGGATCCGGATACGAGAATTTTTTAATTTTCTAAGTGATTCTTCACGATTGAGTTATCAGACCAAAAATGATATCCAGCTTGATATTTCAAAAGGTTGTGGACGACTTGTTACAAAACTAGGGGAATGAGTTGTTTCGGTGACGAGAACAAGCCGATTCGATTTTGGTTCGGATCAGGCCTTTCGGCGGTATACAAAAGGTAAACCGTTCAGCCTGGCGGAGGTGTATGCGCTCTACTAAGTGCTGTTCTAGTTTAAATATAGCGAGATTATTATTTTGCCAAATGATACCAAATATCAATTTGGTGGCCTCTCCTGTCCTGGGCTAATTTTGTTTATGGAATTGAAATCCTGTACCTGTTTTGTCTCCCCATGTTTTTCAGTGATGCTCAACGGGATGGCATCAAGAGAGGACCTTTTGGACCATGTTCACGGAAACGTCCTTTCGAACCTGAACCGGCGCGTCTGCTTAAAGCAATAGTTTATTTTATTTAGTCTCGGGCTCTGTATTACTCGTATGGTAAGAGGTGTATAAGTATCATTGAAATGCTCGTTGTCGCAGTAAATTATTCCCATCGTACATTGGCTCAAGCTCGTGCCAGGGTTTGTCATCGATTTGGTTCAACGGAGAAGCGTGTATGCAACTTTGGGGAGCGGGTTTTGTGGACATTGAAAAGGCAAATTTAAGGACCGAATTGCTGTATCGTAGAGCTGTTTGAAAAATGACTATTGTGGTTGAGAGTCCAGTCCTCTAGAAAATGTATTTTGTGCTCTCCTTGGCATTATTTGATTTTGACTCTTAAACTAGTTAATGAAAGTTATCGGCTGGCATGAGCTGCTAAAGATAAAGCATTGATTGTTCCATGTTGGAGCCCCTAATTTATTTATTTTTGGTTAAAATAGGGTGTGGGGCTGTTGTTGTTTTGGTGACATTTTGTTTTCACACGTTTCTCATTTGAATTTTGAAGTTTTCATGGTGGGTTTGTAAACTGAACTAATAAACAGTTTAGCAGGCCCTACTATTTTTAAGCATTTGGTCCGTGTGGTGTTTGCCAAACTGACCATTTGATGGTCTTGTCAGCTGAGTTGCTTATTACTGGAGTTTAATCTTTCTATATTTTACACCAGCAAAAGTACCGAATGATGCCGGGTAAGTCACTTCCTGATGGGAATATGGGGAGGGGGCATGGGGGAGGGAGAGGAGAGAAGGAAGGGAGGTAAGAGTTAGTATATCGCACAAAAATGGGTACTGAAAAACAAAAAGGGAGCTCTGTCTACGGTAATGCCTTGGCTTGCAAAAGCAGCCTGAATAGTGTTCAATCATTCAAAAGGTGTTATAACACCCCCAAACTTCCCCGGCCTTGTGACTAATCAAGTACACGGGTATTTCTGACTTCATTTGTAGAGCCCTCTCCAAGCGGCTTAAGCACTCCAACTAAATGGGAGATAAGGAACGGCTGGCTTGGCAGGCGATATCAAGCTGATTGCTTCTGGTTGAAATGGCTGCAGAATTTTGAAAACATTGCAGGTACAATGGTGACACCATATCCCATGGAAGTATGAAATAAGTTAATTTTTAAGTAAAAAAAACAACCCCAGAATGAGAATCACAGCCTCACCTAAATAAATGAATATAGTATACACTTATAAAATCGCTAGATATGGTAAATTTTATCACATTTCACTCCAAATTTGGACATTTATTTAGTCTACAGGATCCAATCCTCATAGCAGTTTGGGGCCGCTAGGTTGCATGGTTTTGGAGTTATGGAGGAGACAGACGGTGTGACGAGACGCTGCCTTTTATTATAGATAATCTCCAATATCTTTCCCAGTTGCCACTGACTTGATTCCAGGTCAGAAAACGTCCAAGTGTACCGTATTGGTTACATATCTCGTGTTACAGCAGCTGCAATATCTGGCTTTTCCATTTTTGTTGAATAAATGGACACACGGGCTTTATGTTGGTTAGGTGACTTTATGCCAGTGTTTATTTAAATTTCTGAAAGTTGATTTCCTGGTTTTGAATCCCAACTGAGCTGCCAACTTTCCCGGTGGTGTTTCACGGGTCTGGTGACCTGTGCCGTCCCTTGGATGGACGTTCATTTGGGTCTGCTGGCATGAGGTGATCAATCCTTCACACAGAGTAAGCAAACTATTACTGGCACACAACAAATTCCTGCCCCAACCACTTTGTCCAGCGTCAGATCTGGCCCACCGGCTTGTGAACAAGCCAATAAAAAAAATATGGCGACGTTCCCAGCTGACACCACGTGAACGTGGGAATAATCGTGGCCTTCAAAGAACATTTATTTTGTGGTCACCTTAACTTTTTCCGATTTTTGAAAGTTGCAAGTAGGAATGACTCGTTTACATCGAAGGAAATTTAAAAGTGAGGTCACGTGTTACCGTTTGAAAATGGAGTTGAATATCGATGTGAAATGACCTGAGGAATCTGTGCTGAATGAGCAATGGAAATGCCAAAAGTGGAAACTAATGGTGGAGATCCTTCACGTGATGCCTGAGACCTTGTGATGCTATTCCTAGTTCATTCCCTATATAGTCTGACGGGAGGAGTGGGTGAGGGGCATGGCTGGTATTTGGGGGTGTGGGCACATGCCATAGGTTTATGCCTTTTCCACCTTCAAGCACATGCCTGCTCTTTGATTACTGGTCATGTTTAAACAAATAGCGAGTGCAGGTGCTGCTGGTTCTCATCATGTGCAACATGACCAACATTATACAACTCGTATTGAGTAGCTGCACCTGTAAGTCAGTCGGCAGCACCACATCGTGGATAAATGTGCCCAATGAAAGTGGGCATCACTGCACAGCATCTGCAGACAGCTGTGTCCACTTTGGGCATCAAGGGCAGCCGTAATCATACCAACCACCTGGACAGTGCTGCGCCCAAGTGCATCAGACTTCACGTTGCATTTACTGCACCTGCAGCCAACGATGCTCATAGGAAGAGAGTGGGAGAGGGACAGCACACACCTCTATCACTTTACTTGCTTGTGTGTGCAGTGTGCTTGTGTGTTGTGCTTGTGTGTGCAGGAGCCACCACAGCAGGTGTGGAGTATAAAGGTATTTCCTAAATGCCATACAACGAAAGCCCGTGATGAAACCATCCTTGGAACGAAAACCATAATCCTCAAATCGCTCGGGCTGTGCAACTTTACCCTGTTTATTCCCTTGTATAGGTCTTGGCACAAACATAGCTGGTGCATCTTGAACCCAGGGTGTTTTCTCAAAATAGAACGAGCATGGTGCCAATTGAAGATTAAATTAGAAATTTGGACCCACGAGGTTAGACATTTCCTCCAATCAGTGAGATTAATGAAGGGCATACCGTACTGATATACATGATGGCTGTGCCTCGTTACACCTGCAGATTGAATGAATGAATTCATTCTTTCATTCATTCAGCCAAGACTTGGAGCTTCATGTAGCCCATTTGGCAGCTCCCATGAATCTCGGATGATAAATGAAAACTAGAGACGTCATAGAGCACATTACCCCCCACGCAGTCTTGAGAAACAAGGACCACGGGTGGCGTCTACATAGCTAAGTGGCTAACACCCATTATTAGAGTGAATCGTTCACATTGTGATACAAGCATGAAAGTTGTCAGTTATGCTCTTATATAGATACTCGTTAAATCCAGCAAATTAGCCAACTCCAAATTCAACATGGCGGCCATTTTGATTACTAAAATGTGCCATAAACTCTAATATTGAACTTAGGATGTACAAGCATCAATACAAAACCAAAAAACCACATATTTATCGATGAGGTAGTTTAAAATATCAATTTACATACATAATTAAGATAAATTTTCAACCAATGCTTTTAGTTTCAATATTGATTTGAAGGAATAGATTTCAATTAAACCAATTATGGCTGGAATATCACTTCACAGATGTCATCATTATCACCCAATATACACCATGGGGAGTTGACATTTGACAAGTTTCATTTTTTCATTGTTTTTGGACAAAATAATGTCCAAAATTTTCCTTTAATCCAATGTGGCTGCCACACCATGTGACCTATGGCATCAGTCACAATAAAATAATCGCTATGGCAAGTCCTTTCTATGTTTATAGGTTTACCTCGATCGTTCAAGCGGTTACAGAGAACCATTTTAAGAGCGAAAAACACACACACACACACACACACACGAGGGGGCGGGGAGACAGGAGAAGCAGGGGTGAGGAAGGCAGTGGGGAGAGTGGAAGGGAGAGAGGAGGAAGAGGTGAGGAGAGAGGGAGGGCAAAGATATTGTCGCGTGACTGCTCTAAGTTAGGACCGAGAGTGAGCCACGGATGGAAATGAGCGTTATGGAGGCGTTCAACTCAAATTGATGGCGGATCATACGCGAGGAAGAAGAATACCGACTCACCCGTACGGGCCCCGCGCAGGCGTCTTCACCCAACAAATTAACTCAAACCGAGGCGGATGTAAAATGTACAAAAATAATAGGTTTATTCAGCGGAACCCGAGAACAAGAACGTGACGGTAAATAAATGTTCTAAAATGGAGCGCTCCCACACCAGACGTCTAAAACGCAAAAGGGAGAATTTAACTGAAAATAATGGGGTCGTGCGGTTGTGTGTGGGCCTCATCTCAACTCGGCTGAGGTGTGTCAGGGATCGTCAGGCCCCAAGCGCAGTCCGGACGCGGCTCCGGTGTTGGCGGGAGGAAGGCCGCCCGGTCGTTGGCGCGAACCAGGCTTCGATGCGCTCTTGCTCACGCGCTGCTAGGCCAGCATGTACACGAGTCGCTTGCACATGAACACAGGGGAGAATTGTCAGCGCTCCACCGTCCATCGTCGCCCAACAAGCAAGGGTCCAGGGTCAAGAACGCAAGGGAAGTCCAACATGAGAAGGCAGTCCAAACGAGAGGCGATCCAAAACAAGAAGGCAGAGAGAGGAAAATGTCGGTTTCTCTGCACCTTTTTATAATCTCCCCTTGGCCAATCAGCTGGGTCCTTCTTGTCTCTGGGCTTCAGCTGCGTGCCAATTGGCCCTCCCTACCAATGGTGTGATCTCCCCATCAAACCCTTTGACCAATCCGTCGTGAGGTGGGTGTGGCCTCAGCCTACCTGAGCAATGTGTGTCTGCCAAGTCTGGATTGTCAGCCCAAGTGCATCATCTGGGTTCCAGTTAGTTTTATTGTTGGGGGGATTGAATTAGTGTGTGTGCTGCAATTGGGCCTACCTAGTGTCTATTGGTGTAGTGACATAAGGGACAATGGATAGATCACAGGTCTAACGAACAGGGGAATTAGCATAATCCCTACTCTAGTTAGCACAAGGATCATCCTTGTATGATCACAAAGATACACTTAATCCTACATCCAGGCTAGACAGGTCCCTGCTTATGTACATGACATGGTTCTTCTTCTTCACGACAGTCGGAGCATGATACCGACACAGATCTACCTAATCTATACATCACTCCACCCTAAAATTCAAAACAATATACTTCATATACATCTTTTGGGGGGAGTATGAGGGATGGCTTTGACAGGCCCCTCCGTTTTGTGGGAGTGGAGGAAGGGAAGGAGGAAAAATTTACCCATGCAAAGAGTGCTTTAACCTCAGTGTTGCCCAGGTAAAAGAGGAAATTGTAATACTCTCTGCCAGGTGGTGCGACATGGTACACAGTTACATCGAGAATTTACGCCCCTCCCCCAAATGAGACCACGGCCACATAGCCTACGTTACCCCCTCCCCCCCCCCCCCCCCCCCAAGACAAAGTTGTATTTGTATTTGTACCCCAAGTAAAGTATATGTGTTTATAGCTGGAGTACCTGGCGTTGCTCAAGCGAAAAATAAACATTAACATACAGACTTGGCATTTAATATGGAATTTTTTTTTTTTCTTGACTTGGGTTTACTTTGTTAACTCAGAATATCAATCTGGTGAGTTTCTTTTACACTTTGGTGATTTATTTGTTAAAAGAACCATGTCACTGATTGTCTGTCGCAGCAAGAAGTCAACAACAGGATTATATCACAGGTGGCGTGGCAAAATGTATGGACAGGTGCATTTGATGATTGGCTTCACAGTCGGGTATACAAGGGTTGTTGCGTTCTGTATTAGTGGAAAACAACTGCTGCACATCTCCAAAAGTTATTGCCGCTTCCTCTGGAGATGGTCCGTCAACTCGACAATGCTGTTTGTCATGGAGTGGTGGCTTTACGAAATTACGGCATGAAACAGCGTGCTATTGCTCGGCAGTATGGCATCACTCAAGGTCAGGTGTCAAAGATCATGAAACGAAATGCTCAGATGGGTGTCCCTACTCCAATACCGAGGCCAGGACGTCCCTGCAGAACCACAAGGAGGGATGATCGCCAGCTGCACCGGTTAGTCCGCAATGGCCGTACCAAGTCAGCTAATCGGCTTAGGGCTGAGTGGCAGCAACTGACAAATGTGCCTGTATCCAGAAGGCTAGTCAACCAACGACTGGTTCAAGCAGGCTTTCGTGCCAGGCGTCCCCTGAGAAAGCCACGCCTGACCAGACAACACCGCCAGCACCGATTACAGTGGGCCAGAGAGCACCGTCAATGGCAGCCAGGACACTGGAATCACGTGATCTTCAGTGACGAGTCTATATTTCTGGTCTATCGTCAAGATGGTCGCGTCCGAGTGCGCAGACAAGTGCATGAAGCCTACATCAAAGATTGTATAGTGCCAAGAGTCCAAGCTGGAGGTGGTGGGGTGACCGTTTGGGCTGATTTTCATGCAGGGGGAAAAACTGACCTCATTGTTCTGAATGGAAACGTGAACCAGTTCAAGTACAGGGCCATTCTGGAAGAAACATTGCTTCCATTTGCTCGTGCAACCTTTCGAGGAAACTTTGTCTTCCAAGATGACAATGCACGGCCTCATCGTGCTCGCATGATCCAACACTTTCTTGCTGACCGTGGTGTAGAGCATATGGAGTGGCCTGCCATGTCCCCGGATATGGAGAACTTGTGGGCAGAATTAACACGTCAAATCGACCACTTGGACCAGCAGCCGACCTCTGTCCGTGAATTGCAGCAGGCTATTGTCACTGCATGGCAAGCGATTCCTGTCCAAACCTTGGGAAATCTCGTGAACAGCATGCCTCAATGTGTACGTGCTCTCCTGAATGCTCGTGGGGGTTACACGAAGTACTGAACTGTAATTTTACTGTCCGTAATCCCAGTCGTAATTTAGCTTTTGTTTTTGTTAAAAAAAAATTTGGCTAATGTGCAAAATAAAGAGATACTTCTGGAAAACGTACAGAAGTTTAACACAGTACTGTCCATGAATTGAGTTCGATATCAGTTTACATCACTTTCAAGGATCAATTTATTTGTTTCGAAATGTCAAATGTGGTTTTTGTTTCTTTTAAAGGTCACATTAACAAAATCTAGAATAATTTCAACATAATTCCATGAACTTTTGGTTCTAAGACATCTTGAAAAGTAAGTTCACCCCCACAAAAAAAATATTCCATATTAAATGCCAAGTCTGTATTTGAAATGAGGGCAAATATAATGGAAAAGCAATTACATCCAAATCCGAATCCATCACAAATGTCAAATCATTATTTTACCTTTTCGTTGAATATATGCTGGTGAATGTGCCGTTGATCACGTTTCTGAGTTTCGTATGATGACGTTCAGGAAGAAGAAGAAACATTACCACCAACTTCGGCCACTTCTGGAATTGCTTGATTATTTGTGTTCAAATGTCTGGTAATTGTTTTGTATTTATTTATGGGAATGTGTACTTGTTACGAACCCGAACCCAAATGTCATTAATCAAAAAGGCGTAGGCACTATAGAGCGGTTTTTAAAAATCCAAAAAAACTAGCTCTTTTTTGCCTAAAACACCCCCAGTCACTCACTGATGACCCTCTGAAAGTTTGACAAAGATCTGTTCAGCCATCTCTGAGAAAAATGGCGACACACACAGACAGACAGACAAACGGCTCTCTTGTATAGTAGAAGACGATTTTAAAATCTGGAAGTTTCACGCTACTGAAGGAGTGTTTGCACGATTTTTAAAAAATGTGGAAGTTTAGCTCCATCACCCTTATACACTGTCATAGGACCGCCGTTGATTCCCAGTTTAGGAGATGGAGGCTTTGTTTATCACCATATAAACGCAGCGTCAATCAGCCTCATATCAGCGACATATTCTCCACCTCGACCCACTCAGGAAGCGATAAAAGCAATGAAGAGTAGAAAAGCGGGAGGGCCGACAGGAGTTGTGGGAGATATGTTGAAGGCAGCAGGAAGTTGGGGTGTGAAGAGAATGACAGAGATCTGCAATCTGGTGGTGAAAGAAGGCCGCATTCCAGTGGATTGGGAACTGAGTACCCACATCCCTCTATACAAGGGGAAAGGTGACCCTTTCACATGCCACGCCTCATGCTATGTATTGTTACTAGCGAGGTTCGCGTCCTATGCACAGGTCGGAGCCCAAATTCTTAACAAAAAAGTTGAGAATTGTATGAAAACTCCCACTCACTTTAAGACATGTGCAGGAACCCCAAAATCTGCATAGAAAATTTTGTGGGGCTGGTCCCAAAACTGTGTGAATATTAGTGTAAAATCAATCATCCTCTGTCGTGCGAAGTCCTTGCTTGGCACACCTGAGCTCCTCACCACATACAAGGCTTTCATCCGCAGCTCAATGGAATACTGTTCTCCCCTCTGGGCTGGTGCTCCTGCCTCACACCTAGCTCGTCTTCACGCTGTTGAAACCAAAGCTTTCAGAATCATTGGAATCTCCCACGATGAAGCTAACTCCGAGGGCCTTTCTCTCTCACCGCAGGCAGGTTGGTGGTCTTTCCGTCTTCTACCGACTCCTCTCCGGCATAGCTCCCCCAGCTCTCTCTGTGCTCTGTCCCCCAAATATTCCTACAGGTCACACAAGATCTGCCAGCAACCCTCTTATGGTTAAACTGCCAAAATCTAGGCTCTCTGCTCACCTTCACTCTTTCATTCCCCTTTTTCCCCACCTCTGGAACAAACTCCCTCACTCTCTTCAATCCAACTCCTCCCTCCAGGTCTTTAAAACAGCTGTTCACCACCATCTCTTATCTTCCCCCATCCAAAACCTTGATCTTTTCTACCCTCACTAATTCACCCCAGAGCCACTTTTTTGAAATTCCAACTTCTTTCCTGGAGGTCCTTGCAGTGTCCATATGTTTTATACCTCTCCCACCTCCCACCCCCACATTTCTCTCGATGTCCCTGCTCTCAAATGTTGTGTTTGTGTCCTTCCCCCTCTCTCCCCATCCGATCTACCTCTCCCCTTATTATATGTTTTATGTGTCGGTTTGACTTCTTGTGTGATTAATATTAGCTCTTTCACGAGCCTCGATCTTGTGTACAAAAAAAATTGTCATATGGACAGAAACGCAAAAATGTATTGAGATATTACCAAACCAGCAAATGTTTCCACATGCGGTAAACAGTGAAACTCCTAATGCCAAACCCATGAATGATTTAAATGTGGGGGGGAGAGAGCGAGAGAAAGAGAAAGAGAAAGAGAAAGAGAGAGAAAGAGAAAGAGAAAAAGAGAAAGAGAAAAAGAGAGAGAGAGAGAGAGAGAGAGAGCAGTTTTGTACGGGTGTAAACTCAAAATCTTAATTGTATTGAGAAATTTATGAAACCTCCCACCCACCTTCGGATGGAGAAAAAGCGGCACTGTTCGGGTGGAAACTCAAAAGCACGATTACCAGCGAATGTTTTTCCACGTGCAGTAAATGTTGAAACTACTAATGCCGAACCCGTGAATGTGTTTACATGCAGAGAGAGAGCAGTTTCTTATGGGTGGAAACGTAAAATCATAATTGTACTGAGAAATTTATGAAACCTCCCACCAACCTTAAAACACCCACGGGACCCCAAAAGCAGTGTGATGAGGGTTACGTTGGCTAACATGTGGATTATCGCTTGAATGTGCTACACGTGCCACTAAAGGTGTTGAGAAGTACTGAATAACAAAAAAAACTTCATGAATTGTGACAAAATGCTAAAAAACTGCATCATTGTATCACTTGGTTTGGTTGCAATAAAATTTTAAAACCGAAACAAGACTTTGTGGACAGCCTGTACTTTGTTCATAAGCCTAAAATTATCTTCATATGATCCGTGGTAAGTTTACCCAATCTAATCATTTGAAAAAATCAATGTTATTAAACTCATTTTACTCTCTTTGCTTAAGCACCAGGTGCATACAACTCAAGACATTCCTTATTTAACTTCCCCGTGTAGAACTCTTTCAACCAGAGCAAGAATGAAAGGATTCCTTTTTATATATATATATTGTTACGTTTGTGGGGCGAGAGTATGAAATGCCATAGTACAGGTAGGATTGTATAGGTGGAGCATGGACCGTCGACGTGTAGGAAACATCTCGATATATTAAGTAGGGAAACCTGGAGCTTAAGGTTGTTTAGGTGTCTTCACACGGGGGGGAGGGGTGGAGCAGTGTTATATAGATCTAGATCAAGTTTTTTTGTTTTTTTTTGCATCAGGATCGAGGCTCGTGAAAGCAAGATCAAGTAGAAAGATCAAGGTTTTGGATGGGGGAAGATAAGAGATGCTGGTGAACAGCTGTTTTAAAGACCTGGAGGGAGGAGTGGGATTGAAGAGAGCAAGGGAGTTTGTTCCAGAGGCAGGAGAAAAGGGGAACGAAGGAGTGAAGGTGAGCAGAGTCTTGATTTTGGCAGTTTAACCATAAGTGGGTTGCAGGCAGATCTTGTGCGACCTGTAGGAATATTAGGGGGACAGAGCCCAGAGAGCTGGGGGAACAAGGCCGGAGAGGAGTCGGTAGAAGACAGAAAGACCACCAACCTGCCTGCGGTAAGTGAAAGGCCCTTCGCGCCGCGCACCGCGCACGCCAGACAACCGATGTTAGCTTCATCGCGGGAGATTTCAAGTTAAGTTTTCCCCCAGTTTGTGATTGCCTCCATTTGTTTTTACAATTATAACAAGGCTAGCCATAAAAACTCATACTCGTTACAACAACAACCGTCCATTAACCAAACGTAACAGACACCATGCCGACAGAAGCCGAACATTCTCGATCGACAATTAAACCCCGCCTACCAACGGAGTAAAGAAAAAGGCTACGCCCCGAAGTTTGTCATTGGTCAAGCAAGAGCAAGGGGCGATTCGACAGAGCTCGGCGATTGAACCTCAGAGCTAGAAGGTTCGAGAGCAGGAAGAAGAAGACTCCCTCTGCCGGGGCTTTCGTGTCGGGCAGTCGCTTTTTGTCTCTGGCTTGGCGATTACTGGCTCGTATGTGAGCATGAGAACTTTGCGGAGCTCATGTGGACCTATGCCATCGTGAGGAGGTGTTCATGGCGGTTTGTGGGGCTCTTGGCGCTTCGGACGGAGTGGGGACCGAAGGAGGACCGCCCGCACGAGTTACCTCACGTACGTGGGCTGTGGAGAGCGACTCGGCGCCATTGTTGGGCGTTTCCCGTAGGAACGGCTCGGGCCACTTTGTACTGCCAACTTCATTCAACAATCTCGTTGAGCAAGCCGAGTACCAGCTGACTCAACAAAATAATTATTTTATTTTATCATTCCATTGTTGTGTATTTGTGTCCGACAGGAGACACCTCAAATTACGATTTAATTTTACCTAAACTTTCATTTTATTGTCTTGCTTTATTTCATTAAATTAATTATTGTGGCATTTATTTGATTTGTTGTGGGTGTATTTGTTCATGGGTCCGAGAATAAACCCTTGTGGCTTGCGTCTGAGGTAAGCGCTTTGGTTCCTTCACCGCGCACGCCAGACAACCGCCAGTTTCAGCCATGCACCTCGGAATTAAGGACCGTTACGGCTAATCGTCACCCAGCGATGTTAACCGCCGGGGCTAACGCGACAATATCGTATTTTCACCACGGGCTTCTGCTCGCAACCTATAATCAGCTTAGCCCATAACCTGTATTTATACTGTTTTTTTTTCAACCAACTTCCCGATGTCAAAAAATGGCCATTCTGATTGACACATGCTCGCAAGATTAGCAGATAGTTCTTCACAAACCTGAAGCTCACAAGTCCATCGATGATGTATCTTAAGTTTCAAATCAATCAGTTCAGTAGTTAAGATCTTTGAAAAAAAAAAATGCAAACTTTTAACTCCAAAATGGACACCGAATATTTTGACCAATCTGGATCGTTGTATTATATACATTCGATCAAATGACTTGAAGCACATGACATATGGACCACCCCCTGTAGAAAAGACGACCAAGTACTGCTCAAGATGCAACAACTTCATTTAGTCATCACCTTTTCACAGGTTAGCTCTTCAGTAGTTACCTCAGGTCCTAGCTCTTCCACAAGCCGAGACCATGTATCATAAAATAACCTCCAACCATCCTCCCACCCCCATCATCTATCTGATCTACAAGTTAACCTGTACAAATCGGTTTCAAAACCATCAACACATTCCAAATTCACTCAAAGAACTTCCAAAGGTTTTATTTCAGCACTGACACAATTTTGAATATAATATATACAGCAAAAAATAAGAAAAAAATACCTGGAGTGGGTAAAAAAAAAGAAAAAAAAAGAAGGTCTCAACGTCAAAAGAATGAACTTTACAAAGTATGCCATTTTGCAAAAAGAAACTAAACATGAAAAGGATTCTTGACTATCGGTGTAACCAGTGAGGGGTAAGGAACCAAAATGGCCCAACAAAGCGATTGCTTAACTTTTTCCGAAAGGGAAACTTGCCAAAGAATGTACGCGACAAAGTAGACTCCGATGATCAGCAACATCGCTCGAGTAAACAAAGCACCACAGGAGCCGTTATCGTTATCATGACAAAATTACAAAATAAAAGAGCCGTTACCATCACAGCCTCATCACGACTGAATATGATCTCTTTCTCCTGAAGGGAGATCTGTTCTGTGCAGATCCCAGTGCTGATCAATCGGTCTCCATATCATCGTGCAAAGCTTTCGCTTCAGGTTGCAAGTGGTTGCTGTTGCTGTTTTCTGCTGCAGCAGGAACTACAGGAAACAAAGTGGGTCATCAACATAGGATGGAAAAAAGAGTTAAAGCCCACACTCCCTTAATGAAACCTCAACTCAGGTGAGATGGATTACATCTCAGCATCAGGGTGCATAGTTAACTTCAGCTGTCACATTCCTTTCATCCAAAGCATGTGGGAACCCAGTTAAGGCCTACTCCAGTCATTAAGACTTGCCTAAATGTTCCTACAGGCACAGCCCGATCTCTAGTTGGATACCACTCGAAGTGTTTGTGATGTGTTTGTGTGCTTCTGTCTGCCCGTTCCCTTTCCACCATCAGTCGGTAAACAGGGTTGGGTGCCAAATGCCACCAAAAACTCCGTTTGGCCACCAAAACCTGGTCCTGGGTGGCCCGTGGCCACTTGTGTCAAATTATTCGATATATTCGGTTGTTACTTATCATTATGCAATCTCAATCAACTAAACTTGCCAAGGGGACTCCAGGCATTCAGCAAAGATTGCAAAGACGGTGCCACTCACCTCCGGCTCACTCGGCATAATTAGGACGAAGCGTGGTACAAAATTATCTTAACACTTAGTCGATTTGGTGCCCCAATGCGTACGGCATCATAGCATTTGAACACGTGATCAGGAAAGGGTCTTCAAATCAACTGCCCATTATGGTGGTATCGAGATGACCCACCAGATTCGAACCAGGTAACTGGAACGGACCAGATAACTACAACAATAGACTCCATGACCTAGCTTGTAATTGGAAGCAAGCTTATAGGCCTGCAATTAAGAGGATCTGTTTTTGCAGCATTTTTGTGTTGCAGTGATGTTGGCCACCTTCCTGGCAGAAGGAAACTTATCCAGGGAGGATGATCACATGACCAGAGCAGAAAACAGATGGGCTAGAGCAGTATAGCAAGCTTTAAAGGACAAATGCACTGATGCCGTCTGGGCCTATCACAGAATCGGAGCCGAGATTTGCCAGAAACCTCCACATTCTCAAGTGGGAAAGACACAGTATCCAGGAATAGTTGTGAGTTCCTTAGGTGGGTGGCAAAGAGGGATGTAACATTTGATTCTGGCAAATTGTCTCGTGTAGACTTTGGTGAAGGTGACATTGAGAAGGTAAACCAAAGTTGCAGCAAGGGCAGACTTGCAATGGAATACAGGTTCTGAGGCTGCTGCCTTCTCAATAAAATAGCTTATCAAGTCTTACTCAACCTGCCCCTCATGCAAACTGTACCTCACCAGCTCTACCTTGACCTAGGGAAATCAGTTTTTTCTGATACCATCCTGTACTGCCCTTTGATTCTGTTCGAAAAGTGGTGATGGACACCTTCACGGCCTTTTACAATTTTGCTTCTTACAGCTGCGCATGCCAGGATTTTGGCTTGCTTATCAGTTGAACCCTGAATTTCACTCTTTGCTCTAAATTTCGGTTGGCCTAATAATGTTACCATACCACCCTGGCTCATAAGGCAGGGAACCCAGGTTCAAATCTCCTGTAATATGTGTTTGCCCCTGGACTACGAATGTCTGTAGTTCAAGGAAAAGTACACTGTCTATTAATATTTTGCCCTGCGTGTGATTTATTACATACAAGCTCTTGCATTAGCCTGCAAGCACTTTAAACAAATTAAAGACAAACATTTAACCAAACGTGTAAGATAAATAAGGAAGGGGAAGATCAAAAAAAAAGTAGCGCCATGGGGGAATGGACAGTTATTTCCCCATGGTTTCTGAGAGGATTTCTAAATAATTACATAAATTTGAAGCGAAACGCCCGCCCCCTTGGGGAAAAACCAATCTTTTAACCCTTTCTAAATGAGCGGATCCAGATGGGAAGCACAATGCCATAAAACCTTACTGTCCTGATGCATTTTACCAAATTTGGCCTGTATCACTCAGGTATTTGTGGAGATGTTTTCGTGAAAATGAAGGATTTGGGGAGGGGGCCCGTGGCCCCCTTTCAGGGGGAGATACGGCCACGAGGTGCACAACTTAAGATTACAGCATGGTCCCGATGCCTCGTGGCAAGTTTGGTCTGAATCTGTCTGGCGATTTATGAGAAGATGATTTTTGAATAAATGCCAATATTTGGGGGGAAAACCCCTTCAACACCCTTTATAGGGGACGCACAACCCCATGAGACCTTGCTGTCCTGATGCATCATACCAAATTTGGTCCATAATTGGTCGGGTAGTTTGTGAGAAGAGGTTTTAGTGTTAATAGACGTACGTACAAATGGACGGCCAGACAGGGTACCCACTCTAAGAGGTTATTTTAGAGAAATAACCTAATTATTTATTCACGTATGACAAGGCACGGCTCTCACAAAGTAAAAACAACACAAAGTAAAAACAAAAAAAGGCAAGGGGAAAAAAAAGCCAGCGATATCTGCACAGAGGTTTGACTTGGTACCTGGCGTCGGCTGTTTCTCACGGCCTGGAATCTGACCAGCCTGAAGCATTGCCTTGAGACGTGCAACCTCTTCCAGCGTGCTGGCATTGGCAATCGCCGTCTAGTCAACAAAGCATTCACAAAGATACAACATGCAAGGATGGCTCTCGGGATGATCATATGTGACACATCATAGTATCAAAGCATAATCACCACCATACCTTTATGGCCTCCACATCAGCTGGAGTTGGTCCAGCCTTCTTCTCTCCTGGGAGACCTGCCCCAGGTGTGAACCTGCCGCAAGACACATCGCAAGGCGAGTCAAAAACCACAAAATGAGAGAGAAAACTGAGCAAATGCATACACCATGGAAATGGGAATAACCTTCCTGAGCTTCTATTCAACTAGTTGCTCAAGTAAAAATCGGGATTAATCAATGTGTAGTATCTGTATTCTTATCAGGTTATCAAACAAAAAGCTGGCAGATGCAAGTTACCACTTTGGGGCATGTCTTCTAATGCATCATTACAGCCGGATTTTCAATCGCTCTCGGCCAAACCTCAATTGGGATGAAATACGACCGTCCCACCCCAGGGGGACTGGTATGTCGGCAGTTGGATGCCCATTGCGCAATTTCTTGCTCTTACGTCTTGGACTTCTTGCCAATATCCTTGGCATACAGCGAGCCTCGTTTCCCCTTAAACAATCGCTCTGCCTCTTGCCGTTCCTGCAAAGCCAGAGCAGCGCAGGTCGTTTTGCCAATGCATCCGTGCAACAGGTATTAACGTTCTCCAACACATACAGGAGATAGGAAAATGCCTACAAGCAAATCTACATGCGGATCACAATAAAACACCCATTTAGCTTGTTTGCTTTTCAGTGCTTGAAGCTCTTGGCAGAGCTCGTACATATACAGTGCCGATAGAAAGTCTAAAGCCCCTTTCAAAATTTTCACCTTTTGTTGCCTTATAGCCTGGAATTAAATTGCATCAAATCACACTTTTTCCACCTTTATTTACACATCGTAACCCACAACTTCCAAGTAAAAAAACAAATTCTACAAATTTCAGAAAGTTAATTAAAAATACAAAACTAGAATATATTGGTTGGATAAGATAAACCTTTTAGGATCATTGGTATCTCCCACGATGAATATGAATCTGAGGGCCTTTCACTCTCTCACCACAGGCAGGTTGGTGGTATTCCTGTCTTCCACAGACTCCTCAGGTCTTGCACCCCCTTCCCTGCTTTGGCTGTGCTCTGTCCCACATGTATTCCTGCAGGACGCACAAAGTCTACCAGTAACCCTCTTCTAGTGAAACTGCCAAAATCAAGACTCACTGCTCACTTTCACTTTTTCATTCCTCTTTTCTCCCACCTCTGGAACAAACTCCCACATTTTCTTCAATCCCACTCGTCCCTCCAGGGCTTCAAAACAGCTGTTCACCACCATCTCATATCTTACCCCATCCAAAACCTTGATCTTTTCTACCCCCAGGAATCCACCCCAAACACACCTCCTTCAAATTTTCTGTTTTCTTTCCTGAAAGTCCTTGTAGTGTCCATCTTGTATATCCTGTTTACCCTGCCCCAGCCCTCTCTCTTCCACAGATGTCCCTGTTCCCTACTGTTGTACTTCCCTTTCTCCCCCACTCTTGTCTCCCACTATGTGTTAGCTCTCATACAAGCCTAGACCAAGTATGCAAAAAATAAGTATCCACCCCCTTGAGTTAATACTGTTATGTCTGGGGGTAAAGCAATATATATAGCCAGGTAGATCTGTATAGGTAGGTATTCGACTGTCGCGATAGGGAATCTACCTGTAATAAGTTCTTCATGTTTAAGCGTTTGTTGGGATAAGAAGTACGATTGTGAATCTACCAGGAGATTCGGGTGACAGTTAGTTAGGGAATAATGAGTATAGCCCTTGTATGTCTCACCTGGTAACCACACCTTTGTCCATTATGGCACTGCAAACCACATAAACATTAGTTAGGCCCTTTAGTACAACACTAAATGACGCCCTTCCCCCTGACATGACTTAGGAAGAAATCGGGCTGGAACACCACCACAATTGGACGCCACCATTTACACCTCCGAGAGGCCGATCCGCCTCGCATAGCACGTGCTATAACACAAGGATCACGGGGTCGGGGACGGGAGTGGCAGTGGCGCAGTGGGCGTGACCTTTGACGAGCCGGCGAGTCGTGGGAGGCTCTGATTGGCTGAGCAGTGCGCCAATGTGACGTCATCGGCCGGAGATATTACCGAGGGTAGGACGCCATTTTTTCAGAGTTCTAGGAGAGATGAGATGAGAGTTGAGATGAGAGCAGAGCCCCGACCTGAGTAGAGAGTTGAGACGGAGGAGTTGAGTTGAGTGGAGTCCGGAGTGAGAGTTTATACGAGTACAGTTCGTACGAGCAGTTGCCGAGCGCCATAACCAAGTTCAGGCAGTTCAGATCGGAGATCCTGAAGACGAGTTCAGAGCGCGAGGGGAGCTTGCTGTCCTGCTTTGGGGCCTCGTGTGCGAACGGAGTGGGCGTTGGCTCGGGCCTTTGCGTTGCTGTGGTGCTCGGAGACGGTCAGAGAAGGCCTGGTGGCGGCCGAGCGGGGCCGTGTTACAAGAAGACGACGACAGAGACAGATAAGCCCGAGCTCCGCGTACATTTTGCACCAAAAGACGTGTTTCTTTCGTAATTCATAATCCCCCGTTTTATAGTTGAGGTCTGGAGTGCGGGCTCCCGATTTAGAATAGTTCATTACCGGCACGTATTTTCCTGTCCTTGCTTTTCATTTAATAAATCGTTGTATTATTTTCTGTATATACCTGAACGCAGTTTCCTGTTTGATTTTAATAGATAAGGCTGCAGGGCTCTCGCTGTGTCCCGTCATTCCGCACGTTTAAGTGTTTGATTTGGAATCCGCTATTGAGTTTTCGCCTCGGAAGTTAAAGCCTTCGTCATCGGCCTCCACAACTCTGGTGTTAATCGGAGTTGCGCGACAATATTTCGTGGAAGCACCTTTGACAGCAATTACAGCTGTGTGTCTCTTGAGATAGGTCTCTACCAACTTTGCGCACCTTGATTGGGCAATATCAGTCAAGTTGCATGGGGAGCATTGATGAACAGCAATCTTCAAGTCATGCCACAGATTTTCAATTGGATTTACGTCAGGGCTCTGACTTGGCCACTCATGGATATTTATCTTTTTATTCCTTAGCCACTCCATTGTAGCTTTGGCTGTGTGCTTGGGGTCGTTGTCATGCTGAAAGGTGAACTTCCATCCCAATTTCAGCTTTTTGCAGAGGGCAGTAGGTTTTCCTCTAGAATTTTTCTGTATTTTGCTCCATCCATTTTCCCTTCTATCCTGGCAAGTGCCCCAGTCCCTGCTGATGAGAAACATCCCCCTAACATGATGCTACCACCACCATGCATCACAGTAGGAATGGTGTTATTTGGGTGATGTGCTGTGTTAGCTTTGCGCCAAACGTAACGGTTTGCATTTAGGCCAAAATGTTCCATCTTGGTTCGGTCAGACCACAATTTCTGTTTCGTCAGAATCTCCAGAGTTTTTTTTGCATACCTCAAACGAGACTCAAGGTGGACTTTTTGAGTAATGGCTTCCTTTTTGCCACCCTACCGGACAGGCTCGACTTGGAGTGCTTGGGATATTGTTGTCACATGCACACAGAGCCCAGTCTTTGCCATAAAGGCCAGTAGCTCTTTCAAAGTTGCCATTGGCCTCTTGGTGGTCTCTCTGATCAATATCCTCCTCGATTGGTCATCCAGATTGATCTCGGCAAAGTCTTAGTGGTACCATATGCCTTCCACTTCCGAATGATTGTCTTGACTGTGTTCCAAGAAATATTCAAGGCCTATGAAATTCAAGGCTCCTCGGTGCTCATGGTCGAGTCTTTGCTGTGAAATGCACTACCCAGCAGAGGAAACCAACAAGAACAGCTGATTTTATTCTGAAAGAATCAGAATCACTACAATTTAACATGTGGAGGCCAATTAACTCTGTTATTTTAAAGGTGATTGGTCACACCTGAGCTAATTTACAATCGCTATGATAACGGGGGTGGACACAAATCCAACCAAGATATTCTAGTTTGTATTATCAATGAATTTCCTAAAATTTGTAGAATTTATTTTTCACTTGGAAGTTGTGGGTCACGATGTGTAAATAAAGGTGGAAAAAGTCTGATTTAATGCACACCACAGCCACAGCCACACAAAGTACAGCCACACCCTCAGCCAAAAATGCTACCCACAGTCAAGTGCTGCATATGAAAGAAGATGGAAGAGTAGGTTTGTGTAGGATAAGAGCGTTCACACGCGTGTGCGCACACACAAACACCTTCTGAAACCCACATTTGGAGATAACAACCAATGACACACATCAGATCATATCAAGTGCAAGGTGTTGGATTTATCTGGCCCTTTCAATTGTCCACCTGGAGCCTGGTGTTGGGCTAGTGGCTAGGGTGCCAGCTTAGGATCCTAGGATCCTGGGTTCGAAACCCGGTCGATCGCTGAATTAACGCCAGGGGGGTTGACTCAGCCTGTCATCCTTTCGAGGTCGGCAAATTTAAGTACCAGTTCACTGGTAATTCCCTGTTTGTGGTAAAAAGGCGACAAAAAGGGTTGGCGGCAGGAAGGGCATCCGGCCGTAAAACATTGCTTCAAAAAGGGGACCAAAAAACAACAACAACCACGGTCCCCGAAAAAGGCCAACCCCCGCTTGCGGGGGAAAATGGCCTCTAAAGGGGGAGGGGTTTTTTTTTTTTCTCCAATTGTCCACCATTTCTACCATGATTTCCATGGCACACCCTGAACATACTCCTCTACAGGAATTGTTCCGTTTGAAAATGAAGTGCAAAGTTCAAAAGTCATCTAATTTGCTGTATGCAAAGTACTAGCACAGTCACTTGTAAAAAGAAGAGGAAAAAAAAAGAAGAAAACCCAATTAAACAAACACCTTAAATAAACTGTGCCTTTGACCCACTTGACCATAAGTAATGGCATCAAAGATGCCTCTGGTGTTGATACTTCTTCACAAGCAATGCTCATCTGAAATAAATAAATAAAATAATGATTTGGTCCCGTAAAAAGGACAACGTTAAACTCCATGCAAAAACACCAGTAACGAAGCTGCAGTGGGCATTCTCATCGCACTGCCAAACAACTTCGGTCCGATTACATACGTGATGCAGATCTGACGATTTACTTCAACATTAAGCGACACACCTGTACTTGCATATAGGTGCTCAATCGGTATTCGGATGTTCCAGTATCAAATTTGGAATAAAAAAATGTCGGCGCACAAGTGATGAAGTCACCAATGGATAGAATCGAGGTATGCTAACCGTCATGGGAAGTAGCGCCGAATCTCCGTTGACAATCATTGGCGGTTCTGGCGAAAGCTTAACGACCAAAACGTCGGCTCCTCCTTGCTTCACTCCATGGTTAGCATATACCTCAATCTCCTGTTGATGCCATCCATTGCTCTACCATAGGTGCATTGGTGGGACGGCACCAGCAGTTTGCTAATACACCCAATATAACAAAATTGGCCGAGGTTAAACTGCTATTTTTTATATCACTCAAGAACAAATGACTTCTGTTGTACTGATAACACTACCTGCAGATATCAGTGATCTATCTGACCCTCACCCATTTTATATATTCAAATCTATAATAAACTTATACTTTTACCTCCACCCACCAAAGGTGGAAGGAAGTTATGTTAGCACCCATATCTGTCTGTCCGTTTGGTTGTTTGTTTGTTTGTTTGCAGAACATCTCAAAAGGTGCACGGATTTGTACCAAACTGGCTGGGCGGATAGCTCATGGACCAAGGACCAATTGATTAGATTTTGGTGAAGATCTAAATCCGATTCCTGGAATTTTTGTTTCTGTACCACTGAGAGATCGGGCCAAAACTATACATTTGATATTTTTTGGACTGGACCGATCGGAATTCCTCGACATTGTAAATGATTCCTACGACGTTTGGTGACTATGGTGCGAAGCGGTGGAAGAGGAGGTAGGACACGTGACAGACACAGTCATGTCATTGCCGCAAGTAATGAAGATGTTTCACCGTGATCATTGGTAGTTATACCAACCCGTTTATAGTTATACAAATCAGTTTTCATACCTCCGCCCCCGAAGGTGGCCGGAGGCATTATGTTTCGGGTTGTACGTCCGTCCATACATATGGGTTAAACCTCGTTTTTCTCAGCAACAACATGTCCAATTGAGACTAAACTTTCAGGGTAAGAGTGACTCCCATGCAGTTTTTCTGATAATTGTGACATCATAGGTTACGTGGTATGGCAGCCATATTGGATTAAGATGCAAACAATGAAAAAAATATTTCTCGGAAATCGCTGAATGAAAAAAATGTGAAACTTCGCACATTGTCAAGTACTCCCCAATAGGGAACAAAAGCATGATAATGATAAGATCATTGGTGAAGTGGTATACCAGCCAAAAATGTTTTAATTGAATTCCATACCTAAAAATCAGAAATTGCATGCACATGATGTATGACCCATTTGTATTGAAATATTAAATTTATGACATAATAGACCACATGGTTTGTCAGCCATATTGGATTTAACCTAAAAACCTTAAAAAAGCATCTTCTTCCAAACCACAAATCTATCGACTCGAAACTTTACATGCGTCATTGACTAGGCATGGCGATTAAAATATGATCATGAAAACATCATTGGTCACATGGTGTGGCAGCCATATTGGAATGAAGGAAAATATTAAACAATTACATCTCTGAAACCGCTGAACCTAAAATGGTTGGCGTCAGGAAGGGCATCCGGCCATAAAACATTGCCTCAAAAAGGGAACCATGACAATTACATATGGGCAAGGTACAGCCGGAAGTACCCCGTGGGGGTCCTTACCCCCTCTCGACAAAAATCAAGGTGGGGAACCCGATCGAAGCAAGGGTGGAAATCACTCCATTTATGACAAAACATCCGATGCCCCATGTAGAGATGGGTTTCTGAGGGTTGGGACATGGAATGTAGGGACAATGACAGGGAGATCAGGAGAAATGGTGGAAGTATTGGTCAGAAGAGTGGACATATGTTGTGTGCAGAAGACGAGATGGAAGGGAAGTGGTGTGAGAATGGTTAAGGGTAGGCAGGGACAGAAATACAAGTTTGTGTGGCAAGGGTGCCTGGAAGGCGTGCATAGTGTTGGTGTCCTGTTTTCTGAGGAGTTTGTAGACAGTGTGGTGAGTGTGACTCGAGTGAGTGAAAGGTTGATGGTGAAAATGATGATTGGAAAACTCTTGGTGAACGTCATCTCGGGATATGCTCCGCAGGACAGTCGGGGCGATGAAGAGAAGGACAAGTTCTGGTGTGCAATAGAGAAGCTGATGGAAAACGTGAAAGATGAGGAAGTTGTTGTGGTAGGAGGAGACCTAAATAGACATGTTGGAAGGAGTATGGATGGTTTGGAGGGAGTTCATGGGGGTTACGGATATGGTGTGAGGAATGGAGAAGGTGAAAGGATTTTAGAGTTTGCTGATGGAGCTGGTGTTGATTTGTAACACTCAGTTCCAGAAAGCGGATAATAAGCTTGTTATACACGTCAGGTGGGTCGACGACAACCGTTGACTACCTGATGGTGCGTAGGCGAGAAAGTGGGCACCTCCGGGATCACAAAGGTGATCCCGGGGGAGGAAGCTGTTTCACAGCACCACTTGGTTGTCTGCGACATAAGCGTGAAAGATGCGAGGAGAGCTCGGCGGGTGAAGTACCAACCGAGAATGAAGGTGTGGAGGTTGAAAGAGGTGACAGTGAGGGAGGCATTAAAAGAGAGGCTGAGTATGGTAGAGGATGATGTGCTTGAGCTTGAAAGTGCTTGGATGTCAAAGAAAGATAGTCTGTTGGGAGCCGTTGGTGAGGTATGTGGATTGTGGATGGACAAAAGGACCACCGCTTGGATTCGGAAGAGGGTCAGAGAGCGGAATTCAGGATTGCAAAGCAGATAGCGAAAGAGAGTTGCGATGTGATGGGGGTGAGTTGCTTGAAGGATGAAGTAGGACAAATCGTTGTGGACACAGATGGAATTAAAGGAAGATGGAAGAGATATATGGAAATGCTGTTCAATGCAGAGAATGAATAGGACGGCAACATAGAGAGTAACCCAGTTTTAGGACCGGCAGAGAAGATAACTGAGGAGGAAGTTGAGGAAGCGATAAAAGCAATGAAGAGTAGAAAAGTGGGAGGGCCAACAAGAGTTGTGGGAGATATGTTGAAGGCAGCAGGAAGTTGGGGAGTGAAGAGAATGACAGAGATCTGAAATCTGGTGGTGAAAGAAGGCCGCATTCCAGTGGATTGGGAACCGAGTACCCTCGTCCCTCTATATAAGGGGAAAGGTGACCCTCTGGACTGTGGCTCGTACCGAGCGATAAAGTTATTGGAGCATGGAATGAAGGTATTGGAAAGGGTGTTGGAGAGGAGGATAAGGAAGAAAGTGAAGATTGACGAAATGCAGTTTGGATTTATGCCAGGAAGAGGAACGACAGATGCGCTTTTTATTGTAAGGCAGTTGCAGGAGAAGTACATGGAGAAGAGGAAGAAGTTGTTTCTTGGGTTTGTTGATCTGGAGAAAGCATTCGATAGGGTTCCACGCAACGTAGTGACATGGGCATTGAGGAAGTTAGGAGTAGAGGAATGGTTGATCAGAGTAGTGATGGCAATGTACAAAAGAGCGTGCACAGCTGTAAGGACGAAGGACGGGAACAGTGGTGAGTTTGAGGTGAAGGTGGGAGTGCATCAGGGGTCGGTACTTAGTCCACTACTATTTGTAGCTGTGATGGAGGTGCTGGCTCAGAACGTAAAGGAGGGTTTACCGTGGGAGTTGTTGTATGCAGATCTGGTATTGATTGCGGAGAGTATGGATGGACTGAAGGAGAAGATGAACAAGTGGAAGGAATGTATGGAGACAAAAAAAGGTCTGAAGGTGAATATCGGAAAGACGAAGGTGATGGCATGTGGTGAAGCATGTGGTGAGGTGGAAAGAACTGAGAAGTGGCCTTTTGCTGTGTGCAGGAAGGGTGTCGGAGTGAACTCCATTCAATGTACAATGTGCGCTGAGTGGGTTCATCAAAAATGTAGTGGTCTGAGAGGGTCATTAACCAGTGTGGCAGCTACATTCAAATGTAAGGTGTGCACAGAGGGAGCTGCAGATGGAGGAAATGTTGAGTTGGATCTTGGAGACGGCTTGAAGCTGGAAGGTGTGAAAACAGTTTCAGGGACTGAGTGGCTTGCTGACGAGGAGGGGAGTGTCGTTGAAGCTGAAGGGAAAGGTGTATGCTGCATGTGTGAGAAGCGTTATGATTTATGGGAGCGAGACATGGGTAATGAACGTAGAGCAGCAACGAAGGCTGGAAAGGGTGGAAATGCGAATGGTTCGGTGGATGTGTGGAGTATCGTTGAGAGAGAGGAAGACAAATGCTGAATTGCGAAACATGATGGGAATAGAGCCTGTGATGGATGCTGTGAAGAGAAACAGGTTGAGATGGTTTGGTCACGTGTTGAGGAAGGATGAAAGTGACTGGTTGAGAAGAGTGATGGAAATGAATGTAGAAGGAAGTAAAGGACGGGGAAGACCGAGAAAGACTTGGCTGAAGGTGGTGGAAGAAGAAATGCGGGCAAGGGGGTTAACAAGGGGAGATGTAGAAAATAGGGCAAAATGGAGAAGATTGTCATGGGGCCCGCAAGGCTAACCCCCGCTCTCGCAGGGAAAATGGCCTTCAAATGCCCGTTGTTGTTGTTGTTGTTGTAAACCGCTTACCCTATCGATGCGAAATTTTAAAAATATCATCTAAAACCACTGTTGCATATAGTTTGAAAATGATGACGTCGTACGACACGTGGTTTGGCAGCCATCTTGGCTAAAAAACGAACCTTGTCCGATCAACACGAAACTTCACAAACGTTATCCCCTACCCATACATATGCAGAGTGTACATTTTTAAGGTCATGTCACGTGGTGTGGCAGCCATATTCGCTTGAGAGCCGCTTTTTAAAAAAAATCCCTTCTCTGAAACCGCTTCACTGATCGATGTGAAACCTGTCATGGCTAATGAAAATGTGATACTTGAAAACAGCTGAAGGTATTTCAATCAAACTTGCTTATTTTTAGGACAGTGAACGAGGTAATCTACCCGTTGTGGGATTATACAGAGGCATATTGGCGAGTCGCATTGCTCTAGTTAATAATGTTTCCTTTTAATGTGGATTATATAACCATTTCGTTTTTTGTGTATACATCGCAGTGCTCCATTTCAAATCACTGACATTGTCTACTTCTTCTTCAAATTAAATGCTTTGTTCGGTGGCGGCCTCATCTCTCCTTGAGTGAGCATGCCGAGAAGAAACGTGGATAAATCAGCATGAATCCCTTTCTTGCACACCATCAGCTTGACAATCAAACTATGATCCACAAAATCAGCAAAAGTACTAAACAAAAAGAACATGATCAATGAAATGAAGCAGTACCAAATGGATGGTGTACCACTTGCAATTCCCCGTGAAATATTGCAAGTTCCTTGCTCCAAAATCTTCAATGAAGTAGCACAAGGGGTACCCAAAATCAACTTTTGTCAGTGGCAGTATATGTTTTAACTTTGTAATCAGTTGGTCAAGGAAATTGAAGGAACATGCCCAGGAATCTCACCTTCATCTTGACCCTCTGAAAATCCAGTACACGGACCTGCGGCAGCTTGTTGATCACGTATAGCCGATAGTGCTTCTTGTTTGCTACCGGGTTTCTCATGAGGCTGCCAGCACAGGCACACGTCACAAAGCAAATGCCAAGTACACTTCAGTTAACACACACCAGATGGGCTCGTACATTGCATGGAACTTTAAACCACATGTCATGGCTCAGATCCATTATCCCACTTCCTTTTCATCCTCAAGCAGAAGGTAAGACCATCGAAGACACTCACCTAAGGTACCGCAGAGACTTCAAAGATGCCATGGGTTCAAGATCACCCTAAGGGCACAGTTTATAACAAGTTTGAAAAGTCGAACAGAGAAGAAACGGTAATGTGTTTATCTACATAGCATTGGGGAGAGAGGTGGGGAGGGGGAATGAGGAGAGGAAGACTCGGTGTGAATAGAAGAGAAAAAGGTAAGTAGATAGTTCTTCTTGTACTTGGTCTCAAACAAAGGTACAACTGCACTCACTCTCTCTTCAAGCAATAACGTTGCAGAAGATAATGAATCATTAGACCAAGATTCAATAGTTATGTATTGTCGCCAAGTTACACCAAGTTTTATAGAGTTAATAGCAAAAAGCCCGTCAATGACGGGTTGGAACAGTTTACTCGATGATGCAGCCTCATGAGCATGCCGAAGTCTGAAGCCTCGGCCTCGTGTCAGGTGTGTGTTTATCTTCTATATTTATCAGACATCCTGCCGACATAAATGAACACTCGTTTTACTCTGCGCACATTGCACATCATGTGCAGCGAATTTTACCTCCATGCAATATTGTTTTGTTTTGTTTAAACACTGCTGTACACCACCCTTGAGGCTCGGTTCACAAGCCACCATCTACAATTCCAATAGAAGAGACATGATTACTCTTATGGAAAATGTTCTTCCAGTTTGTTTTATCCTCAAAAATGGAGTTACACTCTGTGTCGTGGAGTTGCGCCCTGTGTCGTGGAGCTGCGCCCTGTGTCGTGGAGCTGCGCCCTGTGTCGTGGAGCCGCCCCCTGTGTCGTGGAGCCGCCCCCTGTGCCGTGGAGCCGCGCCCTGTGCCGTGGAGCCGCGCCCTGTGCCTTCGAGCCGCGCCCTGTGCCTTCGAGCCGCGCCCTGTGCCTTCGAGCCGCGCCCTGTGCCGTCGAGCCGCGCCCTGTGCCGTCGAACCGCGCCCTGTGCCGTCGAGCCGCGCCCTGTGCCGTCGAGCCGCGCCCTGTGCCGTCGAGCCGCGCCGTGGAGCCGCGCCCTGTGCCGTGGAGGTGCGCCCTGCGCCGTGGAGGCGCGCCCTGTGCCGTGGAGGCGCGCCCTGCGCCGTCGAGCCGCGCCCTGTGCCGAGGAGCCGCGCCCTGTGCCGTCGAGCCGCGCCCTGTGCCGTCGAGCCGCGCCCTGTGCCGTCGAGCCCTGTGCCGTCGAGCCGCGCCCTGTGCCGTGCAGCCGCGCCGTGGAGCCACGCAGCCGCGCCCTGTGCCGTCGGGCCGCACCCTGTGCCGTCGGGCCGCGCCCTGCGCCATCGAGCCGCGCCTTCGAGCCGCGCCCTGCGCCGAGCCGTGCCCGGGAGCTGCGCCCAGCGCCGTCGAGCCGCGCCGTGGAGCCGCGCCTGCGCCGTGGAGCCGCGCCTGCGCCGTGGGGCCGCGCCCTGCGCCGTCGAGCCGCGCCCTGCGCCGTCGAGCCGCGCCCTGCGCCGTCGAGCCGCGCCCTGCGCCGTCGAGCCGCGCCCTGTGCCGTCGAGCCACGCCCTGTGTTGTCGAGCCACACACTGTGTTGTCGAGTTACACTCTGTGTTGTCGAGTTACACTCTGTGTTGTCGAGTTACACTCTGTGTTGTGGCGTTATACTCATCTGAGTATAACTCCGAGTATAATGAGTTACACTCTTCCGAGGCTCGTACCGAGTTGTGCAGGGTCGTGCCGAGTTGTGCAGGGTCGTACCGAGTTGTGCAGGGTCGTACCGAGTTGTGCAGGGTCGTACCGAGTTGTGCAGGGTCGTACCGAGTTGTGCAGGGTCGTACCGAGTTGTGCAGGGTCGTACCGAGTTGTGCAGGGTCGTACCGAGTTGTGCAGGATCGTACCGAGTTGTGCAGGCTCGTACCGAGTTGTGCAGGCTCGTACCGAGTTGTGCAGGGTCGTACCGAGTTGTGCAGGGTCGTACCGAGTTGTGCAGGGTCGTACCGAGTTGTGCAGGGTCGTACCGAGTTGTGCAGGGTCGTACCGAGTTGTGCAGGGTCGTACCGAGTTGTGCAGGGGCGTGCCGAGTTGTGCAGGGTCGTGCCGAGTTGTGCAGGGTCGTACCGAGTTGTGCAGGGTCGTACCGAGTTGTGCAGGCTCGTACCGAGTTGTGCAGGGTCGTACCGAGTTGTGCAGGGTCGTTCCGAGTTGTGCAGGGTCGTTCCGAGTTGTGCAGGGTCGTACCGAGTTGTGTGGAGATTTACCGTAGAGACATACCAAGTTTTATAGTCATTATTAAAAAGCCCATCAAAATGACGGGTTGGAAGTTTATTCGACGGTGTCTTGGTCTAATGATTCTTTGTCTCCTTTGCACCATTATTGCTTGAAGAGAGAATGCAAGTCCAACCAATATTTCTCCAATATAGCTTACAACTGCATTATCAGCAGCAGTAAGCACATCGTCTTATGCATCGAGTTCAAGAAAACCTCATAATTTCACTGGCAGCAAAGCACATTGGAAAGAGCCAAATGGGCAGTTTGGACAACATTGGCCGATGGCTCAGATCAATCTGTTTGCATGCAAGTTAAATCCATCCTTTACTTGCAAAGAAGAACCCATCCTCACGGACGGACACAGTCTCCCTGACCCCTTGAGCCACAAAAAAATTTATCACCTCAAACTTTCCCGGGTAGACCGCTACTACAATCAGCAGTTTTCAACTCGTTTTGTCCAGCGATTTAGGAATGTATGGAACTCAAGCAAACAGGCACTTGTCAAATTGTTTGTAGAATGATTATCAGAAAAAGGTGTGTCACGGTTTACAAGGCCCCCTGTACTTGTGTGAGTTGTTTTCTCAGAGTTGTGGACATATGTGGTACAGGCAATGAAAAAACAACCAAAAAACAAGTACAGATACGTTCAAAGTACACCAAAGTTCAAAGTCCCCATGGCCGCCCCCATAAATAAACATCCTCCAGTGCGGCATTGCCAGGGCTCCTTTGGCACCATGCAGCTCATTGAGACTGTATTGGGAGGGAGAGGTGTACAATAATTGATTGATTAATTGCATAATTAAAATCAATACATAGTGATCGTAACATATTGTCTTAATCAATTGGCCAATAGCATACCTAAACCACCAGTGCATCATCCGAAGCTATAACATTTTAAAAATTAAACAAGTCATTAACCCTTTGAGTACGGATGACGTCTAGTGCCGCAACCCGCAAAAACGTTTTGTGTACGGATGACGTTACTACACATCATCGACTATACCTATAAATAGATCGTCAGTATGTGGTTACATTCCCGTACCAAAATGCCAAATTAATCCCGTACCGGGGGTATTTTTTATCAAAAAAAACCCCGTACTCAAAGGGTTAATGGAAAAAATATATATATATATTAATCAATAAATAACTAATCAATCCATTGATTAATCAATAAATCAAAAATAGCCTTTACAGCCAAATCACTATCATTGGCATGTCCAAATATCATCTTCCTAACTCAAAAGGTGCCTGAGATCATGACCAGAAGAGAAAGGAAACAAATAAGTCCTTAATTAATTGCTAATAATTAAATAACTCATGAATTAATCGATTTTCTTTTTTTCTATTTTTGTATACGAGATCGAGGCTCGTGAAAGAGCTAACATTAATCACACAAAAAGACAAACCGACACACAAAACACAAAAAACAAGGGGAGCGGCAGACAAGATGGGGAGAGAGGGGGAAGGACACAAACACAACATTTGAGAGCAGGGACATCGGGAGGACTTGGGGGGAGGTGGGAGAGGAATAAAACATATGAACACTGCAAGGACTCTGGGGTGAATTACCGGGGGTAGAAAAGATCAAGGTTTTCGATGGGGGAAGATAAGAGATGGTGGTGAACAGCTGTTTTAAAGACCTGGAGGGAGGAGTGGGATTGAAAGGAGTGGGGAAGTTTGTTCCAGAGGCGGGAGAAAAGGGGAATGAAAGAGTGAAGGTGAGCAGAGAGCCTAGACTTTGGCAGTTTAACCATAAGAGGGTTGCAGGCAGATCTTGTGCGACCTGAAGGAATATTGGGGGGACAGAGCACAGAGAGAGCTGGGGGAGCAAGGCCGGAGAGGAGTCGGTAGAAGACAGAAAGACCACCAACCTGCCTGCGGTGAGTGAGTGAAAGGCCCTCGGAGTTGAGTACATCGCAGGAGATTCCAATTATTCTGAAAGCTTTGGCCTCAACAGCGTGAAGCCGAGCAAGGTGTGAGGCAGGAGCACTAGCCCAGAGGGGGGAACAGTATTCCATTGAGCTGCGGATGAAAGCCTTGTATGTGGTGAGGAGCTCAGGTGTGCCAAGGAAGGACTTCGCACGACGGAGGATGCCCAGTCGGCGACTGGCTTTGGAGGCCAGCTTGGAAATGTGGTTTTCCCAAGAAAGATCATGGCAGATAGTGAGACCCAAAAGCTTGAGCGACAGAACTTCTTGGAGAGGATTGTTGAGAAAGTAGATGGGAGGGTTGTCCAGTCGGTCCTTTCGGAGAGACATTGTAAGAGTGTGAGATTTGTCAGGATTGAAAGACATGTTCCACTTGTTTGACCAGTCTGTGATTTTGTCCAGGTCTGCAGAGAGTGAGGAGGCTGCAGACTGCCAATCTGAGGGTTGAGGAATGGAGCGGCAGATAGTGGAGTCATCAGCAAAGAGAAAGAGAGAATTTTCCAGAGAGTCGGAGAGATCATTGATGAAGACCAGAAATAGCAGAGGGCCCAGAACACTACCTTGGGGAACTCCAGCCAGAACAGGAAGGGGCGATGAGAGAAATCCATTCAGGGCCAAACGTTGCCTACGACCAGAGAGGAAATCCACAAGCCATGAGTGGAGATTTCCCTGAATACCATAGGAGGTGAGTTTGGTGAGCAGAGCTGGGTGCCAGACCGTATCGAAGGCACGTGATATGTCAAGTGAGACAGCTCTGATTTCCTGTTTGGCATTGAGGACCTCCATCCATTGTTGAGACAGCAGAAGCAACATGTCCAGAGTAGAATGACCTGGTCTGAATCCAAATTGATGATCAGAGATCAAGCCATTGGAGAAGAGGAAGGATTTGATATCTGAAGCAATGCTGGATTCCATGACTTTGCTGATAATTGGGAGCAGGCTGATTGGTCTGTAGTTGCAAGGATCTGTTTTTGCACCTTTTTGTGTAAAGCGGTAATGTTTGCTGATTTCCAAGATGCTGGCAGATGACCTTGAGCAAAAGAGAGGGTGAAAAGAACAGTGAGGGTGAGATAGAGCGGCAGAGCAGGATTTTAGGACCTGAGGGCTGATGCCATCTGGTCCAGTTGCAGAATCAGAGTCGAGGTTTGATAAAAACTTCTCCACCTTGTCAGGAGAGAAGGACACAGAGTCCAGGAGCAGTTGGGTTCGACTGGGAAAGGTGGGAACAGAGAGAGATGGGTTTGGGACACAAGATTTTGAGGCAAACACAGAGTTGAGGCAATCGGCTTTGTCACGTGCGGTGTCAACTGTGTAGCCATTTGAGGTAAGGGAGGGGATGGAGGGGGAACAAACACCAGAAACGGATTTGACCAGACGCCACCAGGATTTGGAGGAAGGAGACAGGTTTGAGAGTTCAATCTTGAGTGTGGAGAGATAGTGCTTCCTGGCACTCCTGAGGGTAGAAACACACTTGTTTCGAGCTTGGTGGAAGGAACTGAGATTGCCTTCAGTTGGATTTGCCTTCCAAGATGCAAAGGCAAGTTGTTTCAGGGCAACTGCCTCACCACAAGATTCAGTGTACCATGGACGGGAGGAAGGGTAAGACAACTGAAGACGAGATGGGATAAATCTGTGCATGAGAGAGAGCAGTTTGCTTTGGAAGAATTCCCAGTAAGAATTGATGTCAGAGGCATAAGAGATGGGATACTAGTCCAGTTGATTGATGGCTGCTTGCAGACCGTGCCAGTCGGCCTGAGTGAAATGCCAGACTCGTCGACGCTGAGGAGGCTCTCTGAGAATGGCCAGAGAGATGTCCACTTTAACAAGCACATGATCAGAAGAACCGATTGGAGCAGAAGAAGAGCAGCAGACATTTGCAGGGAAGTTAGTCATAACCAAGTCCAGAAGAGAAGATACTCCATTGACTGAGATCCGGGTCGGGAAATTGACAGATTGTGTCAGTCCCGGTGAGTCGCAGAAGTCCTTTTCTGAGGTGCCATGGCTGGTGTGAGAGGAACTCACACCCAGCCAGCTGGCATGATGACAGTTGAAGTCGCCACATATGAGGAAGAGAGAGTTTGGATGAGTTGATAGAAGTTGGTCCATGTTGTCCAACAGAGAAATGTAAATAGAGTCATCACTGTTTGGAGGACGGTACAGAACACATATGAACAAAAGGTGGGAGCGGAGAGGAAGCCGTAGCCAGAGGATTTGATTAATCAAAAAACAAAAAATACCGTTTTTGACAAACTACTTGCTCACTATTGTGCCGAAATTTCAGCTTCCCAGCTGAAAGGATGGCTGAGATATTGCCCGGACAAACAAACAAACAAGAAAACAAGAAAACAACCAGAGTGAAATCTGAGTACTCCCTTTCAGCGTGCGTCACTGCCGAGCCCCCTTCGGTGCCCAGCAATGACGTTTTCCAGTGCCTGGAGATGGCATAGGAAAGGAGCGGTGTACAATAACCAAAGCAGGACATGAGCCATGAGTTGCATAACGAACCATAAGCCCGATTTGAACAGTCAAGAATTACTACAGTAAGAATGTTGAATGAACAATCATGTCAAAAACTAGAACGACACTCGATACAGCACAAACATCCACCAGGGTGAACGGTTTACGTTGTTGATCCCATTGAAGGGCTTGATCTGGATTCGGACCTGAACCAAAAACGAATCGGTTTGTTCTCGTCACTTACCCAACTCATCCACCAAGTTTTGTCACAACTCTTTGAAAAATCGTGCTGTCTATGGTTTTTGAGCCCATCTGTCAATGGTGAAGAATCACTTGAAAAATAAAAAGACACTTGGAAAGACACAAAAATAATAAGATATTGCGCTCACAGACAAACAGGGGTGAAAACATAACCTCTGTCGACTGGGTAAAAATGATACAACACTGGCGTCGTACCAAGAAGAATATCGCAAGCGCACCTGGATATCTACAATGGAATACTAGTCGTCGTGCAGGCATGTGCCGGTCTGTGTCAGTCAGTGGAGAAGTTACACAAAGATTTCATCAACTTGAAAGACAATGCGAGCCTGCCATCCACCATAGGAAGTGAGGTGCGGCGGAAGTTTTGAACCATTAACCCTTCTTCAGATTAAAAGGGGGCTCGACGAGGGTAATCTTTTCTTCTGGCAAATGTCAACGGCACCCCACACACCACACACCAGGACATGCTCGCTTTCTGCGGGGAAATTTAGCCTGGACAGGTTTGATCTGCTGAGATTAACCACAGAGTGCTAGATTGAGGCTACACAATAATCCAGCTACTTACAAAATGAAACCATAAAAAATAAACCATGCCATAGAATGAGGAAGAGAGACGACTTGGTTTGAGAGATGACATTACGACAGACGGAGGTGTTTTCAGTAAGGTAATGGCAGAGATTTTCGTACCAATTCTTGCAAATTGTTGTTGGTGAGAACAAGCTCCTGGAGATTTGGCAAGCACTGCTCCAAGCTTTCTGCAAACCGGCTGCGTACACACAAATAAAAACCACCAAAGGGCATCAGCATTCAGCATGAAACACTCACATGGTCAAGGTGCCTCCCACAACTAAACAGCCTTGAGAAATTAATCAAACAATCTCGAGCTTAAAGGAATTTTTAAAATCTCATTAAAAACGGCTTTTAGGATCCAAGGATCGTAGTAGAGCTTATGCACGCGCACATGCACACACACAGTCAGACTAGACAAACACTGCCACTGAGCATGGGAGATGTGCTGTCACTTCCTGTGGGCAATTTGGGTACCAGTGACATCACACCAATGGTGCCACCTTTTTCACCACACTCAGCGGAGCATTTCCTAAGGAGGGATTTCCATTCTCCCCCCTCGCCCCCCCTCAACTTCCTCCAAAAGATGCCACCCGATGGGAATTGTCCATGCTTTTTAAATGCTGAACATCAAGCAAGGAGGCAGCACATACCATTGTTTAAATCCTTGGTACGACTCCGCAGGGGTTTAAACCACTGACCTTCCAGACACGGAGTGGACATTCAAACTACAACTCCACCAGGTTTGGTTACAAAAGACTCCAGGCACATTCGAGCTTCTCTCCAAAAACATAAAATATGAATGCAATCATCATGTGCTACGAGACGCCTAAAGACAAGTCTGGGACAGTACAGTGACTTGTACAGCAAACGGATTTGTATCTCACCAGACACGGTTATTGTTGAACAAGAGGTTCTTGAGGCGCTTGAGGAGAGGAAACCCGTCGATCTTACGAATCTCATTGTCCGAGAAGTCAATGGTGTCGAACTGATCGAGCGTGGCTCCAAGGTTCTCGATCACAGACACCTTGTATCCTGCATCAGGTACAACAATTAATCAGTATAATAGCATTGGAACTACAATTAAAGGGTATTCACAATTCCGCATGTGCATATCAATGTGGTCCAAGCGAGACTAAGAATGTAATTGTTGGGGGAATTTACTTAATTTACGGCCTAACATGGGACATGTTTCTTGGGTGACGCTGGCCATCAAATAGCAACAGTTTGTAAACATTAAAATGGCATTAAATCCTCTGCAGTCGACAACACAACACATGTGTTACCTCCTCTCTCTGTCTGTCTACCAAAAGTAAGATCAAAAACTCGACAGCGATCGTCAACCAGGCCTCATAACCTGCCTGACCATGTGATACACGTTTAGCGGCTTTAATTACCTTAATTACACGACAGGGCCTTCTCCATCGCCGCTCCCACACTCTGATGGTTTGAGGTAGTGAGTTCCAGAGACTCCTCCTCACTCACCACATTCAAATCATCACTCAAGACCCACCTGTTCAACACCGCATTCAACCCCTGAACGTCTCTTCTCCTTCTCCTTCCTTTGTTTGGTTATTTAATTATGTATTTTTGTCTTTTTTGTCTTTGTTTTACGTACTATGTCAAAGCGTCTTTGGGTTTCTTGAAAAGCGCTATACAAAATAAATGTATTATTATTATTATTATTATTAATTATTCCCACGTTTTATGGATCCAACCGGGGATAATTTTTTTAAACAAAGCCTCTCACGAACCAGTTGGCTAGGACTAAAGTTTAAAAATATATATATATATTTTTTGAATACAAGATCGAGGCTAGTGTAAGAATGAATGAATGAATGAATGATCGTTTTAAGGCCATTTTCCCCGCTAGAGCAGGGGTTAGTCTTGCGGGCCCCATGACAATCATGGTTCCCTGTTTGAGGCAATGTTTTTATGGCCGGATGCCCTTCCTGACGCCAACCCTTGGTCACGCTCTTACGATGCGCAGGGATACGGTGTACCTATTCTAAAACGGGGTACACACCGGGATCATTCATCCCAGCAAGCTGGTACTCAATTTGCCGACCTCGGAAGGATGACAGGCTGTGTCAACCCCCCTGGCGTTAATTCAGCGATCGACCGGGATTCGAACCCAGGATCCTAGGATCCCAAGCCGGCACCCTAACCGCCAAGCTAACACCAGTGTAAGAGCTGGCACATTAAACACAAAAAACAAACGGACACATAAAAAACAATAAAGGGAGGGAGACACAAGATGGGGAGAGAGCTGGGACGTTTGGCTGAAGGTGGCAATAATTTCTGGAGTTTGGTCATTTGTTCAGGATGCCGGCGATAATGTGAATACTCTTCACGAAAGACACCACGGTGTATCGCCAACGTCCAACAACTAATGTTAGCAGACGTATCCCCAGCTCGATGTCCGTCCCTAAACTTCGACTGGCAGTGAGACATTGTGAATCATCAACTCAACAGCTTATCATCAGCCTGGGAATCCAACCCAGACAAGACAGTTCATAGGCAAATGTGCCACCTCTGTATTACCTGTCACAGGTAATCGCCAAAATTGCCCTGTCTCATGACCTCACTATTCCTGTCTTAAAGTCTAGGGACGGACATCAAGCTGAGGATTGAGTACTGCTCTCCCCTCTGGGCTGACATCCCTGTCTCGCACCTTGCTCACCTTGATGCCGTGGAAACCAAACCCTTCAACATCATTGGAATCTCCCATGATGAAGCTGAGTCTCCGGGCCTATCACCTTCACATCACTGATGGGGTGAACGGCCTCTCTGTCTTATACCTCCTCACCATCTTGCACCCTTTGCTATTTTCATGCTCTGCATCCCCCCTCCCTTTTCCCCCCAGGATTCTGCAGAGTGCACGCGGTATGGCAGTAACACCAACAGGTGAAACTCCCAAAAGCCAGCCGTAATGCTCACCTCCACTCATTCGTTCCTCTTTTTTCCCCTACTTATGGAACAAATGTCCGAGGTCTATTCAATCCAATTCTTCCCTCGAGGGCTTTTAAACATCTGTTCACCACCATCTCAGGTCAACCCATCCACAATCATATAAACCCTTGCGAATCCTAGCTCGTTCTGGGTTTGCAATTCTTCCTTCAACTTCTGCAATTGAGAGTTTGCTTCTGCATCCGTGATCTCAACCCCATGTGTCTTCCCCTTGCTCTTATTCTTCCCCACGTTCATAATTTCTCCAAGTTTGTCCCTCAACGCTGCTGTTGGGATGTTTACCTCCTCCCCTTTTCTTTGTGCTGTTCTGTTACGTCCTGATCCATTCTACGTTCTAGCTGGGAGGGAGGAGGCAGGAGAGGGAGGGAGGAGGCAGGAGAGGGAGGGTTGAGGCGAAGGGAATGGGGGCAGAGGGAGGGTGAGGAGGGGAGTGGGGGGAGTGGAAGGGGGATGGATGCGAGAGAAGGGGAGAGTGAGGGGAAAGATGTACCACATATCCTTTTTTTGTGGAGGGGGGGGAGGTGGCTTTGACAGGCCCCTCCGTTTTGGGGGAGGGGGATGAGAATGAGAAAATATTTACCGGTGCAAAGAGTGCTCCAACCTCAGTGGTGCCCAGGTAAAAAAAGGTAAATTGTAATACCCTCTGCCGCCATCACAAGGTGGTGCTACACGGTCCACATTTACATAGAGAATTCCCGCCCCTCTCCTCGTCCCCCACACCCCTGCATGAGGCCACGGCCACATAGCCTCATAGCCATGGACCACATAGCCCATGAGGCCACGGCCACATAGCCACATAGCCATGGGCCACATAGCCCATGAGGCCACGGCCACATAGCCACGGCCCCCCACAGCCAAAGTTGTATTTGTTCACCTCGTAAAGTATACAAGTGTTTATAGCTGGATTACCTGGTGTTGCTCAAGCGAAAAAGAAACATTAACATATTTTAAATGAGGGCAAATATAATGAAAAAGCAATTACGTACAAATCAGAATCCATCACAAATGTCAAATCATCATTTCACCTTTGTGTTGAATATATGCTGGTGGGTGAATGGGGTGAATGTGCCGTTCATCACGTTTCTGAGTTAAGTGTGATGCCTATCAGGAAGAAGAAGAATCCTTACCACCAACTTTGTACACTTCCGGAATTGTTTGATTTATTTGTGTTCAAATGTCTGGTGATTGCTTTGTATTTATTTATGCGAATGTGTACTCGTATATAACTGTCATTAATATAAAAAAAAGACTTCGGCACGACAGAGCGATTTTTTAAAAATCCATTAAAAATGAACTTTCTTTTCTTGCCTAAAACACTCCCGGCACTCACTGATGCACCTCTGAAAGTTTGATGAAGATCCGTTCAGCCATCTCCGAGAAAGTGGGGACACACACACAGACCAACGCCCTCTTTTATAGTATAAGATGAACCACAGAGCCAAGATAATCTACGAATATAGACCATACTGAAATAGACACGTACTCCCTCCAGACGAGACTTTTGCCTACAGAACATAATGTTTTTCCGACCGAGCTGGTACGCCGTGATGCTATAGAACTCCAAGAACTGAACCTCCTTGTTACCACCTAGTACATAACGTATTGCTATATCTTAATTACCAATGCTACTCCATCAACATCTCACACTGCCAGCTGGTCAGTGACACCTTCATCTTCAACCATCTCTCACTCATCCTCAAGTTGTGTATCCGTCTCCTTTCAGTCTCCTTTTCTCTGTGTGTCTATGTCTCTCTGTGTGTCTATGTCTCTCTGTGTGTCTATGTCTCTCTGTGTGTCTATGTCTCTCTGTGTGTCTATGTCTCTCTGTGTGTCTATGTCTCTCTGTGTGTCTATGTCTCTCTGTGTGTCTATGTCTCTCTGTGTGTCTATGTCTCTCTGTGTGTCTATGTCTCTCTGTGTGTCTATGTCTCTCTGTGTGTCTATGTCTCTCTGTGTGTCTATGTCTCTCTGTGTGTCTATGTCTCTCTGTGTGTCTATGTCTCTCTGTGTGTCTATGTCTCTCTGTGTGTCTATGTCTCTCTGTGTGTCTATGCCTCTCTGTGTGTCTATGCCTCTCTGTGTGTCTATGCCTCTCTGTGTGTCTATGCCTCTCTGTGTGTCTATGCCTCTCTGTCTGTCTATGCCTCTCTGTCTGTCTATGCCTCTCTGTCTGTCTATGCCTCTCTGTCTGTCTATGCCTCTCTGTCTGTCTATGCCTCTCTGTCTGTCTATGCCTCTCTGTCTGTCTATGCCTCTCTGTCTGTCTATGCCTCTCTGTCTGTCTATGCCTCTCTGTCTGTCTATGCCTCTCTGTCTGTCTATGCCTCTCTGTCTGTCTATGCCTCTCTGTCTGTCTATGCCTCTCTGTCTGTCTATGCCTCTCTGTCTGTCTATGCCTCTCTGTCTGTCTATGCCTCTCTGTCTGTCTATGCCTCTCTGTCTGTCTATGCCTCTCTGTCTGTCTATGCCTCTCTGTCTGTCTATGCCTCTCTGTCTGTCTATGCCTCTCTGTCTGTCTATGCCTCTCTGTCTGTCTATGCCTCTCTGTCTGTCTATGCCTCTCTGTCTGTCTATGCCTCTCTGTCTGTCTATGCCTCTCTGTCTGTCTATGCCTCTCTGTCTGTCTATGCCTCTCTGTCTGTCTATGCCTCTCTGTCTGTCTATGCCTCTCTGTCTGTCTATGCCTCTCTGTCTGTCTATGCCTCTCTGTCTGTCTATGCCTCTCTGTCTGTCTATGCCTCTCTGTCTGTCTGTCTATGCCTCTCTGTCTGTCTATGCCTCTCTGTCTGTCTATGCCTCTCTGTCTGTCTATGCCTCTCTGTCTGTCTATGCCTCTCTGTCTGTCTATGCCTCTCTGTCTGTCTATGCCTCTCTGTCTGTCTATGCCTCTCTGTCTGTCTATGCCTCTCTGTCTGTCTATGCCTCTGTCTGTATATGCCTCTGTCTGTATATGCCTCTCTGGCTGTATATGCCTCTCTGGCTGTCTATGCCTCTCTGGCTGTCTATGTCTCTCTGGCTGTCTATGTCTCTCTGTGTGTATGTCTCTCTGTGTGTATGTCTCTCTGTGTGTATGTCTCTCTGTGTGTATGTCTCTCTGTGTGTATGTCTCTCTGTGTGTATGTCTCTCTGTGTGTATGTCTCTCTGTGTGTATGTCTCTCTGTGTGTATGTCTCTCTGTGTGTATGTCTCTCTGTGTCTATGTCTCTCTGTGTCTATGTCTCTCTGTGTCTATGTCTCTCTGTGTCTATGTCTCTCTGTGTCTATGTCTCTCTGTGTCTATGTCTCTCTGTGTCTATGTCTCTCTGTGTCTATGTCTCTCTGTGTCTATGTCTCTCTGTGTCTATGTCTCTCTGTGTCTATGTCTCTCTGTGTCTATGTCTCTCTGGCTGTCTATGCCTCTCTGGCTGTCTATGCCTCTCTGGCTGTCTATGCCTCTCTGGCTGTCTATGCCTCTCTGGCTGTCTATGCCTCTCTGGCTGTCTATGCCTCTCTGGCTGTCTATGCCTCTCTGGCTGTCTATGCCTCTCTGGCTGTCTATGCCTCTCTGGCTGTCTATGCCTCTCTGGCTGTCTATGCCTCTCTGGCTGTCTATGCCTCTCTGGCTGTCTATGCCTCTCTGGCTGTCTATGCCTCTCTGGCTGTCTATGCCTCTCTGGCTGTCTATGCCTCTCTGGCTGTCTATGCCTCTCTGGCTGTCTATGCCTCTCTGGCTGTCTATGCCTCTCTGGCTGTCTATGCCTCTCTGGCTGTCTATGCCTCTATGTCTCTATGTCTCTCTGTGTCTATGTCTCTCTGTGTGTATGTCTCTCTGTGTCTATGTCTCTCTGTGTCTATGTCTCTCTGTGTCTATGTCTCTCTGTGTCTATGTCTCTCTGTGTCTATGTCTCTCTGTGTCTATGTCTCTCTGTGTCTATGTCTCTCTGTGTCTATGTCTCTCTGTGTCTATGTCTCTCTGTGTCTATGTCTCTCTGTGTCTATGTCTCTCTGTGTCTATGTCTCTCTGTGTCTATGTCTCTCTGTGTCTATGTCTCTGTCTGTCTATGCCTCTCTGTCTCTGTCACTCACACTCTGTTACTCACACACACTCTCTGTCTGTCACTCACACACACTCTCTGTCTGTCACTCACACACACTCTCTGTCTGTCACTCACACACACTCTCTGTCTGTCACTCACACACACTCTCTGTCTGTCACTCACACACACTCTCTGTCTGTCACTCACACACACTCTCTGTCTGTCACTCACACACACTCTCTGTCACTCATACACACTCTCTGTCTGTCACTCACACACACTCTCTGTCTGTCACTCACACACACTCTCTGTCTGTCACTCACACACACTCTCTGTCTGTCACTCACACACACTCTCTGTCTGTCACTCACACACACTCTCTGTCTGTCACTCACACACACTCGCTGTCTGTCACTCACACACACTCGCTGTCTGTCACTCACACACACTCGCTGTCTGTCACTCACACACACTCTGTCTGTCACTCACACACACTCTCTGTCTGTCACTCACACACACTCTCTGTCTGTCACTCACACACACTCTCTGTCTGTCACTCACACACACTCTCGCTCTGTCACTCACACACACTCTCGCTCTGTCACTCACACACACTCTCGCTCTGTCACTCACACACACTCTCGCTCTGTCACTCACACACACTCTCTGTCTATCTCTCTCAAAATGTGGTGGACAGATTAGGTGTGCGACAAGAACGAAACGATTCAATTTTGGTAAAGATTCGGATCCAAGTATTTTTTTTAGTGATTCTTCATCATTCACACTTAAAAAAGATGTAGGAATCTGTACATCTTCTAAGCTCATGCCTAATATACAAGGCAGACCCATGCAACTGTTTAGCCAGAAGAGCCTTTTTATAATATTCAAAGTGTCCCTGGCTACACTAGAACTGCTTTGTGTACAGACAGACATGTTGATGTATGGCAGGCATTTCCTGGTGGTCAGGACGAACATAGCAGTAACTGGTGTGGCACTTAGTTCCTTGTATCCACTAAGACTACAGTAATGCTAATGGGGTCTGATAGTGATATCGACAGACTGACACCGGCCACCCGCCCCCCACCACACGTACCCCCTACACTCCCCCACCCCATACAGCCCCCGCCTGGATCTCAGAATGACGCTGTCTCCACTAAGACTAAGAGTAAGATGGGAACACAAAACAGGACAAGCTGCGGAAAGACGCGCAATTGACATTCGTGTCACCTTTAAATCCTTTTTAAAATAATTCAGACATCATCCTGCTCATGAGAGGAAAACGAACGAATAACGAACATTTGAATTACAACGTGGTGGCAATGAAGGACTAACGCGGCGAACGAATCAGGCTCAAGAGAGGCCTCAGGCTCACTCACCGCGAAGGTCCAACTCGCGGTCGCGAATGGCGTTCGTGTGCTGCACGGCTTGCTCGATCAAATCTGGCGTTAACTTCACCATGTCAGTGTTAACCGACTCACTAAACCTGGAAAGTAAAATAAGATCCAAACGGCAAATAGAACGAAAAGTGGAAAGAAAAGACCCGCGCGGCCTCGCAGCACACGCTCGCACAGGACTTCTGAACCGGAAACAGTTTATTTAGTTATTTATTTTTCAACATCTTATTCTAAATTCATAGTACAAGAGCTAACATTTTCTATTTGCTAATCGTATAATTGATATTGTTTGGGTTTTCTATTTTTTATTTCTCAAAGCCGCGCAGCCATCGAACACACCGCTTAGCGCCGATACCCTTTTTATGTGTGTTGGTTGGAAAGTGCATCGGCTTTTTGGAGGTGGCTGTCTTTGGAACTTGGCAGAGTACGTAATAAATAGATGGTCCTTTAACGACTCGTTTGTTAAGCTCGATATATTATCACCTTCATAATTCAGCTGTTTGTGAAACCTGAACTTTGCAATCCCTTTGAGGTATTGCTTCTTCCAATGCAGTGTCCACGAAACAACATCATACCTGTGAAGCACCAATTTGTATGAAATTGAAAATTCATATACCGAGAGCAGGTAACTCATGCTGAATATCCACCAATCAGTATGCTGTGACGGTATTCCGAGGTGCAACTGTGTTTTACTATTTTCCCAGCCAATTTGAATCATTGGGCGTGGTTATGACGTCATACCTTAATCGTAATAATCTTCTATCTATAATTCCATTAATCTCTGTGTGTATGTGTGTTTGTATGTGTGTATGTGTGTATGTTTGTCTGTGACCGCTGTTTCTCGACAACTACCGGTCCGATATACTTGAAACTTGCCAGGTATATTGCTGGGGACCCGAGGATGTGCCTTTTCAAGGTTTGAAATTAATCGGACAAGTAGTTACCGAGCTATGGCGATTTCTTTACCAAACACCGCAAGCCGTTCGCTTTGGACCAAACCATTTCATGTAAATAGAGGGGGGGGTTCTGTGGTCGTTGCGAATGGACCAAACCATTCATGTAAATAGAGGGGGGGGGGGGTTCTGTGGTCGTTACTGCCACGTGGTTTCAAAGTTTTTTTTTGTTGTTGTTGTTTGCACGCATGTTTTTTTGCACCCACGTACGGGCACGCCCTAGGATGTTTACACACACACACCCCTACACAAATTTTTTTTTTTTTTTTTTTTGGCAAGGAACGGGCACCCACGTACGGGCACGTCCTAGCTTATATATAGTACGGGCATGCCCTAGTCTATCTATAATTCCATTAATCTCTGTGTGTATGTGTGTATGTATGTGTGTTTGTATGTGTGTATGTTTGTCTGTGACCGCTGTTTCTCGACAACTACCGGTCGTAATAATCGTGTACAGACATACTTTCCGATATACAATGTATAGTATATTTCCGATATACTAGGACAATCGGTCCGATATACTTTAAACTTGCCAGGTATATTGCTGTTGCTGGGGACCCGAGGATGTGCCTTTTCAAGGTTTCATATTAATCGGAGAAGTAGTTACCGAGCTATGGCGATTTCTTTACCAAACACTGCAAGCCGTTCGCTTTGGACCAAACCATTGCATGTAAATAGAGGGGGGGGTTCTGTGGTCGTTGCGAATGGACCAAACCATTCATGTAAATAGAGGGGGGGGGGTTCTCTTTGGCTTTGGCTTTGGCTTTTGGCTTTGGCGTTCGCTTTGGACCAAACCATTTCATGTAAATAGAGGGGGTGGATTGTCACCGTACTCGCAAGCCGTTCGCTTTGGACCAAACCATTTCATGTAAATAGAGGGGGGGGGGGGATTGTCACCGTACTCGCAGGCCGTTCGCTTTGGACCAAACCATTTCATGTAAATAGAGGGGGGGGGGGATATAATTTTAGATATATATATAGTACGGGCATGCCCTAGTTATATTAAACTAGAACAGCACTCAGTCGAGAGCAAACCTCCGCCTGGTTGGCCATATCACTCATTGGTGAAGAATCACTTTAAAATTAAATAATTCTCATATCCGAATACACATTCAGATCTTCACCAAAATCGAATCGAATCGTCCATGTCAGACACCCAACCGGTCCACCAAGTTTCGTCCAAATCCGTCCACAACTTTTTGAGACATCCTGCTATGTATCGATTTTGGCCCTATCTCACAATGGTGAAGAATCACTTTAAAAATTCTACTAGCCGGATCCAAATCCGGATCTTCACCAAAATCTAATCATTTCGTCCTCGTCACATACGCTACATCTCTGCCAAATTTCGTCCGAATCTGCCCACAACTTTTTGAGATATTTTGTTCACAAACAAACAAACGGACAAACGGACAGCCAAACAGACAGGGGTGAAAACATAACCTCCATCCACCTTTGGTAGCGGAGGTAAACAATGAAATGCCCTGAAACTCAAACTTGTTCTGTACCTTATCATAATAAACGCATGTACCAAGTTTCAGTTGAATATATCAGAGGGTATGGGAAAAAGTCTGAAAAACCACAGGTGGGACAGACTGACGGACAGAGGGAGAGAAAACCCATAGTCCACTCCTGTGGAACCAGTAAGGAACTAGAATGGTACTGGTAGAGAGCATACATCCGCCAGGTGAACAGTTTGACCATATCTGGATCCGGAGCTGAACCAAAATCTCATCGGCTTGTTGTCATCAACTACCAAACTCATCCACCAAGTTTTGTCATAATCCATCCATAACTTTTTGAAATATGCTATAAATCGTTTTGGCCCGATCACTCAATGGTGACGAATCACTTAAAAACTTTTTAAATTGTCGTATCTGGATTCGCATCTTCACCAAAATGGATTTGATTCGTCCTTGTCCGACACCCAACCTGTCCACCAAGTTTCGTCAGAATCCATCCATAACTTTTTGAGACATCGTACTATACACAAAGAATTAAGGTAAGCACCCCTACACAACGAATTAAGGTAAGCACCCCCTAATATATATTCTTTGTGTATATGTATACATTGGCATATATTCTAAGGTATGTGAGATCAAATAATGATTGGTATGACATTAGTTATTGACGTTATTGACGTTATTGACGTCACTTACACGTTATTGACATTACACGTTATTGACGTTATTGACGTTATTGACGTTATTGACGTTATTGACGCAAAGATCGCTAGAGGTCTTCTCAGAACAATGACTGTACGTTAGAAAACATAAACGTCATCCACACTGTCCGTGATGGACCTATAGCTCCATACTTAAATTGAGGTGAAAATATGCCTAAAATTCCCAAAAAATTTCACCTTAAATTATGCAGAATAAAATATTGAAAACGGCATGATTGTTATGTTTTTATGTGACCATAATATCACTTCTCCAGAAAATATAGCAATATCATGGGTATATTACACTGTTTTGACGACAACAAACTTGTAATGTGCGAGGTTGTAAAAAAACGGGGGGGGCGCTTAACTTAATTCTTTGTGTATATATATCGGTTTTTAGCCCAATGACTTAATGGTGAAGAATCACTTGAAAAATTCTGTGATCCAGATCCAGATTCGTATCTTCACCAAAATGGAATTGATATGTCCTCCAACCTGTTCACCAAATTTTGTCCGAATCCACCACTGGAACATCACATCTCAAACAGGTCTAAATTCTCCCTCCTCCCCCCCCCCCCCCCCCCCCACCCACTCTCTTTTCTTTTACCTATTATTTTTCTTTATACCCTGGCAAATATTCCTTTGTTATTTTGCTTCCCAGCACCGTTTTGGGATTATGTAGGGATATCTGGTCGGGCATTTTATTGACCTGTCTGCATTATCTTAGCACCTCTCTTTATATAAGTACTTATTTATCACCACATCACTGGGATTTCCTATGGTTTATCCTATTGGTTGTGTACCCTGTGATTTTATTTATCCTGAGTAAAGGATTTTCATTCATGCCACTGTTTTGAATTTGCATTGCATTACTGGATTGGCATACATTTGCATACTGTGTGTCAGTGAGTGAGGGTGTAAATTTGCATCGGCATTCCAATGATAACTCTGCTCGGTCACATTTGACTGCTTATACAGCACGACCCGCACACGGGGAATGTATTGACCTCCCGAGCACGTCAACTAGGACCTCCAGAGCAATAGACCATACCCCGATCCCTTTACCCAGGCGCCAGGTCGTAACACTGTTTCAATGTAGTTCGTTGTTTAGGTTACCCTTCTCAACCCATCCTCAGTGGACAATGTGCTGTGGAAGTGCACTTTATAATTTTTGTCATTATTGAAATATTTTTTTGAGAGGGTCATTAACCAGTGTGGCAGGTACATTCAAGTGTAAGGTGTGCACAGAGGGAGCTGCAGATGGAGGAAATGTTGAGTTGGATCTTGGAGACGGCGTGAAGCTGGAAGGTGTGAAAACATTTTGCTACCTCGGAGACATGCTGAATGGAGAAGGTGGATCAGACTCGGTATTGGTTGCTGGAGTGAGATGTGCATGGAATACGTTTCGGGAACTGAGTGGCTTGCTGACGAGGAGGGGAGTGTCGTTGAGGCTGAAGGGAAAGGTGTATGCTGAATGTGTGAGAAGTGTTATGATTTATGGGAGCGAGACATGGGTCATGAACGTAGAGCAGCAACGAAGGCTGGAAAGGGTGGAAATGCGAATGGTTCGGTGGATGTACGGAGTATCGTTGAGAGAGAGGAAGACAAATGATGAATTGCGAAAGATGATGGGAATAGAGCCTGTGATGGATGCTGTGAAGAGAAACAGTTTGAGATGGTTTGGTCATGGGTTGAGGAAGGATGAAAGTGACTGGTTGAGAAGAGTGATGGAAATGAATGTAGAAGGAAGTAGAGGACGGGGAAGACCGAGAAAGACTTGGCTATAGATGGTCGAAGAAGAAATGCGGGCAAGGTGGTTAACAAGGGGAGATGCAGAAAATATGGCAAAATGGAGAAGATTGTCATGGGGACCGCAAGGCTACCCCCTGCTCTTGCAGGGAAAATTGCCTTAAAATGCCTGTTGTTGTTTGTTGTATTTAAATATTGTTTTGATCACAACATAATTATACTCCATATTATAAGATAAAGGAAAATGATTTGTAATACCGGCTACCACTAAAGATGGCGCTATTTCCATGATGTTAATTTTGGAGTTTTGGAGACATCCACATTTGCTCCATTATCGTAAGACTCGCAGAGTACCCGCCAGACGGGCGATCTTGTTTCAAGCATGCAAGATGTTCTTCTGACACAGATTTATTTGGGCGGTATATAGGCAACTGACAGATCCCTCAATCGCTGTCGAAAAAAAATAACCTGGGTTAAATGCAAGAAGCAAAAACATGCATACTGCTTACAATTCAAAACCTCTCACTGCACTGTAGTAAGGGAAACATATGAAAATCTGTTAACTAAATTGTTACCAAAAAATTTCTTCACCAATATGTTTGTAAAGGTGTGTAATAACACGTGTTAAAATGTTGAAGTTCAACTCCCGTGGGAAACCCAGAAAAAAAGCTGTTGAATTCGGGTACCGAAAAATTATTTTCGAGAATTTTTATTTTTTTAATCGGCCCTTAAGTAACTTATGAGGGGTCAAATAAGGGTTTTTCATGATTCTGAGTTGATTGTTAACATTTATATTTCACCACAGACACTCCTTTGTGGAAAAATAATTTCTAAATATATCTCATTTTCTACTTTGCAGGACATGGAGTCTAGCAATATGGATGAAGACGTTACTCCACCTGTGCTCAATTGCTTCATCTGTGCACGCTCGGATACACCAGCTGAAAGGCTCATACAGGCAACTCCAAAGGGATACTCAACTTTATTGAAACAAGCAGAAACTGTCGAAAATGTTACTGTTGTGGAACGTATGAAGGAGGCTCAAAAGGAAGGAAAACTGAGGTACCACCAGAAGTGTAAAAATGATCTGTACAACAACTTTGTTGCAACCACCAAGAAGTCAGCTCAAGCATCAAAGGCAGAGAAAGAGTCATCAAAGTTGAAGAGAAGACGCACTACTTGTGAGGTCAGTTCATCAACTGGCTGCAGTTCTAGAAGATCACAGTCAGTTGACCTCCTGTATAAGGATGTATGCATTCTTTGCAACCAACCAGCCCAGCTCTACAAAAATAATCCAGCACAAGCTAGAAAGAAATACAGAGTGCCAGATAATTTGACTGCAGATACACTGAAGGCAAGCTTGCTGAAGACAGCACGGAGTCGCGGGGATGACTGGGGCACTGAAGTCACTGGACGCCTGGAAGGGATCAACGACTTGGTAGCAGAAGAAACACTGTACCATTTGCGATGCAAACTTATGTTTGCGAGAGGTGACAGTTTGTCCAAGACTGATGAGGAAGGAAAAAGGAAGAGAGGACAGAGGAGTATTGATGAGGAGCGAGAGGCAGTTTTTATTGAATTCTGCGAATGGTTAGACTCAGAATTAGAGCATGGGGTAATGAACATGGACCAAGTCCATGAAAAGCTGCAGGAGTTTGATCAGTCACCAGAGAAGAGCCTTTCTTATTCAAAGCATTGGCTAAAGATAAAACTTCTAGAGAAATACGAAGACACCTTGTATTTCACAACACAGTAAAGAAGGGCAGATGTACTCTGTCTCAAAGATGGCACCGACAATATTCTGCGAGGGCATCATGCTAATCTTGACCATGGAGATGAGAAGACTCAGATCATAAAGACGGCACTCAAGTTCATATCCAATGATATTGCCTTGATTGATTTAGGTCCAAAGTCATACCCCACCACACACAGTATGACTGACATCGATAGTCAGCTGACACTTGTTCCTGCAAGCCTTCAAGACCGATTTTCAAGACAGACGAAATAGTTGCAGTTTGGGGGCAGAATTTTATTAAGGCCTGTCGACCTCGGTCTGGAGTATTGCCACACCAAATGGGGCTTGCCATACAACTTGATCATAGATTTGGGTCAAAATGGATGCTCAACAAGTTCCACTGGCTGGGATACACTGAGTCTTACACGGAGACACAAAACTACAAATACTGCTTCCTTAATAGTAGGAGTGGAGATGATGTTCCAGATACTTCTGGCACTCTTGACACCATTGTGGAGGAAACCGATGAACAGATCAATGATGAGGTTGCGGTTGATGCTGCGCTTGAGGATCAATCAGTGATGACAGCCAAAGTGCCAGCCAGTGAAAGTGAATTGTCAAGTAATGATCAGGTGGTCTTTATGGAGGTTAGGGAAACAAACAATGCAGTCACTCAGTTTGTTGGAGACAATATAGATTTAAACATTGTCTCTATTCACGGAAACACTCCCTTTCACTCAATGGGTTGGATCGAAGTCACCTCTCCGGCACCACCTTTGCCAGATCCACAGACAACAGCAGCTTTCCCCCGGGTGAAGTTGAAGGCACTCGACAAAGCTAAGATCCTGAGAGGAACTGAAGTAAAGATTATTCCATTTACGAACAGGAAACAGATAGGAACGAACGCAATCATGTTTCTCCCCCTCGCTGAGCTTTCCTCCTCCCTGGCTCATGATCAGCCACTCCTCACTCCAGGTGACACACTCTGGGCAGCGGGGTGGGTGATCAAAGCCAACGATCCTGAGTTCCCACACTCCAACTGGAATGGCTGGATGAAGAGAATCCATGCTAATGATGCAAAGCAGAGCACATAGATCGAGTTCCTCCCAGTTATTGAAGGAGACCCTAATGACCTCAACACCATCTTCACCACTCTGAAAGAGTGCATACGGCGCGCTGGGGTCGCTATAGTGACCTTTGATCTTCCGATTTGGCTGAAGGCTGTGAATATAATAAAGCAGGCAAATCTACCCGTCATTCCAAGGTTGGGTGGTTTTCACCTGCTGAAGTCTTATCTTGGATCAATGGGTAACATCATGGAAGATTCTGGACTACTAGATGTGATCCAGTTGATCTATCCTGGAAGTACGACAGCCAACCACATCATGGATGGAGGATGTTTTGACAAGGCAATCCGTGTTCACCTCCTCATCGATGCAGCCATCTATCAACACATCATGAAACTTGCCTTCACTGAGGAGGAGCGTGGTGACATGAAGACCTTCATGGAGAAGGTGGCTGATGGGAAGATGGGAGCCAGACACTCAGACCCAGTAGTGCCAGTGTTTGAGCAACGGTTTGAAGAAACCTTCAAACGACTCGCAAAAGGAGGAAGAACACCTGCACTCTGGGTGGAGTACCACCACATGGTAGATGTGATCAAGGTCTTTATCAGAACCGAGCGACTTGCAGACCACAATGGGCATCTGTCCTGCATTGTTACCAAGATGCTTCACATCTTTGCCGCTGCAGGCCATCATCAGTATGCCAAGGGCGCACGGCTGTACTGTCAACTCATGAAGGAACTAGAAACTTTGCCTGCTTACAAAGACACCTTAGAACGTCTCACTGCCCACGGGAACCACGTTGTCCGTTACTCAAGTCATGAGTGGTCCGGCACATGGTATGACATTTGCATTGAGCAGACATTAATGAAGGCAGCCAAGTCACAAGGTGGACTGAGCAGAGGAAGAATGAGAAACAGTTTTTCTGGCCACAAATGCTGGGTGCTCACCCTCAGTCACCTGTCTGATGTCAACCGGCGGATGGAGGAGGACGTCAGTAAACATGTTCCAGTCCACAGAGCCCCAGTGACTATGGATGGACAATAGGTGTGCATGGGTATGAGCCAGTTCCAACACTGGACCCCACGGCTCCTGAGGAGCTATTGCAGTTCACGAGCTGTAATTGTCATGGAGATTGCAGCTACATTCAAATGTAAGGTGTGCACAGAGGGAGCTGCAGATGGAGGAAATGTTGAGTTGGATCTTGGAGACGGCGTGAAGCTGGAAGGTGTGAAAACATTTTGCTACCTCGGAGACATGCTGAATGGAGAAGGTGGATCAGACACGGCAACGGTTGCTAGAGTGAGATGTGCATGGAAGAAGTTTCGGGAACTGAGTGGCGTGCTGATGAGGAGGGGAGTGTCGTTGAAGCTGAAGGGAAAGGTGTATGCTGCATGTGTGAGAAGTGTTGTGATTTATGGGAGCGAGACATGGGTAATGAACGTCGAGCAGCAACGAAGGCTGGAAAGGGTGGAAATGTGAATGCTTCGGTGGATGTGCGGAGTATCGTTGAGAGAGAGGAAGACAAATGATGAATTGCGAAAGATGATGGGAATAGAGCCTGTGATTGATGGTGTGAAGAGGAACAGGTTGAGATGGTTTGGTCATGTGTTGAGGAAGGATGAAAGTGACTGGTTGAGAAGAGTGATGGAAATGAATGTAGAAGGAAGTAGAGGACGGGGAAGACCGAGAAAGACTTGGCTAAAGATGGTGGAAGAAGAAATGCGGGCAAGGGGGTTAACAAGGGGAGATGCAGAAAATAGGGCAAAATGGAGAAGATTGTCATGGGGACCGCAAGGCTAACCCCCGCTCTTGCAGGGAAAATGGCCTTAAAATGCATGTTGTTGTTGTTGTTGTAAATACACCATCTACGTCATAAAAGTGAGAGAACTATCCCATACGTAACCTTTCAATAACACAACGCGCTGTATGAATAACATTGTTACCGTACCCCATGCATGTTACCACAAAGCGGGGTTAAGCAACTAGTTCACTTTGTCTGTCTGACAAACGTCAGTCAATGATCGAGGAACTACACAATTTCAATTCAATTATATATATTTTTAACACTGCAGATAAATAATCTGAGCATGAACCTGCTCTTTAGTAGCAATTTGCAAAATTATACGGAGTCTCATCCTGTGCACACATGCGCACTCTTCAGCCTGTCTTGTCAATCAAACAAAATTGAAAATAATTTCAAACAGGAAAGTTACTGTTTTTGGAGATGTTATAAAGGACATAAACAACAGGCATGAACTAATTTAACATGTTAGATAAGGTGCTGTAAAAGAGGGTGCATCATCGGTGGTAAACTTCCATTTCAGTTTTTTTCTTTTGACAGCCTTAAAAACTTGTGTTATTTCCATTGAATGATATATACATATTGTTATGTTGTGGGGGGGGGGGGGGGGGGGGTGGGTAGAGGAATATCTAGAGCCAGGTAGATCTGCATAGGTAGGTGCTCGACTGTCATGATAGGGAATCTACCTGTAATAAGTTCTGTGTGTAGCCCGGATGTCGGTATAAGTTGTTTCTGTGTCCCCACCACAAGGGGGCGAGCATGCTAATTAATGCAGGGATTATGGGTAAAATTCCCTCGTTTGTCGTCCCCTCTGTCGCCAACCCAGTGTCCATTATGGCAACGCACTCATATAGACACTTAGATCGGTCCCTTAGTGCACACATTAATTAAATCCCCTCCCTTACAAAAAGAGTTACAGGAAAGACAAGCAGGAAGAAGCCACGTACAACGCCGGCATTGGCGTCAAACATCGTGCAAGGCAGGCTATAGCCACGCCCAGGGAACGTGTGATTGGTTGGTGGAAGGGAGCGGTGCATTGATTGGCCACCGACCATTGACACCTCGGCCAATCAGTGCGAAAGGCGCAAAGATTCGGCCAATCAGGGTGGAAGGCGCAAAACGACCATTCAGAAACAGGTCGCTAGTTGGAGAACAAGCGCCAGTGACGTGAAAAGGCGGGAAAGATCACAAAGAAGGGAGGGACTGATTGGAACGCGCCAGAATTGACGTCAGACCACGTCAGATCACGGGAGACAAAAACGGGTGGTTGGCAGGCATTCTGAGTTCGTGCTGGTTCTGTGCGGGTGCTTGTGCTTGAGTGTGTTCGATTCTGGTGCTTCCCTGGTCATCTTCCCTGCGTTCGTCCCTGCGGTCTTCCCAGATTCGTTCATGCTTCCTCCCGGCGTTCTTCCCTGGTGTTTCGTCATCTTCCCTGTGTTCTTGTCGTGGTGCTTGGAGCGGTGCTTGGTGCTTGGAGCGAGGCATGGTGCTGCGAGCGGACGGGACCTCGTGTGCAACCGTCGAGGGGCGAGTGAGGCGTGCCTCTGAGCGGGTCGCTCGGGGTCCAGCAGGGCGTGAACGAGGCAGAAGCCTGCTTCGCGCCAACCGGAGCCGTGCCCAGACTGCACGCTTGGGTCCCGAACACCAGAGCCTGGACGATTCCCTGACGATTGCGGACTACAGACACAGATAAGACGCACCACATCTCACACAAATACACAACAGTTTTATTTTATTGATTCCTCCTTTGTCTTGTATTTGAAATCTGTGAGTGGGGACGTCCCAACCTAGCATTAAGTTTTAGCACCGCGTTTCCCTGTCCCAAAATTTATTTTTAATAAACCCTTCTATTATTTTCTCTTTCATTCAAAATCTCGTGTTCGTTTTGAGTTCATTTCCTCCAGGATCGGAGCTGCCGTCGCATCGCTACAGGTAAGCGCTTGCCGCTTCTCCCTCTTCCTTCCGTGCTTTTATAGTCGAATCCGTAATTGATCGTCGCCTCAAGTAAAGCCCGTTCGGTCATCCGCGATCCTACGGTATTAACCGAGGGATTCGCACGACAATATATTTGAATGTTGTCGAACACAAATCACCTGTTTGCGTTTCCAAAAACCTTCAGTTTAGCAGTATTTGGGCAAAAATTTACACCATAATCGGCCAATCAAATTTTCCACGTGCTAGGGTGGAGTAATAGCAAAGATTCAGACAAAATGGCAGCGCCTAATGATGCAACCACAGAGCTAACTTTGCCCAAAAGATCTGTTTCTTTAGTACATAATTTTCTCAAAGATCGTTCTAAAATCGTCAGTTTCTCCGAGAAGTGTTGGCAGAAAGTTTAGTTGTGGACTGTTCCATTTGACCAATTGACTTCGTATAGTCGCCATCATGCCTGCTATTCAATGTTCCCCAACAAAGCTAATCTAGATTGTGCTCAGAAACACAAAGAGAGTTGAAAAGAAGTTTCCCATGTCCTTTTTATCCAAGACTACGTGGGGTAAGGTGTCCGTGGGGTTTTCTCCAGTTTTTACACAGGTTTTCAAGCATAAGAGGATTGTGCATTGCTTATGGCTATTTTCCTTCAATTTTGATGCCATAAAATAATTTATGGGCCTCCATGACATCACATTTGTGAAAAGACCAATATCTACCACATACTATAAATTGCCTCAATATTTGATCTCGCCCGGAAAGGGATGAGAGACTATTGCAACGCGCATTATTTTCTCCAAAACCACCCAACGAAAAAAATTGAAACTTGGCAAATGTCATCAACACCCCATGGGGTATACAGGGTGGTCATGATGACATCACCAGTCAAGTGGAATTCCAGCCAGAATTGGTCGAATTGAAATTCTTAAATCAGAATAATTGGTTCACGAGTTATCAAGTGACCACTATATTCGTCATGTGTGTGCGTCGGTCTGTGTGTCTGTCTGTCCGCAGCATAACTACCCGATGATATCATGCGATCTTGATGAAACTTGGGTGGGAGGTTGATATCATGATCTAGTTGTGTCTTGCCAAGAGTGGGCGTATTACGCCCATTGTGGGCGGAGCCACGCCCCAAAAAGATGTCTTTTTAGGGGGTAATCGAGTTCAAGCTACATCTTCTCCGAGGGGTTTGGTGGAATCTGACAGGGGTTTCGATATTTGGTTAGGCCAATATAATGTGTCTAGCCCCACGGAACTCGATTTTTCATTTTTCATTTTCTTTTCATTTTTCACCAAAGTTTCGGTATTGTGTGGCTAACTAACCTCATAACTGATCATACATTATTTTCTATCTCATTTCAAAGTCAGTAACCTTCGTTTTGACATTTCCGGGCCTGGCCTGTCCGGGCCTGTTTCAGTTATAATCCGTCCTTTGTCATTTAATACCGCTCGCTCGTGAACCATCGTCATCTCTTGACTTGTCTGAAACTTAGTCTATCTGATCTATGACCCGATAAGTGAATAATTAAATGTATGACATCATAATACGTGTGAATAAACCATTTGACATAATAGGGTGCATGGATGATGCAGGTATATGGGCCATAATATCAGGTAACCAAGGCAATGTATTTTTTTTCAATATGTGACGGTGCTCTTCAAGTCCCTTTCTAGTTGTTCGGTTGTTTTCTTTAGAGTAAGGATCCCAACAAAATTCTAATGGGTCATTTAGCAAAGTGCATTGTTTATATATCCAAAGAAAGCCACTGGCATGAAACATGCCAACCACATGGTGAATGTTTGTTTAGTATGTACCAAGCATGGTTCAAGTAAAGCATAATGGAGTACAGTTTGGATATTACAAGGGCATGTTCTGAACATGGAGAAAGTCTGATGTTGCCATCAATGGGGCGTGGCGCCAACTTGGGCCCCCTCCCCACCCCACCACATGGCATCACCATATGACACACAGCAGAAGTGACCATCTGAGGTTCACATTCCTACCGTGTTTGTGTTGGGGAACCTGAACCATAACCTCTGCCCAAAGCAGCCATGTATCACTTTGGTAGTCGTACATGGTGGTCCACAAAATGAGGTTCAGAAGAGGTCCGCAGTCTGCACACCCGAAAAATGTTGGGAACCACTGGATTTGGTCAACATTTATTTCAATATTACCACATGCACTTACTCAACCAAAATGTTAAAGCTATAAAAAATAAATAAAGCCAAAGCTACATATCAAGCTACGACAAAGATCAAAACAAGCACCACACAAGTCAAATGGTGATAGAAACATTTATTTCAAGTCCAAATTCCCCTCGCTCATGCATAACAAAGGAAAATAAATATAAAATTGGGTGATAGGGAAAGGACGAGGAGGTAGGGGCAGTAACAGGTGGATCAAATTACATCATTACAGAACGTGATCGCACACTTTAGAAAACTCTTAGATGCACAGTTTATACACATTTAGCATCATCATGGTCAGATACGGAAGTGGCATATCTAGACTCAACAGAGCTACTAGCTTGGGGTGGAGAAGGGGAAGGGGGGAGGAGGGGGGGAGGGGGGGAGGGGGGGAGGGGGGAGGGTGGGGGGGAGGGGTGGAGGGGGGGAGGGGGGAGGGTGGGGGGGGAGGGGGGGTGGGGGTGGGGGGGGAGGGGGGAGGGTGGGGGGGAGGGGGGAGGGGGGAGGGTGGGGGGGGAGGGGGGAGGGTGGGGGGGAGGGGGGAGGGTGGGGGGGGGGAGGGGGGAGGGTGGGGGGGAGGGGGGAGGGGGGAGGGGGGAGGGAGGCAGAGAAGGGGAGGGGGGAGGGGGGGAGATGGGGGAGGGGGTGAGAGGGGGGAGGGGGGAGGCAGAGAAGGGGAGGGGGGAGGGGTGGGGAAGCTTTTGACAAACAAGTTAGACAATACAGAATTCAAAGACAAGCATGGATGCAAGGTAGGTGAAACAGTTCATAAAAGAAGGACCTTGAACGTTCACCAAAATCTGGGGAAGTAATCCGAGCGAAGAGCGATAGAGGGTGATGACTGGATGTCGATTGAGGAAGAAATACTTATTAGGCTACATATTTGGCCAAGAACAAACAATATATAAAAGGGCAGGAAAAGGAAGAAAAGTTATTTTAAAAGACGGTGCACATCATTTTGCAGGACTTCCTGTAATACTCAATCGCTCCAGAATCAATTCAACAAACCCAACAAGCTCAGATGCCCAAATATAATGATACACATCGACTGCAACTCATCGTTACCACAAAATGGACAAAGAGAAAGAAACGAAGGAGTTGGGATCCCAGCACAAACCGATTTCTAGCTAGATCGGAGCGAGCAATGTGGCGGGATCACGAGAGACGAGCAGGAGGTTAAGGTATCGCAAATGGGTGGGAGCGAACGAGTGAGCGATCAACATGTCGAAGGAAATAACCGTGAAGAGTCGAGACTAAGTACTCTTCCCATCACAAGCCACGATCTTCACCTTGTCCACCTTCACAAGATCCATCACCTCCCGAAACTCCACGTCGTTCAGCACAAAGGTCCACACGTTGTCACAGAACCGGTAGGTATTCAGAGAGCCCTGCAAAGTGGACAAAGCATCTCACCACCAGCCGGGCATCGCGATGGACCACGCCAATCGCTGTCGTGCATACTCACCCTGAAGCTGATGCGGTTGCGGACCCGTTGTGCGAGCGCTGTATTTATCGCTTTGTCAAACTGCAGTAAAACCTGCAGGGCCAGCTGAGGGGTTATTTGTTGAGTCTGTGGGAAGACACACATTGAAATGTACAACGAAAAAAAAGGTATGTACCACGTATTCTCAACACACATCTACTATATAAGAGAGATGTCTGTGTGTGTGTGTCTGTGTCGCCATTTTTCTCAGAGATGGCTGAACGGATCTGCGTCAAACTCTCAGAGGTTCATCAGTGAGTGCCTGGGCGTGTTTTAGGCAAAAAAACAAAATGATTTGAAAAAAAGATCTTTTTTGGAGTTTAATTAATAAAAAATTTTTTAAAACCACTCGATAGTGTCTAAGCCTTTTTAAATTAATGACAGTTATATACAAGTACACATTCGCATAAATAAATACAAAACAATCACCAGACATTTGAATACAAATAATAAAACAATTCCGGAAGTGTACAAGTTGGTAGTACGGCTTCTTCTTCTTCCTGATCAGCATCACACTTAACTCAGAAACGTGATGAACGCCACATTCACCCACCAGCATATACATAAACCCCCTTCCTCTACCTCCTCCCTCCGCCAACCCCTCTCCATCTTACTCCAGTATCATGCCTGGCCAGCCAGTTCGTGAAAGACTTCTGCCAAAAAATATGGCAATAAAGAAGAAGCGAATGAACACGCGCAGGCTACGTACCAGGCGGTACCCATGTCACCATCGAAATACCTTTCCTTTACCACACTGCACAGGGCCAAACACACAGCTTGGTTATGTTATGGATGGAGCGACGTATGCAAAGAACACAAGCACAATGTCATGACCTACAAGGATCCGATGCTACCTGAGGGGGCAACGCTCCAATGAACGGTACCATACGAGGTACATGACGTAACGGATAAAATAAATAATTGTTCATCGTTTTATAACGTCAACTGCACAAATCTAGCAGCAGAGACGTACAAGTGCGGCCTGCACCCCCGGCCAAGCCTAGAGTAGCGAGCCCAGTGCGGCCTGCACCCCCGACCAAGCCTAGCCTAGAGTAGCAAGCCCAGTGCGGCCTGCACCCCCGGCCAAGCCTAGAGTAGCGAGCCCAGTGCGGCCTGCACTCCCGACCAAGCCTAGCCTAGCGTAGCAAGCCCAGTGCGGCCTGCACCCCGACCAAGCCTAGCCTAGCCTAGAGTAGCAAGCCCAGTGCGGCCTACACCCCGACCAAGCCTAGCCTAGAGTAGCAAGCCCAGTGCGACCTGCACCCCGACCAAGCCTAGCCTAATGTACTGTAGCAAGCCCAGTGCGGCCTGCACCCCGACCAAGCCAAGCCTAGAGTAGCAAGCCCAGTGCGGCCTGCACCCCGACCAAGCCTAGCCTAATGTAGTGTAGCGAGCCCAGTGCGGCCTGCACCCCGACCAAGCCCAGTGCGGCCTGCACCCCGACCAAGCCTAGCCTAATGTAGTGTAGCGAGCCCAGTGCGGCCTGCACCCCGACCAAGCCTAGCCTATTGTAGTGTAGCGAGCCCAGTGCGGCCTGCACCCCGACCAAGCCTAGCCTAATGTAGTGAAAGCAAGCCCAGTGCGGCCTGCACCCCGACCAAGCCTAGCCTAGCCTAGCCTAGCCTAGCAAGCCCAGTGCGGCCTGCACCCCGACCAAGCCTAGCCTAATGTAGTGTAGCAAGCCCAGTGCGGCCTGCACCCCGACCAAGCCTAGCCTAGCCTAGCCTAGCCTAGCAAGCCCAGTGCGGCCTGCACCCCGACCAAGCCTAGCCTAATGTAGTGTAGCAAGCCCAGTGCGGCCTGCACCCCGACAAAGCCTAGCCTAATGTAGTGAAGCAAGCCCAGTGCGGCCTGCACCCCGACCAAGCCTAGCCTAATGTAGTGTAGCGAGCCCAGTGCGGCCTGCACCCCGACCAAACCTAGCCTAGCCTAGAGTAGCAAGCCCAGTGCGGCCTGCACCCCGACCAAGCCTAGCCTAGCCTAGAGTAGCAAGCCCAGTGCGGCCTGCACCCCGACCAAGCCTAGCCTAATGTAGTGTAGCGAGCCCAGTGCGGCCTGCACCCCGACCAAGCCTAGCCTAGAGTAGCCTAGAGTAGCAAGCCCAGTGCGGCCTGCACCCCGACCAAATCTAGCCTAGTGTAGCGAGCCCCTTTCGCTCACCGACCAAATCTAGCCTAGTGTAGCGAGCCCCTCTCGCTCACCGACCTCAGGTCGATCTCTGTCTTATCTACAAGTACAACCCATAGAGTATCAGCGAGGCAGGTACAGCTCCCCTCACCTGTATGAGCTCATCGAGACTCTCCTGCAGACTGTTTCCTAGCGTCGTGTTCCTGTACAACTGGTACGCCATTCCTCCCGCAATATACCTCTTCACACGCTACGTCATCGCAAGCTACAAGTGCCCGCTTTAATCGGCTCGCGGTTATTACACTTTTATTCCTGTTTATTATTCCATCATCTTATTTCATGTTCATGACGCAGAGAAATGGCGATTTGAAATTCCTTTTCGCGATCTCATTCGGTCACTAACCTTTTAATTGCACTCCGTCATAGTTATGACGTTTCCTCCACTAGTTATCGGTCATTTACCACTAACATTTTCTGGCAGACATATTTCCACAAAAATGATGGAAGAAATAGTTGTGAACAATGAGAAATATTTCACGGTTCAAAAAAAGATTCCCCCTGCCGCGTTCCCGAGGGGCTCGATCTTCTTCCTCCGCTTCTTCCTCTTCTTCTTCATCAGCTTCGTTTTCTTCTTCTTCAACTTAGTTTTCTTCTTCCTCGTCAGACGTATTTTATTTATTTATGAATGCATAGAGTAAATAATTATCAATCCATATTAACGAAGCATATAAAACTCAATTTTAGAGTAAATATTAACATTATTCGTAATTAAACGGATTAAAAGACGGTGACAGCAACTTTTGTGTTTATTGGCGCTATTTTAACCGTACAATAATATTCGTCATCACGCTTTACGTGATGACGATTTGGAATTTTGTCTTTTTTCTTTTTTGTATACAAGATCGAAGCTCGTATAACAGCTTCTTTTTCTTTTTTTTCTTTTTTTTTCCTTTTTTTTTTCTTTTTTTTGTAATACAAGATCGAAGCTCGTGTAAGAGCTTGCACATTGAACATGAAAACATGCACATACACATAAAACATGCAATGAAGGGAGAGGTAGACAAGATGGGGAGAGAGGGGGAAGCACACAAGCACAACATTTGAGAGCAGGGACATCGGGAGATCTGTGGGAGGTAGAGGGCTTGGGGCGAGGGAAGGGGGGGGTGGGGGTGGGAGAGGTATAAAACATATGGACACTGCCAGGACTTCCAGGAAAGAAGTTGGAATTTCAAACAAGGTGGATCTGGGGTGAATTAGCGGGGGTAGAAAGATCAAGATTTTCGATGGGGGAAGATAAGAGATGGTGGTGAACAGCTGTTTTAAAGACCTGGAGGGAGGAGTGGGATTGAAAATCCTTTGTGTCACAAAGGATTTTCCTATCACACGAACCCGGGTTACACTCCCCCTAAAATAGATTAATTAATTATGTAAAATGAGTAAAAATCACGGGGCAACCCGGGTTACCGCGTGGTGGATCAAATGGCGGCTCGTCCGCAAAGGGAGCGCCGAATTCCATTTCGTTTTACTGATTTTGTGGCTGATACAGCGGACGGCAATGAACAGGATGAACAGAATGATTCCGATGGAAGCAGACAGGATAATGAACAATTATACCTGTCAAGTGATGACAATTTTATTGATTCTGAGGGGGATGACGAAGATGAAGATGAACATCAACATGGTCATGGTGACCGCGATGCCTTCCCGAGCCCGTTTTGTCTACGGACCACCACAGCTTTCCCAGAGCCAGATGATCAAGGTACGGTACAGTTGCGTATCCTTCATGGCTTCGACTTTGTCATTTTCAGGTGTTAGGCCATGCCCATCATGCCCATGGTTTACCGATACAGGTGTATTTACCGGCCAAACCTTCATCACTGAATCGAAGTGCAGTCTGTACAATAACAATGGCAATGGCATTGCAAATGCAAGTAACCATGGACAGTAGTCATGGTATTGTGTAGGCTAGCTATGCCTATGTCATGTGTATACCTGTATCATAGTATATATGTACAGCTGTGACCCGTGTGCTTCTGCACTGGATATTTTTGGCCCTGTCCAAACTTGCTGGGGTAGGCCTGTCATAGATTTTGGCTGGTGCTACATTCCTCATTTCTCGACTAAATATTTTGGCCTGCACCAACTCCGGCCGCCGTTTGCTGCAGTCCCCACCTGGCCATCGTGCATCGGTTGACCATTCATGGTATAAATGGCATCGTTATTGTCTTACGACATGTGATTTATGCGAATATCTAATTGACTGCGAAGGTTTTCCAAGGCAGCTTCCATTTGTAGCCAAGATCAGAAATGCCAGAAATTTATCCCACACCCATTGAGTCTATGATGTAATATGGAGTGAAATCTGCCGTGTAGTATTTTCTTCCATTCCACTTGACCTTTGACATGAAACAAAGTCGACGCATATTTTTTCGGTGTTTCATCTTTAGTAAAAATACAGGGGTGTGTGATGAATGTAAAACACACCTCGTATTTGTGTCTGAATGAAAATTCTGCATCACGAGTGTTGTTGGCTCAAGGATATCACGATGGTGCGAACACTCGGTATATTTTACCATTAGCCCTGCTAATATTGGTTGTGATTATTTTACGTCAGGCTGAGAGACAGGGCTTCTGCTGTTGAATTATTAGCAGCTTTCACATGTTCGATGACAGCCTGTTGAATCGGTGGCAACTTCACCTCGCCCCATCACACTTTTTTGTAGAACCATGTGGCGGATCACTAGCCTGGTGTTGGCTTAGCGGTTAGGGTGCCGGCTTGGGATCCTAGGATCCTGGGTTCGCAATCCCGGTCGATCGCTGAATTAATGTCAGGGGGGTTGACTCAGCCTGTCATCCTTCTGAGGTCGGCAAATTGAGTACCAGTTCACTGGTAATTCCCTGTGTGTCGCAAGAGGCGACTAACAGGGTTAGCGGCAGGAAGGGCATCCGGCCATAAAACATCGCTTCAAAAAGGGGACCACGGTGCCTGAAAAAGACCGTCCCCCTGCTCTGCGGGGAAAAATGGCCTCTACAGGTGGTTCTTCTAAAGGTGGTTCATGTGGCGGATCACTGCTCTTGCAATACTGTTTTCTCGTTCAGTGCAAGAATTGCCATTCCATGAGCAATCTGGGCCATGCCACCTTCCCCGTGCGGACATGAGTGAGGAGGATTTTTTGCTTTGTTTTCACTGAGGAGCTGAATACAAAAATTGTCGTAGAGTCAAATCGGTATTTCGAACAGTGGCACGAATAGTACTTGGACACAGTTCAGCAGGATGAGACTAAAAAATCCACATACTATGAGAAAAAGGTCAAGTGGTTCCAGGCCACAGGCCGTTACACAGTTGGCCACATACAGTCACGTAAAAAAGTAAGTACACCCCATGTAAAGTTTTGACTTTTTCAACATATTTCAACATACAGCTATTTGATCTTCATTTCAACAATATTGATAGATAAAGGTGATATAATATAACAAATATCATGAAACATTTACATTTTGTAGTCCATTGTATAATTTAAATAAACATAAATGCAAATTTCACATGTGGAAAAAGTAAGCACACCCTTGGCTCTATTAGGTGATATTGCCCCCTTTGGCATAAACAACCTCAAGTAGGCGTTTCTTATAACTGTCTAACAGTCTCTGACATCGACTGGGAGAAATTTTTGCCCACTCCTCCATGCAGAATTCTTTCAGCTGTGCGATGTTTGAGGGGTTTCTTGCATGCACAGCTCGTATCAAATCCCCCCACAACATCTCGATGGGATTTAGATCCGGGCGTTGACTTGGCCATTCCAGAACCCTCCATTTCTTTCTTTTCAGCCATTCCTTGGTGGATTTACTCTGGTACAATGAAGAATTCATAATGGATTCTATGATGGTGAGCTGCCCAGACCCTGATGCAGCAAAGCTGCCCCAAACCATAATATTTCCACCACCATGCTTTACAGTTGGTATCAGGTTCTTGTGGTCAAATGCTGTCTTTGGTTTTCGCCAAACATGTCTTCTGGTACTGTGGCCAAATAGCTCGACCTTTCACTCATCTGTCCAGAGCACATTGTTCCAGAAGTGCTGGTCTTTGCCTCGGTGTTCATTGGCAAACTTTAGTCTTGCCCTGATGTTCTTTCTGGACAGCAAAGGTTTCCTCCTGGCACACCTCCCATGTAGATCAAATTTGTGCAGCCTCTTTCTAATGGTAGACTCGTGCACTTTGACATCAACAGTGGCGAGAGCTACCTGTAGGTCCCGTGATGACATTCTGGGGTTCTTAGAGACTTCTTTCAGCATCTTGCGGTCTGCTCTTGGGCTGAACTTGCTGGGGAGGCCTGGCCTGAACAAGTTGGCAGTTGTTTGGAATCTTCTCCACTTGTAGATGATCTTCCGGACAGTCGAATGATTGATTTCAAATTGTTTGGAGATCTTTTAAAATCCCTTCCCAGACTCGTAGGCATCTATAACCTTCTTTCTGAAGGCCTCAGAGAGCTCTTTTGATCTAGGTATGGTGACGCCGGACACTTCAACAACAAAGAGCAAACCAAACTAAATGTCTGAGGTTTAAATAAGACAGGTTCTTCCAAGATCCTCTCTAACGATGTTCTAATCATTTGCACCTGAGCTGGTGCACCTGATTCAAATTTTAGGTATTTGAAGTGGTAATAAATGTCGGGGTGTACTTACTTTTTCCACATGCGAAATTTGCATTTATGTTTATTTAAATTATACAATGGACTACAAAATGTAAATGTTTCATGATATTTGTTATATTATATCACCTTTATCTATCAATATTGTTGAAATGAAGATCAAATAGCTGTATGTTGAAATATGTTGAAAAAGTCAAAACTTTACATGGGGTGTACTTACTTTTTCACGTGACTGTAGGAAGGTGTTTTTAAATTTATTTCAAAGGGCCATCCTCAACTCTTATATCATTTATTGCCACATCAAGGGTGACCAAGCTCGAACAAGGGATGATTTCATGATGAAAGTTGGATCGAGCCTATTGCGGAACAATACCGAACCAGCCAGGGCAAATGTTGTTGATCCAGAGTAGCCTGTGCGTCACCCTCCGAATGCCCAGGAGTGCACTGTTCATGGTCATGTGATACGTCTTCTGCCCGATGTTATCACAAGAACAGGCAAACGTCGCCAAGGAGAACGGGACTGTAACATTTGCAAAAGGGCAGGCAATAGGCGCCGTCGGTCTGTACAAGAGTGCACAAGATTTGACATTGGCATTTGTAAAGAATGCATCCCAAATCATAGATAGCATGGTTGAGGTGAGGGCACATTTTATCAGTGTTGTTCCTGGTCTCAGAATTCTATGGTGAGGGTTTTCACATTTCCTGCCCTTGGTTGCCTCAAGTTCAACCAGTTACTTCAAGTTCAATGCCTTTCATTTGAAGTTTGTATAACTGGAATTGTGGAATTATGGAATTGTTGTGATCTGTAATCCAGCCTGATTTGACTCTGGTATTTTTGCCTTATTTTTTTTGAGATAAACCCTCGTTGAATGACAATGGCTGTCTTGTTTGTAGCCTACGTGAACTACATTCTCTCCCTCAGAAATACTTGGAAAAAATTACTGGTACTGAATGTAATAATGTATTTTTATTTTGATGAAATGTTTGTACCTCCTGAGTTGTCCCATCAATGAGGGTCACTGTCCAAATTTCATGCTTCAAAATACACTTTTCAGGGGTCAGTGAGAACCCTGTTCATTGGTCCGGAAATCCTTTTGAGAAAAATGTTTTCAAAACGGGTTTATTGGCTCGAATGTGAAGAAAAGGTTCACTGGTCTGTAGGTTCATTGGACCACAAATGGAAAATGGAAAGTGGAAAGTGAGCCTTTTTGAACAGTGAACCTTCGGACCAATGACATGAATGAGCTGTAAATGTGCTGTCACCTGAAACATTCCTGTGTTGGATTCCTTGCTCTAAAAATAAAAATAAAGTTTTTCTTGTCAAATTTCTCTTGCAGTCTTTCACAACCTGTTTGTGATGGGTAAGTGCCTGAAAATGTCAAATCTGCCAATTTATGACCCTGTGACCTCGACCTTGATGACCTCTATATTCTGCAAGGGCATTTCATTCTCTACATGATGGTATTTGGTCTTTGGGGTGTAACTGGCAATCTTCATCCTGAATAGTGATGGCAAAGATGTATTACACTATTGCTAATGCATTAGCTTAGAAATAACCCAAAGAAAATTGGTCTCGTCCCTCACTAAATGTGCCGCTGTGCCCCAGCAACTCCATGGAAACTTATGAAACTTTATCACATTGAATTTTTTGTCCCTGCTGAGGTCCTTTATGTGAAAAAACATCCTTGCTGCCCACCATATTTTTGTAATGATGTGTGAAAGTAAACTGAAAAAGCATGAAAATGTCAAATCAGCCATTTTATGAGCTTGTGACCTTGACCTTGACTTTGAATGACCTTGGTGACCTTCGTAAAGTGCAAGGACATTTAATACCCTACGTGATGGTATGTAGTCTTAGGGGTCTAACTGGTAGTTTTCCTCCTGAAAATTGACCATTTGTGAAATAGGCATTAAAAATGCTAATGACCTAAATGGGCAGTAGACTGGAAAGGTTATGTAATGGTTTCATAGTAGACTCCAGAGGGTTAAGTGGATTTAATAAACTTTAATGTGCTGTTGAAATTAGGTTTTTGACGTAACGTAAATTAGTCTGTGATTAACGTGAGAATCATGTAAACGACATGTTAACGTGGGATGACAAAATCGGACAATTCTTTTCACCGACCAATGGGTAGTAAAGATATACGGTGGGTGGAGCCACTGCTCTCTATTGTACCGGTTGGATAGAGGATCGGGCATTCGGGCGCGTGCAGTGACGTCACCGGACGCCATCTTGAAGCTCCCATAAAACGTGCAGAGCGCACGCGAGGCACGAATGTCGTGTTTGCATAAAATACCAGTTTGTGCGGCGACAAACAGCACAAACAGACAATTCTGTGGATGTGGAAAGACATTCCATATGTAAGTCCTTATTTTTGTACACCGCTGCTTTCTTATTCCATCTCGAGGCGCTGCATGACGTCATCGCCGGCCGCTGAAGGGGTTCAGCGATGACGCGCGCCGAAGGGGAGAACTCAGTTTTCACTCCGTTTGTTTGTCCGGGAAATATCTCAGACATCCATTAAGGTAGGAAGCTGAAATTTCGGCACAACAGTGAGCACGTCCTTTGGCAAAAACGGTATTTTTTTATTGATCAATTAATTGATTGATCACTTAATTATTATCGACTAGCAGAAGTACCCGGCATTGCCGGGCGGGGGAGGGGAGGGGGAGGGGGAAGGGGAGGGGAGGGGAACGGGGGGAGAGCGAGCCCCTTGGTAAAGCGAGCGATTTTTTTTTTCATAGCGTCATAGCGTTCATAGCGTCATAGCGTTCATAGCGTTTCATAGCGTCATAGCGATTTTTTTTTTCATTGCGTCATAGCGTCATAGCGTTCATAGCGTCATAGCGTTCATATCGTTCATAGCGTCATAACGTTCATAGCGTTTCATAGCGTCATAGCGTTCATAGCGTTTCATAGCGTCATAGCGATTTTTTTTTTCATTGCGTCATAGCGTCATAGCGTTCATAGCGTCATAGCGTTCATATCGTTCATAGCGTCATAACGTTCATAGCGTTTCATAGCGTCATAGCGATTTTTTTTTTCATAGCGTCATAGCGTCATAGCGTTCATAGCGTCATAGCGTTCATATCGTTCATAGCGTCATAGCGTTCATAGCGTCATAGCGTTCATAGCGTTTCATAGCGTCATAGCGATTTTTTTTTTCATAGCGTCATAGCGTCATAGCGTCATAGCGTCATCACGTGATCGCTCTGAGCGAATCAGCGCCCACCTGCTCTGATTCCGTCGATTCCGTGCGCTGAAATGCGCTGAGGTAAATATGAATAAAAAATATGGATCGTCAAATATTTTGAGTTCGGCCATGTTCGTCCCAGGCTCAATGGCCATGTCTATGCCAAATATCAAGCACGTAAGCCTCTCCATTTAGGAGTCTATCGGTAACATTACACACACACACACACACACACACACACACACACACACACACACACACACACACACACACACACACACACACACACACACACACACACACACACACACACAGACACACACACACACACACAAACTGTGTTTTATATATATAGATTAATTAAGGACTTATTTATTTCCTTTCTCATCTAGGCAATAATATCTCAGGCACCTCTTGAGCTAAGAAGCTGATATTTGGACATGGCAGTGACCAAGTGCTTTTGGCTGTAAACGGTATTTTTTATTTGATTTATCGATTAATTAATTAATTTTCAAAAAGTTAGATTCGGATGAAACGGTGGTAGTTCAGGGATGCTATTAGCCAATTAATTAATAGATTAATTATTTTATGGATATTATTTCTTTATTTTCATTATTAATCACTTATTTATTTCCTTTCTCAAAATTCTTTATCAAAAATAATTATTTAATTTTTTCAATTATTTCATTAATTTTCAAAAAGTTACTAGTTGTTTAAGTGTGCTATTAGCCAATTGATTAATAAATTAATTACTTTACGATTATGATTTATTTATTTTAATGACACAATTAATCAATCAATTATTGTACACCGTTCCCTCCCAATTCCGTGTCCAATTCTCATTCTTTTTCTTTCTTTCTTTCTCTCTCTCTCTCTCTCTCTCATGACATGTGTGTCTCATTCCCACTCTCTCTCTCTCTCTCTTGTTAAAGTGGACATCTCTCTAGCCATTCGCAGAGAGCCACCTCAGCGTCGACGAGTCTGGCATTTCACTCAGGCCAACTGGCACGGTCTTCAAGCAGCCATCAATCATCTGGACTGGTCTCCCATCTATACCGCCTCTGACATCAACTCATCCTGGGAATTCTTCCAAAGTAAATTGCTCTCTGTCTCTCATGCACAGATTTATCCCATCTCGTCTTCAGTTGTCATACCCTTCCTCCCACCCATGGTACACGGAATCTTGTGGTGAGGCAGTTGCCATGAAACAACTTGCCTTCGCCTCCTGGAAGGCAAATCCAACGGAAGGAAATCTCATTTCCTTTCACAAAGCTCGTAGCAAGTGTGTGTCTACCCTCAGGAGAGCCAGGAAACAATATCTCTCCACTCTCAAGCCTGAACCCTCAAACCTGTCTCCCTCTTCCAAATCCTGGTGGCATCTGATCAAATCTGTTTCTGGTGTTTGGTCCCCTTCCACACCCCCCCCCCCCCCCCCCCCTTACCTCAAATGGCTACACAACGAACACCGCACGTGAAAAAGCTGAATGCCTCAACTCTGTGTTTGCCTCAAAATCTTGTGTCCCAAACCCATCCCTCTCTGTACCCACAGTACCCAGTCATACCCAGCTACTCCTGGACTATGTGTCCTTCTCTCCTGACAAGGTGGAGAGGTTTCTGTCAATCCTCGACTGATTCTGCAACTGCACCAGACGGCATCAGCCCACAGGTCCTAAAATCCTGCTCTGCCGCTCTTTCACACCCTCTCTCTGTTCTCTTCACCCTCTCTTTTGCTCAAGGTCATTTGCCATCAGCTTGGAAATCAGCTAACTTTACCGCTTTTCACAAAAAGGTGCAAAAACAGATCCTTGCAACTACAGACCAATCAGCCTTCTCCAAATTATCAGCAAAGTCATGGAATCCATCATTGCTTCGGATATCAAATCCTTCCTCTTCTCCAATGGCTTGATCTCTGATCATCAATTTGGATTCAGACCAGGTCATTCTACTCTGGACATGTTGCTTCTGCTGTCTCAACAATGGATGGAGGTCCTCAATGCCAAACAGGAAATCAGAGCTGTCTCCCTCGACATATCACGTGCCTTCGATACGGTCTGGCACCCCACTCTGCTCACCAAACTCTCCTCCTTTGGTATCCATGGAAATTTCCACGCATGGCTTGTGGACTTCCTCTTTGGTCATAGTCAACGTGTAGCCCTGAATGGGTTTCTCTCATCTCCTCTTCCTGTTCAGGCTGGAGTTCCCCAAGGCAGTGTTCTGGGCCCTGTGCTTTTTCTGGTCTTCATCAATGATTCTCTCTGACTCTCTTGAAAATCCTCTCTATTTCTTTGCTGACGACTCCACTCTCTGCCGCTCCATTCCTCATCCCTCAGATCGGCAGTCTGCAACCTCCTTACTCTCTGCAGACCTGGACAAAATCATGGACTGGTCAAACAAGTGGAACATGTCTTTCAATCCTGACAAACCTCACACTCTCACTATGTCTCTCAGAAAAGACCGACTGGACAACCCTCTCCAAGAAGTTCTGTCACTCAAGAGTTTGGGTCTCACTATCTGCCATGATCTTTCCTGGGAAAACTACATTTCCAAGCTGGCCTCCAAAACCAGTCGCCAACTGGACATCCTCCGTCATGTGAAGTCCTTTCTTGGCACACCTGAGCTTCTCACCACACACAAGGTTTTCATCCGCAGCTCAATGTAATACTGTTCTACCCTCTGGGCTGGTGCTCCTGCCTCACGCCAAGCTCGGCTTCACGCTGTTGAAACCAAAGCTTTCAGAATCATTGGAATCTCCCGCGATAAAGCTAACTCCGAGGGCCTTTCACTCACTCACCGCAGGCAGGTTGGTGGTCTTTCTGTCTTCTACCGACTCCTATCCGACCGAGCTACCCCAGCTCTATCTGTGCGCTGTCCCCCAAATATTCCTACAGGTCGCACAAGATCTGCCTGCAACCCTCTTCTGGTGAAATTGCCAAAATCAAGACTCTCTGCTCACCTTCACTCCTTCTTTCCTCTTTTCTCCCGCCTCTGGAACAAATTCCCTCACTCTCTTCAATCCCACTCTTCCCTCCAGGTCTTTAAAACAACTGTTCACCACCATCTCTTATCTTCCCCCATCCAAAACCTTGATCTTTTCTACCCCCGTTAATTCAACCCCCTTCCCATGCCTCTTCCCCCAAGCCCCCTCCCTCCCACAGATCTCACGATGTCCCTGTTCTCTGCTGTTGTACTAGTGTGCTTCCCACTCCCTTTATTGTATGTTTTGTGTGTCCGTTTGTTTTTGTTTGTGATTAATGTTAGCTCTTACACGAGCCTCGATCTTGTACACAAAAAAAAGTTGCACGGGGCATCGCCGGGCACTGAAGGCTGGAGAGTGTGTTATTTATTTATTTGGCATGTGGCGGTGTACTTTGAATGTATCTGTACTTGTTTTATTTATTTTGACAATAGAGTGGAATACTAGAGGGGCACCTGGTAGAGCACATATCTCCAACAGGCTGAACAGTTTACATTCTGTATCCACTGGCACTGGCAGGGCAGATCTGTATCCGGACCTGAACCAAAATGTAATCGGATTGTTCTCCTCGCATAACCAACTCGTTCACCAAGTTGTCATAATCCTACATCCCAAGCATGTCTGTAAAGAAAAATGCTGCTGTATCGTCTCTGATCCTAACAAATATCGCACTCTCACTCTCTCCGAAAGGGGACTGCATGGCAAACCTCCCATTTACTTTCTTAACAATCCTATTGAGGAAGTTCGGTCACTCAAACTTTTGGATCTCACTATCAGCCATGATCTTTCTTGGGCAAACCCCATATCTAAATTGACCTCCAAAGAGAGTCGACGATTGGGCATCATTCATCGTCCAAAGTCCTTTGTTGGCACACCTGAACTCCCATCCACCTACAACGCCTTCATCCACAGCTTGATGGAATGCTGATCTCCACTCTGGGCTCCACCCTGCTCAGCTTGACACCATGGAATGAAAACCAAGGCCTTCAAGATTATTGGAATCTCCCATGATGAAGCTGAGTCTATGTGCCTATCACTTCACCATCGCAGACAGGTCGGTGGTCTCTCTGTCTACTAGCCCCCTCCTTTCTGGTCTTGCACCCTCTGCTCTTTCTGTACTCTGCAGGGCACACACAATCCACCATCAACCCCCTTCTGGTGAAACTACCTAAATCCAGGACCATTACTCACCTCCACTTATTCATTCCTCTTTTTTCCTGCCTGTGGAACCAACTTCCACATTTTATTCAATGGCATTATTCCCTCCAGGTGTTTAAAACACCTGTTCAACACCTTCTCAGAACACCCCTGCCGCCCCCCCCCCCCCACCCCCATCCAAAACCATGATCCTTTCCATCTTCCCAATTTCCAGATTTTCCTTCCTGAGAGCTTGCTTCGAAATTCATCTTGTCCACTCCATGCATCCTCCCATACCAGTCTTTCCTCGCCACACTCATTATTTACCCAAGTCTCCCTCTATTTTGTCTTTCAACCTGCTGTTTGTGTACCTGTTCCCTTTGTTCTGTTGCGCATCCTGATCTGTTCAGTCTTCTGCCTCTTCCACGAGCCTCGACTCTGTATACCAAAAAAGAATCGCTCTTAAACTAATTGGATCCATCAGGTACAAACTATCGAGTTCAATGAACATTCCCAAACGAGCCTCAATCGTGATATACCAACCAGCATTTGATCATCTCAATCACTGCTGCTGGTACCTGTCTGTTTGCAAGCAAATTATACATTGATGACCATCTGTAATTGCTGACAGCTGCGGACAGTATGATTTGCTGGGGGCACAGCTTCGCTGCTGATGCATTCCTCCTTGTGGGTTAGAGCAGGAATAATATTGGAACTTGGCCAAGGAGGCGGCGATAGCTCACCTACTCTTCGTGAAGGATCGTTAACATCCACCAACTAATGCTGGCAGACATTCGCCACGATGGACTTGTGGCCTGCAGCAGACATGGGGTTCCACATTCTATCCCTTTAATCCCAACCACCCACTCCTTCCTCAGTGTATGGATGCATTCACACTCAGACCCACTACTACTAAGAATCCACATGTCCAACAAAGGGACGTAGCGACCCCTTAGAGGTTGATGCTTTTGCACTTCGTTCTCTTGGGACAAAGTGAACGCATGGGTCGGGTAGGAATTTTGGAATTTTTTGCCCTTGATGTCGGTGATAGTTTGCCTTCTTTTCACAAAGGACACCCGAGATCTTTAACGGCCACCAACTAATGCCACTAGACGGGACACCCAGTTTAACATCCATCCGAGAGACACACATTGATGAATCAGCCTGCCTGCGAAACACCAGGATGACAGTTTATAGCTGGGCCGAGATTGAAACCCAGGAGGGATAGCTTAGAGGCGAGAGTGCGTACCTCTAGGCCACCTTGCCAGCTCACCTAGACCCACAGTCGCATAAATAGCTGTTGAAGGTCACTTGGTGACCAGAATGTTGAGACAGTCTCATCAATATAATTTACACTACATGGCCAAAAGTATGCGGACACCCCTTCTAATTAGTAGATTCAGCACAGCCATTCAATCTCTATAGACAAACATTGGCAATAGAATGGGCCGTACTAATGAGCTCAGTGACTTTCAACGTGGCACCGTTATCGGATGCCACCTTTCCAACAAGTCAGTTCGTCATATTTCTGCCCTGCTAGAACTGCCCCGGTCAACTGTAAGTGCTGTTATTATGAAGTGGAAATGTCTAGGAGCAACAACAGCTCAGCCGCCAAGTGGTAGGCCACACAAGCTCACAGAAAGGGACCGCCGAGTGCTGAAGCATGTCCTCGGTTGCAACACTCACTACCGAATTCAAAACTGCCTTTGGAAGCAACGTCAGTACAACTGTTCGTCGGGAGCTTCAGAAAATGGGTTTCCATGGCCGAGCAGCCAAACACAAGCCTAAGATCACCATGCGCAATGCCAAGCGTCTGCTGGAGTGGTGTAAAGCTCACCACCATTGGACTCTGGAGCAGTGGAAACGCGTTCTCTGGAGTGATGAATCACGCTTCACCATCTGGCCGTCCGACGGATGAATCTGGGTTTGGCGGATGCCATGAGAACACTACCTGCCCGAATCCATAGTGCCAATTGTAAAGTTTGGTGGAGGAGGAATAATGGTCTGGGGCTGTTTTCATGGTTCGGGCTAGGCCCCTTAGTTCCAGTGAAGGGAAATCTTAACGCTACAGCATACAATGACATTCTAGACGATTGTGTGCTTCCAACTTTGTGGCAACAGTTTTGGGAAGGCCCTTTCCTCCTTTCCGGTTTCTGCATGACAATGCCCCCGCACACAAAGTGAAGTCCATACAGAAATGGTTTGTCGAGATCGGGGTGGAAGAACTTGACTGGCCTGCACAAAGCACTGACCTCAACCCCATCGAACACCTTTTGGATGAATGTGAACCCCGGCTGTGAGCCAGGCCTAATCGCCCAACATCAGTGCCCGACCTCACGAATGCTCTTGTGGCTGAATGGAAGCAAATCCCCGCAGCAGTAGTGGAAAGCCTTCGCAGAAAAGTGGAGGCTGTTATAGCAGCAAAGGGGGGACCAGCTCCATATTAATGCCCATATTTTTGGAATTGAGATTTTCGACGAGCACATACGGGTGTGGTGTTCGGGTGTCCACATACTTTTGACCATGTACTGTATTTGGTTTAATGTGACGGTTAGCAAGCAGCGTAGTCTGAACATGATGCATCTTCCAACCTACACTTGTTTCTTCAAAAATCACTTTCTGATGATTTTCTTTCTGATTTCTGATGATGATTTCTGAATCGCTTTCTGATGATCTGAATCACTTTCTGGTGAGCCATCTCTCATCATTTGTTATGGGGCACATGTTTATTGCTTTACGAGCAGGAGTACCTGGCGATGTTCTAATCCTGTTGGCATTTTGTAGAAATCTATTTTTGTTCTTTCTTCTATTCTTTGTGGGTGCCTAAAATACTACCCTATCTACACCCAATAAGGAAAATTTATACTTAATATGATATCACACACACACACACACACACACACAAACCGGGGATAATTTCATATTACCTTTCATACAGATACAAAGGCTCAGGCACTATAAAGGGATTTTTTTAAAATAAAATAAAAAAAAGTGATTGTTTTTTCAAATTTTTTTTTTTTTTTGCCTAAAACACTCCCCGGTACTCATGGATGAATCTCTGAACGTATCACTCTGCGAAAATCTACGAAAAATTGTGACAGACAGACAGACAAATGGCTCTCTCGTAGTATATACAGGGGCGCCGAGAGCCGGCACAGGCCCCGAAGCAAACAACCTCGGAGCCCCCACGCTTTCTTTTATAACTTTTTAAGGAACTTTCTTTAATGAAAAAGCAAAAACTTTTTTAAAACAAATGGTCACTTTTATTTAGCCATATACAACAACACCAACAGGCCATTTTAAGGTCATTTTCCCTGCTACAGCGGGGGATAGCCTTGCGGGCCCCATGACAATCTTCTCCATTTTGCCCTATTTTCTACATCTCCCCTTGTTAACCCCCTTGCCCGCATTTCTTCTTCCACCATATTTAGCTAAGTCTTTCTCGGTCTTCCCCGTCCTCTACTTCCTTCTACATTCATTTCCATCACTCTTCTCAACCAGTCACTTTCATCCTTCCTCAACACATGACCAAACCATCTCAACCTGTTCCTCTTCACAGCATCCATCACAGGCTCTATTCCCATCATCTTTCGCAATTCATCATTTGTCCTCCTCTCTCTCAACGATACTCCACACATCCACCGAACCATACGCATTTCCACCCTTTCCAGCCTTTGTTGCTGCTCTACGTTCATTACCCATGTCTCACTCCCATAAATCATAACACTTCTCACACACACAGCATACACCTTTCCCTTCAGCTTCAACGACACTCCCCTCCTCATCAGCACGCCACTCAGTTCCCGAAACTTCTTCCATGCACATCTCACTCTCGCAACCGTTGCCGAGTCTGATCCACCTTCTCGATTCAGCATGTCTCCTTGGTAGCAAAATGTTTTCACACCTTCCAGCTTCACGCCGTCTCCAAGATCCAACTCAACATTTCCTCCATCTGCAGCTCCCTCTGTGCACATCTTACACTTGAATGTAGCTGCCACACTGGTTAATGACCCTCTCAAACCACTACATTTTCGATGAACCCACTCAGCGCACTTTGTACATTGAATGGAGTTCACTCCGACACCCTTCCTGCACACAGCACACGGCCACTTCCCAGTTCTTTCCACCTCACCACATGCTTTACCACTTGCCATCACCTCCGTCTTTCCGATATTCACCTTCAGACCTTTTGTCTCCATACATTCCTTCCACTTGTTCATCTTCTCCTTCAGTCCATCCATACTTTCCGCAATCAACACCAGATCATCTGCATACAACAACTCCCACGGTAAACCCTCCTTTACGTTCTGAGCTAGCACCTCCATCACAGCTACAAATAGTAGCGGCCTTGGTACCGACCCCTGATGCACTCCCACCTTCACCTCAAACTCACCATGGTTCCCGTCCTTCGTCCTTACAGCTGTGCGTGCTCTTTTGTACATTGCCATCACTACACTGATCAACCATTCCTCCACTCCTAACTTCCTCAATGCCCATGTCACGACTTCACGTGGAACCCTATCAAATGCTTTCTCCAGATCAACAAACTCAAGAAACAAGTTCTTCCTCTTCTCCATGTACTTCTCCTGCAACTGCCTTACAATAAAAAGCGCGTCTGTCGTTCCTCTTCCTGGCATAAATCCAAACTGCATTTCGTCGATCTTCACTTTCTTCCTTATCCTCTTCTCCAACACCCTTTCCAATACCTTCATTCCATGCTCCAATAACTTTATCGCTCGATACGAGCCACAGTCCATAGGGTCACCTTTCCCCTGGTATAGAGGGACGTATTTTATTTAACCATATGATTGAAAATAAAGGAGGTAGCAGGACGTTTGGACCGATCGAGTCAATCGGCACCCTCGACTGTTGAACACTATTTCTCAATAAGACTGGCAAAAAAATACGTGAGAAGATGGTTAATATATTTTTTTGGACAAAGAGGATACAAACCATTTCTTTGTAATGCACGTTTCTGGTTAATAACCATTTTCTGTAAAGATTGAAACTGTACCATTAAGAACGGTAAATGTTTTGTTTCCGGCAATAAAACTGGCAAGGAAAGCAAAATCACCTTCTCGGTTTAAATGTAACGATGAAGAAATGAGGATGAGCAGATGAGGGGTTTCACTGTACTATTTTTAAAAAATTACAGGAGAAGCTCGGGCCCCTCAACGGACCGCGGGCCCTGAGGCAGTGACCCCACTTGATCCCCCCGCAAGCCCCCTCTCGACGCCCTTGAGTATAGATTAACGGGAAGGAGGGAGAATTTCCACCATCTTTGCATTCGTATTAAAGATAGTCCCTTCCAGTCATGCTGATTGAATAAAATCAGGCTCAGAAGAAGTAAGAAAACAGCAAAAACCCTGTTTATTCAAGAAAAGAAAAAAACAAGAAAAAACAGGGGAGACCAACATGAACAATTATGGCTTAAATATACCATAAACAGCATCCATAATAAAAAGCAAAAGCAGCATTAGGTTGTTTTACTGACATGACTCAGCTATTACCCAAGTGTAACCTATTGACCCAATTCAAAATACAGTTTACGTTTAGTAAACGAAAATTATGAACTTAAAAAAAACAAACTATGCAGAGCACAGTTTAGATTGGACGTTGGGTTATTACAAATACTGTAAATAGACCAACATTATTATCACACCTGTAACCAACAATGGGAAATATTCAAGTCATGGTGTTTCGAGGAATAGAAAAATGTCACCAACAATTCCCAGGGATGAGGCCTGTCCAGACACGTTTTGGGAATTTGGTTAGAACCGGGAATTTTGTTAGAACCAGTGTTGTTGGCTTACCTTTCAGGTGACCGACCACACGTACGCCATGAATGGGGCTCGACCAAAACCCAGCAAAACGTTTGCAGGGGAAACGGATCTAAATGCAAAACATGCTAACGTAAACACAGATGTCCTTCTCCACGATTGGGAGCTAATGTAAAAAAAAAAAAATCTTGAGCAGCAAATGTCCAGATAGAGAGGTCTCAAAAAACACCAATCACAACAAAAGAATGATAAAAAGAATGTCCAAAACAACCGAGTAAGTGCAAACAAGAGCATGAAGAAAACCCCAAAGTCATAAATTATTTTTGACATTAAGAAACCACGATGAAGAAATCTCAACTCGAATGAGTCCTCGCCAAGAAGGCAAACTAGATGGCCAATCAAATAAAGATGACCTAAGTTTGGTTCAAGTGCTGGCTGTTGGAACATGTTAGAAAAAGTGCCAAAGTGTCGCTTGGCAAAACAACGAAGGATTAAAAAAAATTGGATTAAAAGAAGTGAAAACTCAGACTTATTAATTGAACTTAATTAAACTGTGGGAAAGCTGAAATAATGGAAATCGAGGCCTGTGTATGCAAGGCCAGATCCTGCACATGACCATGTGGAAGAAACCTTCAAGTTGTTAGAGAAGGTGGAGGATACATAACATTCAACTGTCTTTCAACACTTACACAATCCCGGCATCATCACAAGGTGTACATGTTAGGCGTTGGAGATTAGGTAGCGAAAAGATAGAAAGTTCCTATGCCACAGATGGTGTGGCCAGGACAGGACAGGATGATCTAGTCAATGAGGAGGCAACAAAAGGAGAGGTAAATAGACATGGAGGCTCGGAGGCTAGCAGATCGAAGAAGCATTCTTCCTTGATCTCTTGTCAAGTCTGCAAAGCAAGTCACAATGCAAGTTACAAGGAAAAAAAAATCGACAAAACAATGACAGATAGTTTTTCATTTAATTTCAGATAACGTTTGAATTAATTTATTTCCAAAAAAGATAAATCATCCTTCCACAAGCAGGTTGTATGGGCATCAAAGCAGATTCTGGTTGCCTGAGTATTCACAAACATTGGCATTTCTCCCCGGACTGAAGAATATCATAAGAATTCCCGTATCACATGACACAAATCCCAGGAATGTTTGGCTAATGCAATAACAGCTTGTTCCCAATTCGTTCCTCAACTAAATTGCATTCTACGATCACAACGGTGAATGGTACGTGCTACGCAGGGCGAGCGTCAGTGGGAATAATCATCATGATTTGAGCTTGACGAATGAAAATAAACTTGAAATAGTTTTTCCAAACTTGAAATTGCTATGACAACAACAACAAAACCCTGGCCGAGTCATAACAATGCATAATTACAAAAAAAAGCTTTTTCAAAATTACAAGAGTGTGAAGTTTCCAATCAGAGATTTGATATTCTTTTTCTCTCACAAATTCAAGAAACTGCGGCTCAAATTCGAACACAACGAACATCTCAGTTCTGCTTTCAGATTTATATAAACGAGGCGAGACGGGTTCTTCGACTTTATCTGTGTCACCGAAGAAAATGTTGACTCGCACAGCCACTTTATCTCTTCAGTCTTTTCCAGACAGCTTTCCAGGTGTGGAAAGTGGGCAAAATCCTGCTTCTGGACTTGTACTAGCAGAAGAGTGAGTTTTCAAGAAACTGCGGCTCAAATTCGGACAAAGAGATATTTTGATTTTAACTCTCCAATGATTTGAGCTTGATCGCAAATGAGTTTCCCTTTTCCCTGCGACTTCATGTTCAGCTCATTCTTTTCCCTGCAGTTTCTTGTTCAGCTCATTCTTTTCCCTGCAGTTTCTTGTTCAGCTCATTCTTTTCCCTGCAGTTTCTTGTTCAGCTCATTCTTTTCCCTGCGGCTTCATGTTCAGCTCATTCTTTTCCCTGCGGCTTCATGTTCAGCTCATTCTTTTCCCTGCAGTTTCTTGTTCAGCTCATTCTTTTCCCTGCAGTTTCTTGTTCAGCTCATTCTTTTCCCTGCAGTTTCTTGGTCAGCTCATTCTTTTCCCTGCAGTTTCATGTTCAGCTCATTCTTTTCCCTGCAGTTTCTTGTTCAGCTCATTCATTTCCCTGCAGTTTCATGTTCAGCTCATTCTTTTCCCTGCAGTTTCTTGTTCAGCTCATTCTTTTCCCTGCAGTTTCTTGTTCAGCTCATTCTTTTCCCTGCAGTTTCTTGTTCAGCTCATTCATTTCCCTGCAGTTTCATGTTCAGTTCATTCTTTTCCCTGCAGTTTCTTGTTCAGCTCATTCATTTCCCTGCAGTTTCTTGTTCAGCTCATTCTTTTCCCTGCAGTTTCTTGTTCAGCTCATTCTTTTCCCTGCAGTTTCTTGTTCAGCTCATTCTTTTCCCTGCAGTTTCTTGTTCAGCTCATTCATTTCCCTGCAGTTTCATGTTCAGCTCATTCTTTTCCCTGCAGTTTCTTGTTCAGCTCATTCTTTTCCCTGCAGTTTCTTGTTCAGCTCATTCTTTTCCCTGCAGTTTCTTATTCAGCTCATTCCTTTCCCTGCAGTTTCTTGTTCAGCTCATTCTTTTCCCTGCAGTTTCTTGTTCAGCTCATTCTTTTCCCTGCAGTTTCTTGTTCAGCTCATTCTTTTCCCTGCAGTTTCTTGTTCAGCTCATTCTTTTCCCTGCAGTTTCTTGTTCAGCTCATTCCTTTCCCTGCAGTTTCTTGTTCAGCTCATTCTTTTCCTTGCAGTTTCTTCTACAGCTCATTCTTTTCCCTGCAGTTTCTTGTTCAGCCCATTCCTTTCCCTGCAGTTTCTTGTTCAGCTCATTCTTTTCCTTGCAGTTTCTTGTTCAGCTCATTCTTTTCCCTGCAGTTTCTTGTTCAGCTCATTCTTTTCCCTGCAGTTTCTTGTTCAGCTCATTCTTTTCCCTGCAGTTTCTTGTTCAGCTCATTCCTTTCCCTGCAGTTTCTTGTTCAGCTCATTCTTTTCCTTGCAGTTTCTTGTTCAGCTCATTCCTTTCCCTGCAGTTTCTTGTTCAGCTCATTCCTTTCCCTGCAGTTTCTTGTTCAGCTCATTCCTTTCCCTGCAGTTTCTTGTTCAGCTCATTCTTTTCCTTGCAGTTTCTTGTTCAGCTCATTCTTTTCCCTGCAGTTTCTTGTTCAGCTCATTCTTTTCCCTGCAGTTTCTTGTTCAGCTCATTCTTTTCCCTGCAGTTTCTTGTTCAGCTCATTCTTTTCCCTGCAGTTTCTTGTTCAGCTCATTCATTTCCCTGCAGTTTCATGTTCAGCTCATTCTTTTCCCTGCAGTTTCTTGTTCAGCTCATTCTTTTCCCTGCAGTTTCTTGTTCAGCTCATTCTTTTCCCTGCAGTTTCTTGTTCAGCTCATTCCTTTCCCTGCAGTTTCTTGTTCAGCTCATTCTTTTCCCTGCAGTTTCTTGTTCAGCTCATTCTTTTCCCTGCAGTTTCTTGTTCAGCTCATTCTTTTCCCTGCAGTTTCTTGTTCAGCTCATTCTTTTCCCTGCAGTTTCTTGTTCAGCTCATTCTTTTCCTTGCAGTTTCTTCTACAGCTCATTCTTTTCCCTGCAGTTTCTTGTTCAGCCCATTCCTTTCCCTGCAGTTTCTTGTTCAGCTCATTCTTTTCCCTGCAGTTTCTTGTTCAGCTCATTCTTTTCCCTGCAGTTTCTTGTTCAGCTCATTCTTTTCCCTGCAGTTTCTTGTTCAGCTCATTCTTTTCCCTGCAGTTTCTTGTTCAGCTCATTCTTTTCCTTGCAGTTTCTTCTACAGCTCATTCTTTTCCCTGCAGTTTCTTGTTCAGCTCATTCTTTTCCCTGCAGTTTCTTGTTCAGCTCATTCCTTTCCCTGCAGTTTCTTGTTCAGCTCATTCTTTTCCTTGCAGTTTCTTCTACAGCTCATTCTTTTCCCTGCAGTTTCTTGTTCAGCCCATTCCTTTCCCTGCAGTTTCTTGTTCAGCTCATTCTTTTCCTTGCAGTTTCTTGTTCAGCTCATTCTTTTCCCTGCAGTTTCTTGTTCAGCTCATTCTTTTCCCTGCAGTTTCTTGTTCAGCTCATTCTTTTCCCTGCAGTTTCTTGTTCAGCTCATTCCTTTCCCTGCAGTTTCTTGTTCAGCTCATTCTTTTCCTTGCAGTTTCTTGTTCAGCTCATTCCTTTCCCTGCAGTTTCTTGTTCAGCTCATTCTTTTCCCTGCAGTTTCTTGTTCAGCTCATTCTTTTCCCTGCAGTTTCTTGTTCAGCTCATTCTTTTCCCTGCAGTTTCTTGTTCAGCTCATTCTTTTCCTTGCAGTTTCTTGTTCAGCTCATTCCTTTCCCTGCAGTTTCTTGTTCAGCTCATTCTTTTCCCTGCAGTTTCTTGTTCAGCTCATTCTTTTCCCTGCAGTTTCTTGTTCAGCTCATTCTTTTCCTTGCAGTTTCTTGTTCAGCTCATTCTTTTCCCTGCAGTTTCTTGTTCAGCTCATTCTTTTCCCTGCAGTTTCTTGTTCAGCTCATTCTTTTCCCTGCAGTTTCTTGTTCAGCTCATTCTTTTCCCTGCAGTTTCTTGTTCAGCTCATTCTTTTCCTTGCAGTTTCTTCTACAGCTCATTCTTTTCCCTGCAGTTTCTTGTTCAGCTCATTCTTTTCCCTGCAGTTTCTTGTTCAGCTCATTCCTTTCCCTGCAGTTTCTTGTTCAGCTCATTCTTTTCCTTGCAGTTTCTTCTACAGCTCATTCTTTTCCCTGCAGTTTCTTGTTCAGCCCATTCCTTTCCCTGCAGTTTCTTGTTCAGCTCATTCTTTTCCTTGCAGTTTCTTGTTCAGCTCATTCTTTTCCCTGCAGTTTCTTGTTCAGCTCATTCTTTTCCCTGCAGTTTCTTGTTCAGCTCATTCTTTTCCCTGCAGTTTCTTGTTCAGCTCATTCCTTTCCCTGCAGTTTCTTGTTCAGCTCATTCTTTTCCTTGCAGTTTCTTGTTCAGCTCATTCCTTTCCCTGCAGTTTCTTGTTCAGCTCATTCTTTTCCTTGCAGTTTCTTGTTCAGCTCATTCCTTTCCCTGCAGTTTCTTGTTCAGCTCATTCTTTTCCTTGCAGTTTCTTGTTCAGCCCATTCTTTTCCCTGCAGTTTCTTGTTCAGCCCATTCAAGTGACCCATTACGTCAGTCAAAACCCGCAAATCGCATTGCCATCCTGCACTCAATACCTGAAAACTTTTCAGCCTGTCCTTTTTCCACCAGAAACTCGTGAATTTGTGGATACAAGACAGTGAACAGCTTCAGAACCTTTCCACGACTCAGACATTGAGCATTCACCTAGTAAATTACATCAAAATCGCAGTCATCCAATTCCTTGAGTGATTCTATGAACTGTTGATGAACAAGAGCGCTATTGCTGTGCAGGTAATTCGCGATTTTAATTACTGTGTTCATCAAGTCAAGCAACGTGTCATTCCCCACCATTTGTGCGCAGAGACTTTCCTGGTGAAGTATGCAGTGGAAGGGTACTGGAAACAATGCTGCCAAGATATTTCAAGTACTTGTACAGACGCGCAACAAACACCGTCATTGCTGGCACCCCATCTGTTGTGACTTAAATCAACTTGGTCAAATCCAGGCCAAATGTTTTCACTACCTCCAGGAAAGTATTGAGCAAATCAATCCCACATGTTTTTACTCTCAGCACAAATTGCCAGCATTTATTCGCGTATTGTGAGGTCACTTGACACGTATCGAATCCAGAAAACAAGCCGCTCAGTGTTACTGATATTGGTCGATTCGTCCAATGCTAACGAATAGCAACGACACGCTTTCAATTGATCACGCAACTGATTTTCCAAATTTACAGCCAAATCCTGAATTCTTCGAACAATCGTTCTCTGACTCAGTTGAAAGTTTTGCGCCTTCTGCATGATGGTAGATTTCACTTTGGGTTCATCGTCCTGCAGAAAAATTTCCATTACTGAGAGGAATGATTTCTTCCACCAATTCTGCGTCTGCAAACGGTTTCTTTTTTCTTTCTTTTTTGCCAGGATGAATGCAGCTTTATAGCAAAGGTCACCAGTTCAGATGATGAGAGGTACCGCTTGAGCTTACGCTGCCGATCAAGAACAGATCACTTCAAGAAGAACAGATCAAGCACAGATTCTACGAGTTGGCCGCACATTTTTTCTAAATGGCCACACATGGCCATTGGCCAATGGGTTGCCCACAGATGGTCTAAACTCTAAAGGGTACATTACAATCATAGTTAGTGTCTAAGGGGTCAAAATAGTCGAATCTCTCAAGCCTGTAAAGAGGGTCTAAAAGGTCCAAGTGAACTAAAGCTCGAAATGGTCTAGGGTCCAAGCTGGCCAATCTGTTGGCTCAATGTAAGGGGTCTAAATGATGTTAAGGTCTAAGCTCTAAAGGGTCTAAAGTGACCTCAGGGGTGTAAATGTCTAAAGGCTTCAAGTCATACCAAACACTTCAAAAATGGTACGTGTTGCTTCCTTACTTGAAAAGGTAGAGCACGGACAATCCCTTGCGGTTGGCATCCATGGGGAGGAGGAAATTCCTCTTGAGGAAATGCTCCACTGATGAGTATGGTGAGAAAAGCAGCGCCATTGTTATGACGTTGCTGGTACCCAGAGTATCCGGGAAGTGACGGCAGTGACGGCACTACCCCCAAGCTCAGTGGCTGTGTTAAGTGTTTGTCTTGTCAGTGTGTCCGTGTGTCTGTGTCTGTGTCTGTGTCTGTGTGTGTGTGTGTGTGTGTGTGTGTGTGTGTGTGTGTGTGTGTGTGTGTCACCCCTATTACAAGCCTTAGCCCATGTATTAAGAAACAAGACCTAAAGTCTAACAGCGGCGTAGCCGGGCTTGTAAAATATTATAAACCACAAACGCATATTATTAGCTTTTCAAACCGTCACTAATGCTGTTTATAACATTAAACAAATAAATTTGGAGGAAGCTCGACATCCATGAGGTAAGTTTTACTTACAGAACTGAGCGAAAATCTACTGTAATCTAGATTATACCACACAAGGGTTGGAGGTGTGCCCATTTAACAAGCAGCTAGCTAGTGCTTGCGAAGCCAGCCATTCCTTAACGGTTTGGAATAGAGTACTTGCTCGAATGCTTCAACCCAATGGCGATCTCTCCACAAGAAACTTAGTAAATGATCACACACCCAATGTTCTTGAGACCCGACCATAGAGAGACTGTAATCTATATACTCCAAAGACGAATGACCCTTCCTGCCGCACCGGGTGTACAAGTAAATTAAAATGTTGGTCGGTGGACTCAGCCGTCGTAATGACATCATAGACGTAATGACGCAACGGACACAAAACTTCCGCTTCTTTAATATGTAGCACATGATATATTTTAACTTCCAATATGTTTGCAGTCACTACGAAGGGATTTGTGTTATGATGATATTTACTATAATATTAACGTTACATTTTCATTATTTCGAAAATGATATTACTATAAAAAACCGAGGTGAATTCCTTACTTCCTCGGTTATTAATATTAATGCCAAACAACGCTCATCAGTGATCATTAACCATACACCGCTTCAATCCATTAACCTTCCATTCACGACATTGGGATTAAAGTGTTATGGTTATATTTACTACATTATTATAACGAAAACGATACTACTGAAACGATACACTACTGTATAAAGAAACCTGGGCTTAATTTGTCCAAAGCAGTCCGAAGACAAGTCATCACGCCTAAGGCCTATACGTACCGTATTGTTGGAAGAGACGTAACGCCGATGCTTTCGCTATTTGATGATCATTTTAACAATCCGTTTGTTTGTGTTTCACACTGAATGAAAAACGTAAAGGTAGAGCATGATATATGACAGTTTCGACGATATGTTCGGCATGAACAAAATTGGAATCAAAATGGCCAAGTGTGGAGAGTCAGCCACTGCATGGCCGTAATGACATCAGACGTAATGACATCACCCTGTCATGTGACCAGATTCTCAGCTCTGATTGGTATATGTGGACGTTTGAGGGGACATACATACATACATACATACATACATACATACATACATACATACGTACGTACGTACAGATGGACAAACACTGTTCTCGACGGCTCTGCCCGATGGGCTAAGCTGTAAAAAAAAAAAGAAGGTTGTAGGGGTCTAAAGGTGTCTATGGTCTTAGGGGTTTTAAAGAGTCTTTAAAGTCTTAAAGGGTCTTCAAGGTCTTTGGGGTCTACAGGGTATTTGGGGGTATTCGGGAGCTTAAAGAGTCTTAAGGGTGTTCGGTGTCTTCAATGGTCTTATGGGTCTTTGGGGTCTAAGGGGTCTAATCTCTCAAGCATGTAAAAAGCATGTAAAAACAAGGGTATTAGTTCAGGGTTTTTGTGACAATAAAAGTATCTTCAAGGTGGACTAAGACTTTTGTACAGCATTGTAGAATGTAGATTACCAAAAAGAATGGGTAAGTTCACACCTGGAGAGTAACCTTTGACAATTCCCTCAGGTAATGCTAAAAACAAATACCCAAATATACAAATTATACAGGTATATACTTGGCATTGCCAAACAAAAACATTGTAAACTTAGTTTCGATAAACATTCAAACTATCACCGTCCCCTTTAAACCACGCAATCCTCTGTTTGGCGGACACCTTTAAATCGGGTTTGTCCGTGCTAAAAAGTTTGTTTACCTGGAACTGTAAGTGTTAACTTCGTTTATTTCTTCCTAGGCATGAGGCAATATTAGAAACTAACCCTCCTGTTCGGTGACGGAGGTTATGCTTTCACCACAATCTGTGAGTACAATTTCTCAAAAAATCATGAATGGATTCAGACGAAACTTGGTGGACAAGTTGGGTGTGTGACATGGACGAATTGATTCGATTTTGGTGAAGATCTGGATACGAGAAGTTTCTTCTCTTTGAAAGTGTTTCTTCATAATTGAGATAGAGCCAAAAACGATGATATTTCAAAATATTGTCGACGAGTTATGACAAAAATAGGTGGATGAGTTGATCAGGTGACAGGAACAAGTCGATTCGATTTTGGTTCAGGTCCGGATCCAGATCCGACCTATCGGTGGGATACATAACATAAACTGCTCAGCCTGGCGGAGGTTTGCGCTCTACGGAGTGCCTGTTCACCCTAAAAATCCCACCTTTGGAGGTAATAATGACCAAACCAAAATCACTCGTTGCCATGGCTTTCAACTTTCCTTCATGCTCTCTACACGTTAATTCGCCTTGAATGTTCCTGTAGGGATGGGAGAGGCTATACTGTAATCGCTCAGTGTGCACGTCTGCTTGTAGTTCTACTTCAATACTGATCATTCATTCTCAGATCTCCTAATCCATATACCTTGGGCAGCCTCTACATTGCTAAATGCTCCGTCTCTCTACACATTTTGGTGCGATCGCAGCGAACCCGTCAGCGATTAACAATAATACTGTGATTGAAAAATCACTTTCTTAACATGAGACAATTTTCCGTGTTGGTGCTGTCGGTGTCGTCATTGGTCATTTTGAAAGCATCCATTTTATCAAAGATTTTTTTTGTTACATCTCATACAAAGGACAAAAGGTATTAAAGTTGGTGGGGGAAAGTGGTGTCACATCCTGCTTTGCACCTGCTTCATAAACACAAAATTTGTCTGTCCTGTGCAGGCAAACAATGGGGCTAAAATGTGTTTGTCAGAACATTTTGCAAACACTGACATGTGCGATCATGCACCCAAATTTGGGACTGTTTCCGTGTTTGCACCATTCCTTGTACATGCGTATTATTGGTACTTTTGCAAAGTATTATTTATATTACACCTTGTTGCTATCCACATTTGCCTTTTTGGTTTACATACATAAAAAATCGTAGGTTAATAGTAAAGGCTTTTTCCAATATAAAATAAAATCACATAAAGAACGGCAGGACATGATTCGCTTCAAAGCATTCCAGTGGAGGCACAGGACAAAATGGGCATCGCTTACGTGAGTGCCTTCACGATCTGATGGCCGATCATGTGGCGATCTGTCAGGCAGCCTAGGCAGTATGATTAGAATCAGGCAAGAGGGTGGGGAATAAGTAAGGAAAAAAAAGGAGGTGGTGAGGAAGGGGAGGGAACGAAGCAGAACATGAATGATGCGCTAGACTAAACAAAGCAAGCAATCAGTAAAGGATAAAAGGATACAAGAAGCAGGAGAGAATCAATCTTAGAGAAGAGCTAATGGAATAGCAAGGCCTTGAGTGCATGGGGAATAGCCAAGATAAAATGGCACCACTCAGACTATGAAGCAGCCAGGGGAAAAGGAGTGTACAGAACAGTGGGCATGCCAAAGGTCACAATGCATGCAAAAATAAGAAATAGAACAACAACCACCACAATAAAATTGGGCCTTACATGGTCTCAGACCTCTCAAGATGAAGCTTTTCATCCAGCCTGCATGGCAGGATGAGCCAGGCCCAAAGAAACAAGAGGACAAAAGTTGATATTGTTAGTTAGGCTTGAAGATAGAGGGAATGGTTTAGTAAAGACTGCACCCCAGCAAGACACCAACACAATAAGTACAGAAACATCAACGTTTTCTATTACAGCTTTAAGCTCCTGTCCATTAAAGACTTCACCACCACCACCACAAATTCATTCCCTTTCAATTTCACCACCACAACCCAAAAACAAGCATCAGACAACAGTATTGCACCAGCCAAGTTAGTGATAAAGGGTAAGCGCCCGCTATCACCTTCAGGTTAGCAGGTTCTACAGCAACAGAGCATCAAAAACAATACAACATTGCAGGACCTCAAACTTCATCATTTCACACAATTTGAAGAGCAATAGCCCAACTGCAAGTCACTAACATCAAATTAATAATCTACAATGCAAGACGTTTAATAAGCCAGTGACTGCCCCGGCACACCCTTCTTGGTCCAATGCAAAAAAAAAAAAAAAAAAAAAATCATTCTTTTGTCACCATCCATTTCAGCTATTTATAAGATCGACAACTCATGCCCCGTGGCCCCCTAAGGTACCTCAAAATGATTCGTTTGCCTGGCCCGTTTAGCGGTAAACAATTCAAGACTACATAGTGCTGTCCCCTGTTTCGGGAACTGAGTGGCATGCTGACGAGGAGGGGAGTGTCGTTGAAGCTGAAGGGAAAGGTGTATGCTGCATGTGTGAGAACTGTTATGATTTATGGGAGCGAGACATGGGTAATGAACGTAGAGCAGCAACGAAGGCTGGAAAGGGTGGAAATGCGAATGGTTCGGTGGATGTGTGGAGTATCGTTGAGAGAGACGAAGACAAATGATGAATTGCGAAACATGATGGGAATAGAGCCTGTGATGGATGCTGTGAAGAGAAACAGGTTGAGATGGTTTGGTCATGTGTTGAGGAAGGATGAAAGTGACTGGTTGAGAAGAGTGATGGAAATGAATGCAGAAGGAAGTAGAGGAAGGGGCAGACCGAGAAAGACTTGGCTAAAGGTGGTGGAAGAAGAAATGCGGGCAAGGGGGTTAACAGGGGGAGATGCAGAAAATAGGGCAAAATGGAGAAGATTGTCATGGGGCCCGCAAGGCTAACCCCCGCTCTCCGCAAGGGAAAATGGCCTTAAAATGCCTGTTGTTGTTGTTGTTGTTGTATGGTGCTGTCCCCTCTGGGCAGGCACCCCTACCTCACACCTTGTTCAGCTTGACGACGTGGAAACCAAGGCCTTTATGATAATTGAAATCTCCTGCAACTAAGCCAAATCTATGGGCTAAGCCTTAAATTGGACCCACCCCAGCGGTGAAACAAAAAACAACATCACACGAAACGTTGACCTTAATACAGGAAAAAAAAGAAGCTATTTCCTTATGGTGATTGTAAAACGGGTTATGATCTTAATTCTATCTCTGATTCCCATCACTTCCAAAACCCATGAATATAAACACTATGTCTGACTCGGCTGTTTTCTTCGAGTTAGAGTATATGATTTTGGGAATGTTTTTGAAATGGTCTATTCTTGATTTACGATGACGTCTACAAGCCGACGGAGATGGGTTTGTTCTTTCTACGCCTTTACTTATTTTTCTTTTTGGGGGCTTTACAAGAGTGAGGCTCATGGAAGAGGAAGGTTAAACTGACAGAGAGGCAGCGTGACAACAATTGAGCACAATCAGTAAGGGAATGAATGAACAGAAAAAGAGACAGAAAAAGAGAGAGATATGCGGGAAGTAAACGAACAACAGGAAGTAAGAGGGATTATGTTGGAACAATAAAAAAAATAATGTGCTGTCATTATTTTGGTGTTTATAAATATCGTCGCATCAGCAGGTCCGCTTAGGCAGACCATCTGAACCGAATGTCTACTACCTCCGTGAATGACCAAACGATCTTTACACATGCAACTGCGAGCGGACAGTGCTCGTCTTTCCTCTCCATGTCCTAGTAGCCGAAGTCTGTTATAATTTAATATCTCCCCAAGGTCGTTCAATATGGCCGAACCAGCGGTCTTTCCCATGTGCAGGAATCAAAAGGTGGGAAGAAGCTTCATATATATATATATATATCAAATGATTTATTGAAAAATGGAATGACATAGGAAGTAAAGACAACAAAACTTGGATGAATCCAGCGCTCAAGACAGCGAATAAGGGGAAAGGCCGACAACTCGCCATAATCCCAAGATAATGTATGCCATGTGGAATTGTGCTTGAGGGACTACGTACTGTGCAATGCATTCTGGGATCGTTATGTGCTGCATAGGCACACATTCGGACAGCTGTCCCAGGCTGTTCACATAGCAGATCTTGCGACTGAACTTCGAGCTACAGAGAAAAGAACAAACAGGAAGTAAGGAGTAGGCAGGTGGAGAATAGATACTTTAAAAATTACATGGTCATAGCGAGGTGGGAAGTACAAATTAATTAAAAAGTGAAAAGATGGCTGTTCGTGCAAAATGTGGGTAATAAAATGGTAGGTTAAAAAAACAACAAAAAAAACTCACCTGATAAACGGTCGTATTACAGCAAGTAGTGCGCGAATGAACCATGATGGATGGACAATTATCAAGGACTTGAGGTTCTTACGAAGCCTGGATGAGGACAACATGGAAAAAAATTGTGAAAATTAGAGGGAGTGATAAAAAATAGCTGATGGGGTGAACAAGCATCTGAAATCTATCGCAATTCACGCTGGGATTCGGGAAGTATGTCTTGTAAGGAAGGAGTATATGAATTACAAGGTGGGATGCCCCAGATGCATTATCATAAAATAAATTACAAGATGGGAAAGAAGTGCCCTGCTGCCAAATAATCGAATACGCTCGTCACACTCACCATTAGATAAGCACTCAGAGCACGAGTTGCCATATATTTATGCATGAACCAGAGTGGGAGACGAGGGCGAGGAGGAAGGGTGATATTGCAAGTTTAAATTACATAAATTAAAAGGAGACCGATCATGTTAATAACTTATACTTGTAATCACATGAAAAAACATTTACTTTCACTTAAATCTAAGCTGCCTTTATGGGGTTCACATCACCAACTAAAAAAGGTTTCCTCTAACCTGTCAAAAGGATGAGGATTCATACTGCTTTGTCAATCATCAAGGTGATAACGAGGCAACATGTTCAGGAAGTGCGCCCCTTTTTTACCCTCGCCTGAGGAGGGGGTGTTGCATTTGAGTCCGTTTGTCTGTCTGTCCGCACAGAATAAATATGATTTTTCTCTGCAACTGTTGGGCCGATTGACAGGAAAGTTTCACCATAGGTGCAACTCCACCCGTATAATTTTTTAATGATAATTATGTCGTCATAGGTCACGTGGTTCGGCCGTCATATTTGTTTTAACACAAAAGCCTTAAAAACCACTGAAATTACACCCCCTTTTTTTCTCTCAAAAAATTGCGCCCCTTTTCTCCCTCCTAAGCCCCACCCACTTTCCCTAAACCTTGTCCATTGCTTGAAATGCCAGGCATGCCAGGCATGAAAAATTACAACATTTTTCTCCCTGCATTTAACTTATTAACTCCCCCAATTTTTCATTATACTCATACAGAGACCCAACGAATATTTGTGTTTCATTTTTAGGTAATAATTTAATTCTCTTTGAAGAACAATCACCATCTAGAATATTGACAAATGTTATATTAGAATTTAACTCTCGGTTTAGGTATCGCCGTTGAATAAATAATATCATTATTAGGTATCGTATTATTATAATAATATTATTATAATATAATATAATTATTATAATAATATAATTATAAATAATATAATATAATTAATAATATAATATTTATTATAAATAATATAATAAATAATTATAATTAATTAGGTATCGCCGTCGAGCCGATATGAAATGATAAACTTCTCTTAATGACCTCGTCTGACCCCCTCCAGAATCACATACCATTTTGAGATTATAGTAAATTATTTTCCCCTCGATCTCTTGGCAATCACTTTTTTGTCTAATAAATACAATGTTTCAAAACACAAAAGACAAATTTCAATCAATCTCCTCATTTAAAAAGGATACTGAAATATATTGCACTGTTGTAAAATTGAACAAAGATGATTTCAATAACTTTTGGATTAAACCTATTATGAAGGATAATATGAGCTACTCAATACCTTTTAAAGGAAGAGCATTCTCTGTCTTTGGGAAATCGTCAATTAAAGTAATTATAACAAAAGTTTCACCACTATTTATGGAGATATATAATAAACTAGAGGAGGTAATGAAAGATGTAAAAGTATCAAAAAAGAAAACTCTTTTTACTGAAGCTACCGTAAAGGAAGATAAAACTATTAGCTCTAAACACGGCGAAATTTCTATATTCTTTAATAACGCCAAAGATGTCAATCTTGATGAAATGAAAGATGTTAATATATCAGGAGAAATGTCATTTCGCTCAATAGTAGTTAGGAACCATTTTAAAATTACCTTTAATATAAAAAATGTTGTAGTTGAATCTGTTAATGAAAAAAAGTATATGGATATAGACGGTCATGTTTTTTCTTCTAATTAAATATGTGTCATTATTCAAGTGAAGATTTTGTTGATTTTAAAAGTGATGATAGTGGTAGTGAGACTTTGTCTTCGCAAGACAGTTATGATACGAAGAGTTTGTGTTCTAATGATAGCTATGAAAGTAGTTTTATAGCTGATGGTGATAATGAAAGCACCGATTATAGTGAAGATGATTATTAGTTTAAGTAATCTTTTACTATATAAATATGATAAATCCAAACGACATACCAGATATTGAGCCTCTTGAATTCCCTGATTCTCCATATGATAAATTAGAGAATTGTTCGGCTTGTGATAGAGTGGGATTAAATACAGAGTCAAAAGCCCATAAACAATGTTTATTCTGTGATTATCTTTTAATTAATGATGATAAAATATATATATATATATATATATATATATATATATATAATATATATATATATATATATATATATATATATATATATATATATATATATATATATATAACTCTTTTAAATTAGAACCAAAAATGAAATACTTTAAAAGATTAATAAGAGAGATGAATGTTAAGTATTATGATGATAATACACAATTTCTTACAAGGGAAGAGGCTATTTGTATTGAGGAAATGTATAGGGGTTTAATGATATTTATTATTCAAAATAATTTTAATGGAAATGTTAATACAAGATACTACAGTCATGTGAAAAAGTAAGTACACGCCATGTAAAGTTTTGACTTTTTCAACACATTTCAACATACAGCTATTTGATCTTCATTTCAACAATATTGATAGATAAAGGTGATATAATATAACAAATATCATGAAACATTTACATTTTGTAGTCCATTGTATAATTTAAATAAACATCAATGCAAATTTCGCATGTGGAAAAAGTAAGTACACCCCTACATTTATCACTACTTCAAATACGTAAAATTTGAATCAGGCGCACCAGCTCAGGTGCAAATGATTAGAACATCATTAGAGAGGATCTTGGAGGAACCTGTCTTATTTAAACCTCAGATATTTAGTTTGGTTTGCTCCTTGTTGTTGAAGTGTGCGGCGTCACCATGCCTAGATCAAAAGAGCTCTCTGAAGCCTTCAGAAAGAAGGTTATAGATGCCTACGAGTCTGGGAAGGGATTTAAAAAGATCTCCAAACAATTTCAAATCAATCATTCGACTGTCGGAAAGATCATCTACAAGTGGAGAAGATTCCAAACAACTGCCAACTTGTTCAGGCCAGGCCACCCCAGCAAGTTCAGCCTGAGAGCAGACCGCAAGATGCTGAAAGAAGTCTCTAAGAACCCCAGAATGTCATCACGGGACCTACAGGTAGCTCTTGCCACTGTTGATGTCAAAGTGCACGAGTCTACCATAAGAAAGAGGCTGCACAAATTTGATCTACATGGGAGGTGTGCCAGGAGGAAACCTTTGCTGTCCAGAAAGAACATCAGGGCAAGACTAAAGTTTGCCAATGAACACCGAGGCAAAGACGAGCACTTCTGGAACAATGTGCTCTGAACAGAGGAGTGAAAGGTAGAGCTATTTGGCCACAGTACCAGAAGGCATGTTTGGCGAAAACCAAAGCCAGCATTTGACCAGAAGAACCTGATACCAACTGTAAAGCATGGTGGTGGAAATATTATGGTTTGGGGCAGCTTTGCTGCATCAGGGCCTGGGCAGCTCACCATCATCGAATCCACGATGAATTCTTCATTGTACCAGAGGGTGCTTGAGGATAATGTGAGACCATCTGTCGGAAAGTTGAAGCTCAACCGAAGGTGGACCTTGCAACATGACAATGACCCTAAACATACCAGTAAATCCACCAAGGAATGGCTGAAAAGAAAGAAATGGAGGGTTCTGGAATGGCCAAGTCAAAGCCCGGATCTAAATCCCATCGAGATGTTGTGGGGGGATTTGAAACGAGCTGTGCATGCCAGAAACCCCTCAAACATCGCACAGCTGAAAGAATTCTGTATGGAGGAGTGGGCAAAAATTTCTCCCAGTCGATGTCAGAGACAGGTAGACAGTTATAAGAAACGCCTACTTGAGTTTGTTTCTGCCAAATGGGGCAATACCACCTATTAGAGCCAAGGGTGTACTTACTTTTTCCACATGCGAAATTTGCATTTATGTTTATTTAAATTATACAATGGACTACAAAATGTAAATGTTTCATGATATTTGTTGTATTATATCACCTTTATCTATCAATATTGTTGAAATGAAGATCAAATAGCTGTATGTTGAAATATGTTGAAAAAGTCAAAACTTTACATGGGGTGTACAGTACTTACTTTTTCACGTGACTGTATATAAATAAAATAATGGATTATCTTGAAATTAAACCTGAACTCAGGATAAAATATAGAGTTTCTAAAAAAGCTCATAAAAAATTAGATGACTTGTTTTCCAAATATATGAATGAATGATTTTTTACCCGTTTGGGAAAACAAGATAAAATTTAACAACCATAAAAATCTCCCAAATTCATTAAGATGTCTAATAGTTGGTTCAAGCGGATGTGGAAAAACCTGTTTGCTTTTAAAGATGCTCCTTACCCACAACTTTTTAGATTATGATAATTTAATAATTTTCACAAAGTCAAGTTTTCAACCCGAGTATCAACTACTATCACAAGGTTTTAATGCGGACCTTCAAAAAGAAGATATAATCCGTTTATTTAAACTTCAAAAAAAAACTAAATGATTATAACATTGAAGATATAATACAACTATTTTGTGATACACAGAAATCAAAACCGAAATCAAAACCCATAACTTGTATTCTCAGTGATAATACGGATGATATACCTTCCCCCAAAGATTTAGATAAATCAAAAAAGAACCTCGTTATCTTTGATGATTGTGTTCATGAGAGAAACCAAACGGTTATGGATAGCTACTATACAAGAGGGAGACATTCTTCTTGTAATTGTATTTATCTCAGTAAATCATACTTTCAACTCCCTCGTCGCTCAATAAGAAACAATGCCAATACCTTAATTTTATTCAAGTTAAATTCAATAGATGTAAATAATTTTTGGAGAGACAATTGTTCTACGTTATGTAGTAAAAAAGAATTTGAGGCTCACACGAAATACACGATTGGAAAATATAAATATATTGTTGTGAAACAAGATGAGATACTAAATGATATTTTTCAATAAATAAATACAGAAAATGAATGCACAAGAAAGAGCAAGAAGGTTTAAGGAACATCAGGAGTTAGTTTCAAAAAGTTGTAAAGCAACAGGAAGGCATAAAGAAGAAACACAGACAGAAACTAACGGGTGAAGAAGCGTTTGAAAGAAAACAAGAGAAAATTTTAAAACCGCTTTTAAAAACTTCCCAACAAAAAATGATTTCGTCTACAGTTCCTGCGATAGAATATACTCAAAAAAAACTTCAAATGCTCAAGGATTTTAGTCAAATGATGGAGCAAGAACTTGGAGATATAGGAGAATTAGAATATAATGATGAAGGATTATTTCGACAACTTGAGGAGGTAAATCAACCTCCCAATTATATTGTGGAAGCTCTTCAAAACAATGAATATTCGGCGGATTCAAAAACCAGAGCAGGTCTCATTCCAACAGAAGAACCAGCACAGTTCTATCTTGTTAAAGAAAAGGTATTGATATTTCATGATAAATTGATGTTCTTGAGTTCTGCTCAACCAAATGTTAAATTAACCCCCAGATTAATGTTTCTTCCAACAAAAGATGGAAAACAAGCAACAAGTATGAGGGGTGATTCAACATATTTCAATGAACCATTGAATATGAAAAATGAAGATGATAGGGTAGAAATTGATTTACTAAACTCACTTGATTATGGAGTTTCTGTTGCTGGTAAAAGTAAGAAGAATGAGAAGGAAAAACATATTATTGATGCTTTATGCAAGCTTGGTTTAGCCTCGGGTTCGGGTGTTAGCTTTCTTCCAAATGACCCATCACAATTAGTTAATAGGCTATTATTGCTGTAAGGTAATAAGAAGGCTGGGAACAAAAATTGTTTTAAAGAAGCCTCAGCCATTTTAGATCAGCTGATGAATATGAAAATAATTAATAAATATCAATACAAAGATATTTTATTACATATTAAATAAGATGAGAAGCACAATTCTTAATTTTAATTTCACAACGAGTGATTACACAGCTTCATTCCTTTACCCACTACAACTTGACCCCACAAAAGAATATGAGGCTTCTTTATTGTCAATGGAAACTTATAATACCCTTTTTAATATCACAGAGAAAAATAACAAGTTTAGTTATGATTCAGGAAGCGGATACAAAACTATAACAGTTTCATCCGGAGCATATGAGATTTCTCAAATATCTTCTGAAATTTCTCGCCTTATGAAAGAACAAGGTGATGAACCAAAAAATATTGCAATAGATATTCAAGAACATACTTCAAAATCAACTATTAAACTTAAAAATAATTATAAAGTTGATTTCACGATTGAAAATTCGTACAGAGAGCTATTGGATTTCTCTTCAAAAAAGATTGAAACTAATGGGACATTTTACAGTGATAATGTCATTCAAATATCCTCCGGTATAAATTCGGTATTAATTCATTGTGATTTGATTGATGGTGCTTATAACGATGGAATAAGAACAAATACAATATTTTCATTCAGCGCTTACTCAACCCCGATTGGTTATAAATTCAATATGGAACCAAAAAATCTTGTCTATTTACCTGTGTCAGGAAAAACCATATACAGAGTAAATTTTAAGATAACCGATCAAGATAATCATATGATTTCCTTTAATGAAGAAATTATATCCATCAGAATTCACCTACGTGACGTTTTCCAATAAATAAATAATGGTTATTGTGAGAAAACACGAGTTGGGAAAATATAAAATAATTACAAAAGATGGGGATGGGATGTTCCTTTCACCATACTATAAGGGTGAAGGTATGTTTCTTGGTAGAGGATACTATAAACCAAAGAGACAACGGGGTGTGGGACATCAATTTAGAAATAAAGGAGATGGGATAATTGATACTCTAATGGGTATTGGTTCAACCATTCTTAAACATAAAGACCTAATTGATTCAACCGCTTCTGCTGTGGGCTCAATTGCGGGTGCTATAAAGAGTTACAAGCAATAAATTATAAGCAATCAAAGAAATAAAAAAAGGCAAAACAACTATCTTCACCAGAACGACAAAAAAATCATTCAAATACTTGGGTCAGGGTTTCAAAGGTTTTAGCATCTTTTTATACTAAATAAATACAAGTATGGAAGCAATTGATAGTATCTATGATTTGGATGATACGATTATCATTTCAAACTCCACTAAAAAGGAAGACTATTTTAAGGTAAATGCTATAACAGGAACAGACTGGAATTCAAACGGAACAAAACATTTTGAAATAAATAACTAATCAACAAACTTACTTGAATCTAGCTGATAGTTTCTTGTTGTGTAAATTTAAATTCACTAAGGCTGCGAATAACACTAATGCTACACTCGTAAATGAATTCTTCTGGAAAATGTTTGAGAGTGTCTATTTGTATATTGGAACACAAGAGGTTGAAGTGGTTGATTATGTCTCTGCTACATCTGAAATGATGAAATTTACACTATATTCGTTTAGTGATAGAATGGGTAAGGGGTCTGTTGAACGTTTTATTCCTGATATGTCAATGGGTACAAACGCAGACCCTGGTTATAGTCAAAGGAAGGCAATGTATAATGATGAAACAAAAGCAGAGAATAGTTTTACCGTAGCAGTACCCCTTAACGGTATATTTGGATTTTGTGATTATGACAAAGTTTTGTATGGTCTTAAAATTAGATTTCAACTACAAAGGAATGATAATGTAAATAGATTGCTTTTTGGGACTGCTAATGCTTTTGGTGATAATAATAAATTTGTTATTAATGATTTGTGTTGGTATATTAGTGAATATACTCCTAATCTTAAAACGGAAGAGATGTTGAATAGAAGACTTAACTCAAAGAAACCGCTAAATGTATCATACCTTAAAAGAAGATGTCACCACGTTAAACTGGAACACACTACCTACACTTGGAATTTAGATGTTCTGTAAGGAAAGCCACGATACCCATGGCTCATTTTTAAGAAACCAGATGGAGATAGTGCGACTGATAAGAATAATGCGCTGAGTGATAATGCTAAGGTGAAACAACTTCGGGTTTCTCTTGATGGCACATTTTACCCGCGAGATAGATTGGAAATTGATTGGGAAAAAAATGATTATGCGGAAGCCCACAAGTCTTACCAAAAGGTGTGTGAAAGCAATGGTAATCAAGAGCCCATTTTGGATATGACTGCATTTCAAAAACTGTATACAATCTATGCAATTGACCTGAGTTCTCAAAAGGAAACTATAAAGTCTAATGGAGTGGATACTTCTCTATACATTGAAAGGGGGGAGAGTGAAGAAGTTGATACATATTGTTTGCTTTTGGAAGAAACAAAATTGCAGATTAATACAGATAATGGTGTTATGATTAATATCACATAGATTTTTCTAATAAATAAATGAGTGCTAAAGTATCAGCTGATGTATATGTTAATAAAATCAATCTTGATAAACTATCGTCTTGTATTCAAAATCAAAAGCCTTGTATTATTAATGTGAATACAATTCAAAGAAAAGGAGCAGTAAGAATTGATGTTTTGCTCACAAGAGAGGAGGTGAAAACACTAAATGATACTGGCTCACTTAAATTTAAAATATCAAAACCTATGTTAAAGAAATATTCAATAATAGAGACGAGAGGAGGATTTCTCCCATTTCTAATTCCTTTATTTGCTGGATTAAGTGCGGCGGGAGCATTGACGGGTGGTATTTCAGCAGCGGTAAAAACTGCTAACGAAAGGAAGGCACAAGTAAAAGCTCAAAAAGAATTGGAAAGACCTAACAAGAAGTTGGAGAAAGAAATGCTTGTGGTTGTGGAAGTGGTATAATTGTAGATTTTACTGAAAAGCTTGAAAGCCTACCTGATAAAGCAAGATTGTTAGTTGGAGATATGCTTTCTTCTATCGCACAGGCAGGTGTTAAACTAACTAAAAGGGGTAATGGATTATATCTTTCTCATAAATAAATGAAATGGTTTAAACAATTTGGAAAGAATACAACGTCAAATATAGAACTTGCTAAGTATTGTAAAAAAACAAAAAATTGATAATGTGGTTATTTGTATGAGAGATGAATTAACAAAGTTGTCCAAGAATACAAAGAATATTATTATGAATTTAGACACACAGAATGGTTCTCATTGGGTTTGTATTCATAATAGTCAGGATAAATATTATTTTGATAGTTATGGTGTACCACCACCTGTTGAAGTAATACAATTCTTACAGAATGGTGTTTATCAAACATTTCAAGTTCAAAAAAATAATTCTAAATGTTGTGGTCAATTATGTTAATATGTATTATTTCAACTAAACAATAATGAAAATTTTTATGTCATTTTAAATCTAATATAAATGACTTATGTCAGAAAAGATGGTTCTATCTTTGGAGAATCCCCTCAGGATATTGATTTATCAAATTATTATACAAAGGCACAGGCTGAACAACAAAAATATAATATAACAAAAAATATTAATATGAAAAATACTTATAAATTCATCAATTATCCAAGCCCCACCGATGCTAATGACGTAATTAGATTTAATGATTTATTGCAATATATATCTTTAAATAAAACAGCACGTTTTCTTAAACAAGTAAAATTTACAACCACAACACCTGGTTATACAGACCATACACCTTTCCTCATTAAATTTAACTTTCTGCTTACAATTGAATTTTATAAAGAAGGACATGTAGTTAATATGCGAATAGATAAGTGGGGGTATGATATGCCTGATTTAGGGTATAATTGGTCTTTTTCAATTAACTTAGAAGACCTACATGATTTTAATCAGTCTCGTAAAGAAGAATATTATCCACTTGGTGAGGATAAGGAGTTATGTGGAAGTACAATTAGCAAACAACAAATACATGATTTCAAGAATAGAAAATCATATGACAGCAAAACAATAGTTTATATGACAAAGAAGGAAGGTAATGAGATAAAGATAGAAAGACGAGGAATACAAACCGATTTGGTAGTGGGAAGATGGGGTGGTATTACCTGTCATAATATTAATCTCACATATATTTCTGATACATAAATGGCAGGAAGAAGACTACAAGAGAATTATAATTTTTATATTCAGGGATACCTACAAGAAAAGGGCGCTCGGTTTTACATACCTTATGAATTGGAACATATACATGGGAATTTTGTAATTAAGAACTGGCCTTATACTGATATTGCTAAACCCACAAATGGAGACTTGATTAAAATATTAAATAAAAATGAACTTCTCAAAGTTATGACACATAAAACCCTTTTAGAAATCATCAACAAATCTTATTGGTATCCTATTATGAGAAAAATAATTACAGATACAAGAATATCTCAAAATCCAGATGAATATATGACTATATGTATGATATTCTTTGGGGCTCAAACTCAAGGGTAGCAAGGGATGAGGAAGGAGTTGAAGAAGAGAGGGAGGAAAAGGAGGGAAAAAAGAGAGAAGGAGGAAAGAGAGAAAAGAGAGAAGGAAGAGAGTGAGAAGGAGAAGAGGGAGGAAAGAGAGAGGGAGGAAAAATATAAAAAGATGGAAATCAGTGAGATTAATAAAAGATTGAAGGTATTACAGCAAATAAATCAAACAACGCACTGAGGAGGAAAATAAAGAAATGAAAAGTCTAATGGAAATATTATTTTCAAGAATAACTGTTCCATCATTTTCAGGGGAGGAGATTTAAACGAGAAAGTGGGGATAAAGAAGAAGAAGGAAAAGATTATGTGGTTGATGATGTTGGTGTTATTGACTTTAGTTAGTTTTATTTGTAAATAAATGGAAAAGAGAGTGAAGGCATTCCTTAGGATTCTTTATGTTTTAAAAATCAAGATAGAAATGTATATGTTGAAAACCAAAAAGGTTTTCATACTCTGTAGGAATTTTTCTCATAAATAAATGAGTTATTGTTTTAAGTGTAAAAAGAAAACTAATACCAAAAATGTATCGTATGTTAAAGGTATAAATAATAGAGTTTATGAAAAGGGGATATGTTTAGTGTGTGGCTCTAAAAAGTGTCAATTCATTTCTAAGCATAAAAGTGGGGGAGAGAGACAAAAGTTGTCAGGGAGTAAATTTACAACAGCTGGAATTCCAGGGGAATTACACCTTCCTGGGTATTCTTTCTGTGGTCCAGGAACAAACTTGGATAAAAGATTAGATGAGGCTGACAATCCTAAACCTTGGTCTAAACCTATAAATAGGGTTGATGAAGTGTGTATGAAGCATGATATTGCTTATGGGAATACCACTACATTGACTGAAAAACATAAAGCCGACAGAGAAATGTTGTATAATTTGTCTGATACAAAATCCAACGCTGAGAGAGAAAGTTGAAATGTTTATCGTGAAAAAATTGATAAGTGCTAAATTGAGGTTGGGACTTGGGGTTGGTAATCCAGGTGTTTCACCCTCAAAAAACGATTAAGCTCTGATGATGACATCAAAACTGAGGAGCTTTTGGCTAATGAATTACATTGACCAGTAATCACAAAGTTTAAAAGAAGGAAGGTTTATTCTAAAGGACCACATCTAGTCCGCTGATTTAATTGAACTAAATAATGATAAGGGACAGAAGTATGCTTTAACCGTTATTGATTTGAGGAGTAGATATGCTTGGGTTGCTCCTTTGAAAAACAATAGGGGTAATACTCTTATGTTAGCTTTCAGTGGAATATTTAGTAAAAGTAAAAGAAAACCAAAGAAGTTATGGACTGATGAGGGAACAGAGTTCAGAGTTCGTTCAGAACAGAGTTCAGTTCAGACAGAACAGAGTTTAGACCATAACAAAATAATTATAAAATCTCTTAAGGGGGAGGGTATTAAATTATACAGCACCTTTAATGAAGGAAAGGCAGTTGTTATTGAGCATTTTAATTGCACTTTGAAAGAGAGACTATATAAAAAAATTCACACAACTCGGTTCTCAACAATGGGTACCTATAATTCATGACATTATAGATAATTACAATAATACAGTTCATTCATCAACAAAATCAAAACCATTGGAAACATTTACAAAATTAGAATATGAAAAGAAGATTAATTTGAGAAAACCCAAGTTCAAAGTTGGTGATATCTATCTATAATTCCATTAATCTCTGTGTGTATGTGTGTTTGTATGTGTGTTTGTATGTGTGTATGTTTGTCTGTGACCGCTGTTTCTCGACAACTACCGGTCCGATATACTTGAAACTTGCCAGGTATATTGCTGGGGACCCGAGGATGTGCCTTTTCAAGGTTTGAAATTAATCGGACAAGTACTTACCGAGCTATGGCGATTTAGCCGTTCGCCGTTCGCTTTGGCGTTGCGAATGGACCAAACCATTGCATGTAAATAGAGGGGGGGGGGTTCTGTGGTCGTTGCGAATGGACCAAACCATTCATGTAAATAGAGGGGGGGGGGGGGGGTTCTGTGGTCGTTACTGCCACGTGGTTTCAAAGTTTTTTTTTGTTGTTGTTGTTTGCACGCATGTTTTTTTGCACCCACGTACGGGCACGCCCTAGGATGTTTACACACACACACCCCTACACAAATTTTTTTTTTTTTTTTTTTTTGGCAAGGAACGGGCACCCACGTACGGGCACGTCCTAGCTTATATATAGTACGGGCATGCCCTAGTCTATCTATAATTCCATTAATCTCTGTGTGTATGTGTGTTTGTATGTGTGTATGTGTGTATGTGTGTATGTGTGTATGTTTGTCTGTGACCGCTGTTTCTCGACAACTACCGGTCCGATATACTTGAAACTTGCCAGGTATATTGCTGGGGACCCGAGGATGTGCCTTTTCAAGGTTTGAAATTAATCGGACAAGTAGTTACCGAGCTATGGCGATTTCTTTACCAAACACTGCAAGCCGTTCGCTTTGGACCAAACCATTGCATGTAAATAGAGGGGGGGGTTCTGTGGTCGTTGCGAATGGACCAAACCATTCATGTAAATAGAGGGGGGGGGGGGTTCTGTGGTCGTTACTGCCACGTGGTTTCAAAGTTTTTTTTTGTTGTTGTTGTTTGCACGCATGTTTTTTTGCACCCACGTACGGGCACGCCCTAGGATGTTTACACACACACACCCCTACACAAATTTTTTTTTTTTTTTTTTTTTGGCAAGGAACGGGCACCCACGTACGGGCACGTCCTAGCTTATATATAGTACGGGCATGCCCTAGTTGTAAGAATATACAGATGGAAAAGCCATTTTGAGAAAGGTTATACAAGGAGATGGACTAATGAATTATTTAAAATCGTTGATGTAATGGATACAGTCCCTTGGACTTATAAATTATATGATTTAAATGGAAGAAATCTTGGGATCATGAAATGAAAAAAAATTGAAAAAGAAATTGAAAAAAATATAGTAAATATTTTTTGAAAAAATGGTGAAAAAATGTTGAAAAATAATTTTGAAAAAGATTCTGAAAAAAATTTGGAAAAAATATGGAAGATTTAAAAAAAAAAATTTGGAAAAAAATTGGAAAAATGTTTGAATATATATTTTTTTAAATTTGCAAAAAAAAAGAAAAAATTTGGGAAAAAATGAAAAATAAATTTTAAAAAAAACAAAAACATTTTTACTTTAAGCACAAATATATAGATAAAAGGGAAGTGATTCTACCTGGGTATTTGAAAAAACATTTTTACTTTAAGCATAAATATATAGATTTTTGCATACTGAATCGAGGCTCGTGAAAGAGCTAACATTTATTTCACAAACAAATCAACCAGACAAACAAAATATATAAAAAGAGGGAGCGGAAGACAAGATGGGGAGAGAAGGGGAAGCACACATACATAACATTTGAGAGCAGTGATATGTGTGGGAGGGAGAGGGCGTGGGGGGAGGAGGCATGGGAAGGGGGGGGGGGGGGTGGGAGAAGTATAAAACACAAGGACACCAAGGACATCCAGGACAGAAGTTGGTATTTAAAAAAATTGGATTTGGGGTGAAATTAGCGGGGGTAGAAAAGATCAAGGTTTTGGATGGGGGAAGATAAGAGATGGTGGTGAACAGCTGTTTTAAAGACCTGGAGGGTGAAGTGGGATTGAAGAGAGTGAGGGAGTTTGTTCCAGAGGTGGGAGAAAAGAGGAATGAAGGAGTGAAGGTGAGCAGAGAGCCTTGATTTTGGCAGTTTAACCATAAGAGGGTTGCAGGCAGATCTTGTGCGACCTGTAGGAACATTTGGGGGACAGAGCCCAGAGAGAGCTGGGGGGGCAAGGCCAGAGAGGAGTCGGTAGAAGACGGAAAGACCACCAACCTGCCTGCGGTGAGTGAGTGAAAGGCCCTTGGAGTTAGCTTCATCGCGGGAGATTCCAATGATTCTGAACGCTTTGGTTTCAACAGCGTGAAGACAAGCTAGGTGTGAGGCAGGAGCACCAGCCCAGAGGGGAGAGCAGTATTCCATTGAGCTGCGGATGAAAGCCTTGTATGTGGTGAGGAGCTCAGGTGTGCCAAGGAAGGACTTCGCACGACGGAGGATGCCCAGTCGGTGACTGGCTTTGGAGGCCAGATTTGAAATGTGGTTTTCCCAGGAAATATCATGGCAGATAGTGAGACCCAAAAGCTTGAGTGACAGAACTTCTTGGAGAGGATTATTCAGAAAGTGGATGGGAGGGTTGTCCAGTCGGTCTTTTCGGAGAGACATCGTAAGAGTGTGAGATTTGTCAGGATTGAAAGACATGTTCCACTTGTTTGCCCAGTCTGTGATTTTGTCCAGGTCTGCAGAGAGTGAGGAGGCTGCAGACTGCCGATCTGAGGGATGAGGAATAGAGCGACAGAGAGTAGAGTCATCAGCAAAGAGATAGCGAGGATTTTCAAGAGAGTCAGAGAGATCATTGATGAAGACCAGAGAAAGCACAGGGCCCAGAACACTACCTTGGGGAACTCCAGCCTGAACAGGAAGAGGAGATGAGAGAAACCCATTCAGGGCCACATGTTGACTATGACTAGAGAGGAAGTCTGCCAGCCATGCATGGAGATTTCCATGGATACCAAAGGAGGAGAGTTTGGTGAGCAGAGCGGGGTGCCAGACCGTATCGAAGGCACGTGATATGTCAAGGGAGACAGCTCTAATTTCCTGTTTGGCATTGAGGACCTCCATCCATTGTTGAGAAAGCAGAAGCAGCATGTCCAGAGTAGAGTGACCAGGTCTGAAACCAAATTGATGATCAGAGATCAAGCCATTGGAGAAGAGGAAAGATTTCATATCTGAAGCAATGATGGATTCCATGACTTTGCTGAAAATTGGGAGAAGGCTGATTGGTCTGTAATTGCTAGGATCTGTTTTTGCACCTTTTTTGTGCAAAGCGGTGATGTTGGCTGATTTCCAAGCAGATGGCAGATGACCTTGAGCAAAAGAGAGGGTGAAGGGAAGTGAAGATAAAAGGGAAGTGATTCTACCCGGATATTTGAAAAACCATTTTTACTTTAAGCGAAAAAATATCTATAAATTACGAGATTTTCATCAAGAAAATTTTATTTTAAGCGAAAAAGTATCTATAAATTACGAGATTTTCATCAAGTTTTTTACTATATAAATATGGTGGATACAACGTATTGCGACGTTTATAATCATGAACATAAGCGTGCTTTGACACGTCATCTAAAAACAAAAAAGCATAGCCGAAATGCTGGAGAATTACCTCCAGAGTCTAATGTTATACACTGTGATGTTTGCTCAAAGGATGTCTCAAAGGTCTGGTATAACAAACACCTTACAATAAAAAAGTATAGACAAAGTGTTGGAGAACTGCCTCCGGTGTCTAATGTTATACACTGTGATGTCTGCAATAAGGACATTAAAAAGGGAGGCTTTAAGTCTCACCTTCAATCATGCAAACACAAGAAGAATGAAGAGACTGTTGGATACTCTATTAAAAACTCTGATGGAGTATTTAAGGGACATATTAAGATAAAGTTTTTTGAGTTTGGAACTCCAGGACCAAAATCAATAGCTGAGGCGATTGAGATGGTTAAACCTGCTGTTGAAACACTTGTAAAAGATACGTTGACTGAGATGAATGCTTTAAAGTTTTATATGGGAGTAAAAATGGGTATGGTAAAAGATGGTGTTGAAGAAACTCCCTATATGAGAACAGACCCTCACTTTATCACATCATTCCAAGATTTCTTATCATCAGGTGTTTGTGGTGAACTTGTAAAACAGGAGCATGATGTAGATAATACTGTGGTGGGCAGTGGATATAGTATTAGTAAAATCATTTTCTTAGATATACACATTCTGAAATCAGACCCTCTTAAAGCTTCTTCTTACATTGATTTACCGAGGGTTATAAAACTTTAAAAAGCAGTTGTTAATATTCAAAACAAAGATAATAAATGTTTCCTATGGTCTGTTCTCGCTCACCTACATCCCCCAAATTGGAAACCTGAGAGTATCACATTATAAGAAATATGAGAATACGTGAAATGTTAAAGGTTTAAAGTTTCCTATGTCATTGATTGATATTCTAAAATTTGAGAAAATGAATAATCTATCTATTAATGTATATGGATTAACGGATACAAACAAAGTTCAGATATTAAAAATTTCTGATTTGTATACTGAATCGAGGCTCGTGAAAGAGCTAAGATTTACTTCACAAACAAATCAACCAGACAAACAAAATATATAAAAAGAGGGAGCAGAAGACAAGATGGGGAGAGAAGGGGAAGCACACAAACAAACGATAATATAAATAATGAAACATATTGACCTTCTCTACTTTGCTTCGAAAGGAAAATCACATTATGCTTACATCAAAAATTTATCAAGATTAATCACTTCACAAGTAATCAATAAAAAATGTAAAACATATCCATGTAAGTGATGTCTCAACTTCTTTCAAACAAAAAAACGATTAGATCAACATTCAAAATACTGTAGTGATCATAAGTCCACCGTAATTAATATGCCAAAAGTAGGTTCAAACATATCATTTAAAGATTTCAACAAGACGAAAAACTTCCATTCGTGATATATGCTGACTTTGAAAGTCTCCTTGAAAAAATAGATACTGCTTCTCCAGACCCTAAAGGGTCTTACACGAGTAAATATCAAAAACATACTCCTTGTGGTTTCTGTTATTATATCAAATCATCCGTTGGTGATGAATACAACAAGTTAGAGGAGTATAGAGGCTCAAATGCCCCAGAGGAGTTTGTGAAACGACTAGAAAGAGACTGTGTTCGATTAACCAAGATAATGAGAGAAACCAATAAACCAATGTCCTTAACAAAAGAAGAAGAAACAGAATTTGGGCAGCCAAAGGCTGTCTGTCATATTTGTGAGGAGAAAATTGGTGAAGGTCTGAAGGTTAGAGATCATTGTCATCTCACTGGTAAATATAGAGGTCCGGCTCATCAAAGTTGTAATATTAATTATAAACTCCCCTCTTTCATTCCAGTCTTTCTTCACAACAACGCACATTATGATACGCATCTATTTATTAATGAACATTCAAAGACTTCTGGAGACATTTCTGCAATTCCTAACACAGATCAGAAATACATTTCATTCCCCAAAAAAATTCAAACACACACAGACCAACGGCTCTCTCATATAGTAGATATTCGAGCACATAAAAACTACACCAAATGGTTTATCATTACCTTGGTAATGTAAGGAACCATGACAAGAGGTTGTGTAACATTGCCTATGTTGGAGTTCCACTTTTCCCTGTCCCGAGAAATGAATTTAAACAAAGAAATTCAGTCAGGATGCCAGTGATGATTCACCTACTTTTCACGAAAAACACCCTCTTTGCTTTTCCAATCAGAAAACATTGTAGAATCATTATTTTGCTAATAGTTTCTCCCACAATCCCAACTGTGGGAGGAAGTCACAATGAAGGTAAAGCCATTTTGAAGGAAACCGGTTATACAAGGACGACCACATGCCGACTGTCATATCAATCAATTTCTTCTGAAGCACCTTTACTTTTGAAGAAAATTATCAAAACACTTTACAAAAAAAAATAGGGCAACTAAAATGTGTTGTGATGACAAGAAACAAGTTACAAGATAAAATCAAACCTTTTCGTTTTGTCGCTTATTGGATGGTTGATGGTGGATGATGGACAGTGCTGCTTACCGGCACGGCAGCATTTGGCACCCATCCTGATAGGATATTGGAGGACATTCTCTTTTAACTGCTCTAATCCATATGATGATACTTCTGGAATAACACTTGCTTGGGAATTCAAGAATTGGGATCCATCGACGATAAAAGAATGGCAGCATTTGTCCAAGTCGGCATGTGTAACTCGAAGTAGAGCTTGGAGGTGATGTTGTTTTGAGCGATACCGTTTGTGCTGCTGAAGTGTAATGGTTGTGGTGCTGGAAGGATTTTCTGGAGGAGGGATGCCCAGTTGCTGCAGTGCCTTCTGTAAAGAGTACGCATTGCAGCAACGGACCGACGGTGTGACAGGAAACGGATGTTGATCTGAGATTGTCATGAGCAAATTAGAGCAGCTCTGTCTTGGGTGGAGTTGAGCTCCTTAAATCTAAAACAACAGCATGTTAATATAACACCTTTCATGGTGTACATTTCAAGACTGGAAATCTCTCTTTTGCAGCTCCCCTTTCTGCTGATCTGGAAAGGATAAGATATACTTGTCTAACACTTGCAATATATCTGTCAATCCAGGCGCATTTCATGCACTCACCCTATCTCTGCCAAAGGATCATCAAACAAACCCACCTATCTGCACGTACATCCGCAATCAACCACTGGAAGAAGTTCAGCATCTAAAACTTCTAGGCCTTACCATCAGCTATTATCTCTTCTAGAAAGACCATATAATCAAAGCTAGCCTTCGAAGCCAACCGTAGACAGGGCATCCTCAGTAATGCAAAATCCTTCCTCCGTTTATCTGAACTTCTAAACCAACAATGCTGCAGGTAGCCCTGGGTTACATGTTACCAGTGGCAGTCAAGAAAGAGACTGTGACCTGACTTGTGTGCTCAGTCTGCGATTCAGTATCTTTTCTGAGTCCATACCGTACACACTAGCTTGATTTCCTTCAAGAGCTCTTTATTTATAAAAAAAAAATAACCACCTTTAGAGGCCATTTTTCCCTGCAAAGCGGGGGTTGGCCTTTTTCGGGAACCGTGGTTGTTGTTGTTTTTTGGTCCCCTTTTTGAAGCAATGTTTTACGGCCAGATGCCCTTCCTGACGCCAACCCTTTTTGCCGCCTTTAACGACAAACAGGGAATTACCAGTGAACTGGTACTCAATTAGCCGACCTCGGAAGGATGACAGGCTGAGTCAACCCGCCTGGCGTTAATTCAGCGATCGACCGGGATTCGAACCCAGGATCCTAGGATCCTAAGCCGGCACCCTAGCCGCTAGCCCAACACCAGGGTTAATTCATTAACACCAGGGTTATCTTTATTTGATATTTCATTTTACTATCCCCAAACACAATGCCAAAAACAAAGTGTAAATTCACTGCAGAACTAAAGGCAAAATTCCCATGTCTTCGCCGTGATCAAGAAGAATGGGAAGACGAGTACTTGGTATTTAGAGCTGGTAACTACGTCTCTGTGGCAAATAAAGGTGCTATTAATTTAGAATCTCATATGGACTCGGACAAGTACAATATTTCCAGTAATAATTCAGGATTTCGACTGGAAGAATGCTGCTTTGCAGTCGAAATTAATCGAGGTTTGGAACACGCCTAATGCAACTGCCGATACAATTGCTCGATACGTAAAGAAAACTTGGTGTCCTCTTTTTTTCGGAGTGTCTCTCTCTGGAGTGTCCTCTTTTTTTTGGAATGTCTCTCTCTGGAGTGTCCTCTTTTTTCGGAGTGTCCTCTTTTTTCGGAGTGTCCTCTTTTTTCGGAGTGTCCTCTTTTTTCGGAGTGTCCTCTTTTTTCAGAGTGTCTCTCTGGAGTGTCCTCTTTTTTTCAGAGTGTCTCTCTCTGGAGTGTCCTCTTTTTTCAGAGTGTCTCTCTCTGGAGTGTCCTCTTTTTTCGGAGTCTCTCTCTCTGAAGTGTCCTCTTTTTTCAGAGTCTCTCTCTCTGGAGTGTCCTCTTTTTTTCGGAGTGTCTCTGGAGTGTCTCTCTCTGGAGTGTCCTCTTTTTTCGGAGTGTCCTCTTTTTTCGGAGTGTCCTCTTTTTTCGGAGTGTCCTCTTTTTTCGGAGTGTCCTCTTTTTTCAGAGTGTCTCTCTAGAGTGTCCTCTTTTTTTCAGAGTGTCTCTCTCTGGAGTGTCCTCTTTTTTCGGAGTCTCTCTCTCTGAAGTGTCCTCTTTTTTCAGAGTCTCTCTCTCTGGAGTGTCCTCTTTTTTTCGGAGTGTCTCTGGAGTGTCTCTCTCTGGAGTGTCCTCTTTTTTCGGAGTGTCTCTCTGGAGTGTCCTCTTTTTTTGAAAGTTCAAATATGGTAACCCGAATCATAATATATACTTATACCAAGTTTGGTTTAAAAAAAAATCCCATCACTGGTTCACAAGTAACAGAAATTTTACCTAACGGGACCTCTGACCTTTGACCTCTTGATCCCATAATCTAATCAGTTCATCTTTGTATCATTATACATATACCAGGTTTGACTTGGATACTTTGAGCAGTTCTTAAGTCATCACAGTAACGAAAATCTATCATGGATGTACAGACATAGCCAGACAGACAACCCAAAAACATAATGCCTCCGGTGACTTTGTCAGCGAAGGCATAAAACAAAAAGTGCCCGTAATTGCATTTTTGCCCGTAAACAAAGGCAATGCTCAGAAACACAATGCAAGGGTCGAAAATAAACTTCCCATGTCCTTTTTCTCAAGATTGGGTGGAGATAGGTGTTCTATGAACTCTCCAATTAGGAACAGTTAGAAAGGAATCATGCACCCCAACCATGTCAAACACACCTTCTGTCAATCATTTGATAGCATCGCTTGAGCCAGCCAAGGCCTGGCATGCGACGCCTTGGAGTGGCGCCGTTCAGGTAGACAATCAAGTAGTCCTCAGCCACTAGAAGTTCCAGGGTGCTCACGACAAACCTGAGCAGAAGGAGAGGCAGAGAAATGTAACAATGGAAGGGAAAAATAAATAAATAAAAGAGGTGATAATCTTAATTTGAAGAACCAAAGGGGGAAAAATAGGGCAGCTGGGATCATACTAAAGTACTAAACAAAGACGGTTGGGGATCTTAAACCAAGCAAGATAACGGTCCAACATATTAGGGCCGACTATGCCTTGCAGAGATTATGCTGCCATTTTAAAATAATCACAATATCCCACCGTTATCACTAGAAAGTGCGATCCCATCTCAAACCCATTATGCAAACTTAGAGCTATGGGCTTTTATCTCGATGAATGGACAATGGCACAGACACCTTTACTAGGTTTCCTCATGGAGACAAATTATATATTCCATGGTTAAATATAGTATTGGAAATAATTATGGAGGCCATGCAGTCAAAGGGTGTCCAGTGCAGGGTGTCATTCCTTTACTGTAAAAATTAATAAATACAGACTACTGTCACGTGTTGAAAATTCAAATTATGATTCATAGACAACTCACCTGTAAGAAAGGAATATGACACAGCAAAGCTGATAAAAGTGCAGGTTGTCATAGTATATCCAGTAACGATAAAGCAAACCCAGAAAATGGTACCCAGGACCGAAATACCACAAGACAAACAGGTAGAAATGAAAAGTGAAGGATACTCTACGACAAAGCCAAAACTGTCAAAAGGTGATGCTAAGTATCTGAGGACGTGTTTTTATGTGAAAGATGGTTTTGTACAAATCGAATAAATAAATTACAAGAAAGTCAGATTTCCCCCCTCACCCTCCACCCACTAATCCCAGGTTTTGAGTTTTACACAACAGCTTATCGCACCTGCTAAGGCAAATCTGTATGTTATAGTGTTTAAACGTCTAGGAGACACCCCCCCCCCCCCCCCCCCCACCCATAAGACATAAAACGGATTTATATAAACAGGGACCGAGAAGATGGACGGGGGTGTTGGAAAAGGACTAGTTAAGGGGAGATGTGGGTGGAAAATACAATCTGAGACTTAAACACCAATTTGCAAAACATAGCACATCCCGTTTAACCATGAGGTGAGCGAGGTATGGAATAGAGTGTCTGGGGAACACTAAATTGATCGAGCTACCCTTTTCAGGGAAGAGTTAGAGCTGGACTCATAAAAATTATGCTTGATTGCCCATATTGCATATATTGCTGCCTTCGGAACCCGTTGATTGCGTCGTCATCCATCAAACATGGCACAAAACTTGGGTGGGGATCGGAGGGATAAATGAATAAAAGCCGGGAAAGCCGCAGCTCTGGAGGTGTGCTTACACATTTCTAAATTACGTGTTGATTTGGAAAATATGATGATGCATTCAGTCTCGGTTGCATGTAATATATCCTATGTTGAGACACATGGCTAATGTGAGCATCTTCGTCGATAAGCGTGTGTGAATATCGCTGGGTACGTAGGGGAAGCGGTAGGAGGATGAGGTTGGGATCTCCCTGTGGCAGAGATTTTAAAAAATATTTATCTTAATTTATGACAAGTATTTTTTTTTTTTAGTAGAATTCGGAAAGGACACCGCTGTTAGAAAACCTTCTGGGTTGGCTGTTTTGTTACCGAAATAATGCTGATATGCACTTGCTGCTGTTTCACCCCAATTACACGACCACACCCCCTCACAAAATAGCCTCGGGCGATACATGCAAATGGATTTTTGGCCAAATTGTTGCTGGGTTTTCTCGTTTTAAGTGGGAAGGACTTGGGAGAGTATCACAATTATTCTTTAATGTCAGCATACACAATGGTTTCCATTATGGTAAGCAGCTTACAGGAAGAGGTTCTCCATAATGTAGTGATACTCTGGACCAGAGCCTTCAGGCAGGTAGCAGGCTGCAAATACGATGATGGCATTGAGGCCATCGCCATAGTAACCTGAAATGAAGGGTACGGGGTGTTGCGGGTACCGCATGAGCATCCTCCAGTACAATCTATAAAATTGAGGGAATCCAGCAATGTAACAAGAGAGAGAATTGCAACTATAACAACAGCCATTAATAATGCAATAAAAGCTTCTTTCCCCTTTTACAGGTGTCCTCATGTAGGCCTCAAATTACGAGGGTCGGTACAAAGGTAATACCTTTGCATCATTTGCAGTTTTACAGGTGTCCTCATGTAGGCCTCAAATTACGAGGGTCGGTACGAAAGTAATACCTTTGCATCATTTGCAGTTTTACAGGTGTCCTCATGTAGGCCTCAAATTACGAGGGTCGGTACGAAAGTAATACCTTTGCATCATTTGCAGTTTTACAGGTGTCCTCATGTAGGCCTCAAATTACGAGGGTCGGTACGTAAGTAATACCTTTGCATCATTTGCAGTTTTACTGGTGTCCTCATGTAGGCCTCAAATTACGAGGGTCAGTACGAAAGTAATACCTTTGCATCATTTGCAGTTTTACAGGTGTCCTCATGTAGGCCTCAAAGTACGACGGTCGGTACGAAAGTAATACCTTTGCATCATTTGCAGTTTTACAGGTGTCCTCATATATATATATATATATATAATAACCACCTTTAGAGGCCATTTTTCCCCGCAAAGCGGGGGTTGGCCTTCTCGGGCACCGTGGTTGTTGTTGTTTTTGTTGGTCCCCTTTTTAAAGCAATGTTTTACGGCAGGATGCCTTTCCTGACGCCAACCCTTTTTGCCGCCTTTAACGACAAACAGGGAATTACCAGTGAACTGGTACTCAACTCAATTAGCCGACCTCGGAAGGATGACAGGCTGAGTCAACCCCCCTGGCGTTAATTCAGCGATCGACCGGGATTCGAACCCAGGATCCTAGGATCCTAAGCCGGCACCCTAGCCGCTAGCCCAACACCAGGGTCTCAGGTGTCCTCATGTAGGCCTCAAATTACGAGGGTCGGTACGAAAGTAATACCTTTGCATCATTTGCAGTTTTACAGGTGTCCTCATGGAGGCCTCAAATTACGAGGGTCGGTACGAAAGTAATACCCCTTGTTTTTCAGTTCGTAACCAAAGCAACATAGCAACGCAAGATCACAATGAAAGGCTCGTATTCACCCCCCTCCCCCCACCACTTTTAAGTCGAGCGACAATGTGATCGATCACATTATAGCATCACACCACCATTTCAAAATGGCTGCCCCCGAGATGTGCGTACGAAGCAGAGAGCAGTTATTGAATTTCCTACTGCGGAAGAGGTTCCTGCAGCGGATATTCAAAGCTGTTTAAAGAATGTGTATGGAGACGACTACCATTGATGTGAGCACTGTTAGACGTTGGGCAAAGCGTTTGAAGAGCAGGCAAACTGATACCGAGGACAAACATCGAATTGGTCGGCCTAAAACACAGTGCCAACAAAAAACAAGAGTCAGATTGATGTGCTCATTAAAGTGTATTGCAGTTGACGGAGACAATGTGGAAAAATAACTTCATATTTGCCGCATATGTGAGCATATTCCCTGTAATTACCTCCGCCACTAAAGGTGGATGGAGGCTATGTTTTCACCCCTGTCTGTCTGTTTGTTTGTCTGTGAACAAGATATCTCAAAAGGTTGTGGATGGATTCAGATGAAATTTGGTGGACAGGTTGGGTGTGCGACCAGGACGAAATGACTAGATTTTGGTGAAGTTCCGGATCCGGATCTGGATCTGAGAATTTTTAAAGTGATTCTTCACCATTGAGTGATCGGACCAAAAACGATATGTAGCACAATATTTCAAAAAGTTGTGGACGAATGCCAAAACTTGGTGGATGAGTTGGGTGAGTGACAAGAACAAGCCGATTAGCTTTTGGTTCAGGTCAGAATCCAGATCCGGCCTATCAGTGGGATACAAAACGTAAACTGTTCAGCCAGACAGAGGTATGTGCTCTACCGAGTGCCGTTCTAGTCGGAATTGTATTTGGTGAGAAATAAAACAAGAGGCATTACTTTCGTACCGACCCCCGTACTTCTGCTCTTTATTGCACAAATCCATAACCGGATCTCTGCTTTGTCGCAAACAAGTTCGCGTGCACTTATTGTTTTTGATGGTTATGCGGCGTCTCACCACCGTGAGAGACAACACGCTTGTATGGTTCAATAGCCAGCATGTCAATGCGGTGCTCTTGCTCTCCAACCAGTACGGATCGCCAGCGCCTCAGGTCACGTCGCTCTTCCTCCGCGGTGTACTCTGGCAGCATTCCGTCATTGTGCAGGGGCGTGTCATCTGTTTCCCGAGCAAACAACAGGGAACAAAAGAACTATTGTATTCAAATATTAATCTTTTTAAAATGGGGTAATTGTGCTGACAATGAGAGGCCATGGTGGTCAAGCACAGCCATTACATTTGTTTCCGCCAGACAATTAAACTCTGCATCTCTTCCAATCAGTCTCAGCAATCAACAAAACCAACAAATCCATAAAAGGCACTCGCTAGAAAGTTAAAATTTTAATGGGATTATGCAATCACAAAAGAGCTTGTGCATTATGATGTCATCTATTACCAAAACGAACAGTTACATTGAACTTTTTTTGGATACCCAAGTCAAGGCGCATATAAGAGCTAACACATGGAACACACAAAGGAGCAGGTGGCAAGGGGGGATGAGAGAGGGAAGCACAACAGTAGGGAACTGGAACATCAGGATATCTGTGAAAGGGAGAGGGCTCGGGCGGGGTACACAGGATAAACAAGATGGATGCTACAGGGACTTTCAGGAAAGAAAACGGAATTTGAAGGAGGTGGATGTGGGGTAGATTAACGGGGGTACAACAGATCATGGTTTTGGATGGCGAAAGACAAGATGGCGGTGAACAGCTGTTTTAATGACCTGGATGGAAGAGTGGGATTTAAGAGAGTGTGGGAGTTTGTTCCAGAAAATAAGAGTAAGAGAGGCAGGAAAAAAGAGGAATGAAAGAGTAAAGGTGAGCAGAGAGTCTTTATTTTGGCAGTTTAACCATAAGAGGGTTGCTGGCAGATCTTACGCATCCTGCAAAAACATTAGGGGCACAGAGCACAGACAGAGCTAGGCCAGGGAGAAGTCGGTAGAAGACAGAAAGTCCACCAACCTGCCTGCGGTGAGAGAAAGAAAAGCCCTCAGAATCAGCTTCATTGCGGGAGATTCCAATGATTTTGAAAGCTTTGGTTTTTCCAGCGTAAAGCAGAGCTTGGTGTGAGGCAGGAGCATGAGCCCAGAGTGGAGAGCAGTACTCCATTGACCTGCGGATGAAAGCTTTGTATGTGGTGAGGAGCTTAGAAGTGCCAAGAAAAGACTTCGCACAACAGAGGATGCCCAGACGGCGACTGGCTTTGGAGGCCAGCTTGGAAATGTGGTTTTCCCAGGAAAGATCATGGCAGCTAGTGAGACCCAAAAGCTTGAGTGGTAGAACTTCTTCGAGAAAATTGTTGATAAAGTAGATGGGAAGGTTTTCCAGACGGTTTTTTCAGAGAGATATAGTGTTACGGATTCGGCACTAATTGTTGTTGTTATTATTATTATTGTTGGTTCTAAGTATTATGGTTATTGTGGTTTAAGGGAAAGGGTTATTGTGGTTAAAAGGTTTAAAAGCGCTCACGATAAAAATGATACCGGAAATCGGATCGGGAACCGGAAGACGTCGAGCGAGGAGGAAGAGGGCGTGAGGAAGGTGTGGAAAGACGCGTCTGTAGAAGCTCCGTACCTAGCGTGGTCGAGCGTACATCGCGAGTGAACTTTGAGTCCTTGAAAGGAATCTCCAGCGCTTGGTGTTATCGCTGGAATAGTGAAAAAGCCTGCAAAGACAGGAAAAGGCGTGAGATTACGAAGAATCCTCGCCTAGAGGCTGCGGCTCGAGTAAGAGCCGTCCGCCATTTTGCCTCGCGCGCTGCGTTCACCGAAAAAGGTTTTGGTATGCGCCAACTTTTCTCACCCTCCGGCCATCTGCCGGGGATGTGTGTGTGCGACAGCGGCGTTTGAAGAATACACTGCGGTTCGCTGGTTGACCGGTGAATGTGCACGTCTGGATCGCGTCTTTGGGATTTCTCTTTCCACCGCCAGTTTGCTGTTGGTTGGGGACCACGTGACGGTCCCCGCCGTGCCTACACCTCCTTACTCGCCCCATCACCTCTTCGCCTCATCCCCTCGGAGTTATAGAGACATTGAGGAGTGTTCGGTTCCATTCACTGGGAGAGCAGTGAGTTTATGTTACTTAACAAGATGGTAGATATTATTGTTGTTGTTATTGTTAAGATATTTGTTATAGTTGTTTTGTTAAGATATAGTTGTTAAGATATTGATTGTATGGTTGATTGCCACCATTGTTGTATGGTTCTTCTTGTGTGCTTTTTAATATATTATTTGTTTGTTGACAACCATCGGTGTGGTTTCATTATTGATTTGATTGTTCATTTGATGGTTTCATTGATGGTTTCATTATAGATTGATTTCAACAAAGAATAACATATCTTTCTGCCGGGGGTCCTCTCGGGGTTCGGAGGTTTACCGAGACCAGGGGATAGGGGAGGACCCCGTAACAATAGTGAGAGTGTGAGATTTGACAGGATTGAAAGACATGTTCCACTTGCTCAACTTGAATGTGCACGTCTGGATTTTATTTGTAACTTGTTTGTGATTTTATCCAGGTCTGCAGAGAGTGAAGAGGCTGCAGACTGCCGATCTGAGGGATGCGATATGGAGCGACAGAGGGTGGAGTCATCAGCAAAGAGATAGAGAGGATTTTCCAGAGAGTCAGAGAGATCATTGATGAAGATTAGAAAAAGCACAGGCCCCAGAACACTGCCTTGGGGAACTCCAGCCTGAACAGGAAGGGGAGATGAGAGAATTTCATTGAGAACCACACGTGGACTATGACAGGAGAGGAAGTCCACGAGCCATGAGTGGAGATTGCCATGGATACCATAAAAGGAGAGTTTGGTGAGCAGGGTGGGGTGCCAGACCATTATAATCGAAGGCACAAGACATGTCAAGGGAGACAGCTCTGATCTCCTGTCTGGTATTGAAGACCTCCATCCATTGTTGAGAAAGCAGAGGCAGCATGTCCAGTGTGGAGTATCCTGGTCTGAATCCAAATTGGTGATCTGAGATTAAGCCATTGGAGAAGGGGAAAGATTTAATGTCAGAAGTGATGATGGATTGCATGACCTTGCTGATGATTGGGAGATTGGTGAAAGAGTGAATATAACAGAGAAAGGATGTGATAGAGCAGCAGAGCAGGATTTTAGGACCCATGAACTGATGCCGTCTGGTCCAGTTGCAGAATCGGAATCAAGGTTTGACAGAAACTTCTCCACGTTGTCAGGAGAGATGGACACAGAAAACGATTGCAAATGCAGCTGGGTGTGACTAGGTAAGATGCGTACAGTGAGCGATAGGTTTGGGACACAAGATTTGGAGGCAAACAGAGTTGAGGGATTCAGCTTTTTCACATGTGGAGTCAGCTGTGTAGCCATTTTAGGTAAGGGGGGGGATGGAAGGGAACAAACACCAGAAACAGATTTGACCAGACACCACCAGGATTTGGAGGAGGGAGGCAAGTTTGAAAGTTCAGTCTTGAGAGTGGAGAGATATTGTTTCCTGGCTCTCCTGACGGTGGACACACACTTGTTACGAGCTTTGTGAAAGGAAATGAGATTTCCTTCCGTTGGATTTGCCTTCCAGGAGGCGAAGGCAAGTTGTTTCATGGCAACTGCCTCACCACAAGATTCAGTGTACCATGAGAGGCAGTCGAGATGGGAGACCAGTCCAGATGATTGATGGCTGCTTGAAGACCATGCCAGTCGGCCTGAGTGAAATACCAGACTCGTCGACGCTGAGGAGGCTCTCTTAGAATGGCCAGAGAGATGTCTACTTTAACAAGCAAATTATCAGATGAACGATTTGGAGCAGAATGAAAACACCAGACATTTTCAGGGAAGTTAGTCATAACCAAATCCAGAAGAGATGATGTACCGTTGAATGAGATCCGCATTGGGAAGTTGACAGATTGCATCAGCCCAAATGAGAAGTCCTTTTTGTTTAAAAAAAAAAAGTCCTTTTGTCGCAGTGTTTAACAGACTCGATTGACAAAATTCATAAAAACAATGGGATGCGATAGTAAAAAAACAGACTATATCCGAGATATTTTAGTCCCGAGGGCCAAAGGGATTGGGATTATGGTTTATCACTGTGGAGTACGATTATTTTTCCCTTCTATTAAATATTATAATCATACCTTGGTGAATGTATATTTTCCTACCTTCACAGCCAATTTTGAATCCAAGCCAATGAGCCCTCATTATTTTCACAGGAAACCCATCTCTTCTGTACCAATCTATTATTACCTTCCCACTCCAAGTCGTGGGAGGTTCCCAGATAGTCAAGCGAATCCGTGTCGTCTGGTGTTTCCAGGTCATCCACGTCGAAGTCGGGTGTGTCCCCATCTGAGACGAGGGAGCCCTCACTGCGATCCAGCGACAAGCTGAGTGATGGCGCCACCAGTTTTTTCCTTTGACGTTTGCCCTGCTGTTCAGTGCCGGCCTCACCTGGTAGCATTGGTAAGATACATTGGTGCAAATTAACAATCGTGGATAAAGGACGTGTATGGACAGCTCAATTAATAAAAGCTAGACAATTACATTATTCAATATCTACATCTAGTGCAAGAGAAAACTAAAGAGTTCACAGAACATCTCACCACATGCAGACCTGCGAAACAAGAACATGGGTGCGGTCTACGAGCGGCAAATTTGATTGTTCGTGCCGACGTAAAATGCCGTAAAATTTTGTCAACGTACTGCTAAACGGAAGGGGTTTTGAATATTCTAAAATAGTCAGGTTCACTATGTTAACAAATATAATTTAGTTCCAAATTTTGGGAGATTAGCAAACCTGTACATTTTTGGAATCATCAGAGCATGGGGAATCCGAAAATCAATGTTGGCATTTGCAGACACCTGCATTGCCGCCATTTTTGATTTTCAAAATGGCCGCCATAAAATACATATTTTGCGCGATCTCGGCTTCTAGTCAACCTAGAAACTTAATCAAATATGCTAATCCTATGTTTTCTCGGTCAAGGAATCCAATAAAGGCCTCAAAATAGTGCTCAGGATTATAGAAAAGCAATTTTAAAAGGTAAATTGAAAACCATTGTCTTGATATTTGTGATGTAACTGTATTACATAATACATGATATTGCAAGTCCTTTGAAGTTATAGGTATGGGTTTATAAAGCAAGAAAGCAGCCTTGTTAGTATCAGATTGAACTATAAGTCCTATACACAGGATCTACGAGGTCTATACCGTTCAGGAATATGCTTTTACAGATCTTCATCACTGTCCTGAGTGTCATTTTCGCAAAGGTGTCTACGCAAATGTAAACATTAATATTTGGATTCCTCGTGCTCTGAATATTCCAAAAATGTATAGTTTTGCTAATCTCCAAAACTTTTGAACGAAAAAACATAGTGAACCTGACTAAAAAGGAGATTTGATTTCTGCAGTGTTCAAGTATATAATTCAATGGAAATAAAATAAAGAATTTAAAGGTCGTGGAAAAAAAAACATTCCGGAAGTTTACCGTCGATGAGGATCCGATAGTATAAAACAGGGTACAAGAAGTCTATGTGAATACACGTGCTGATCGTTTGTCTATCAAGTAAACTAGTGAGCCACAAGTGACCCCACAAGCAGACGCGTCCGCCATTTTACACCACATTATTTAACATGTTACATTAGCTCTTCATGCCTGGTGTTTGTGCCCTCTATGACATCCTTATGCTTCCTGTTTGGAATGATTTTCAATATTGTTTGACTGCCAGAGACAGGAAGACAGAGTAAAACAATTATCTCACTCCTCTCCGCGCATGCGCAATCAGCCCGAATGCAGAGCCAAAGTAACGCTAAACTACAGGTTCGTTTTCTGATTAGAGTTCAAAATGAATGAATGAATGAATGAAATGAATGATTAGAGTGATTAGAGTTCAAAATATAACATTCAATTGAAATAAAGGTGTTCCTCGATCATAAACTGACGATTGTGGACAGACAGACAGAAGTGAACCAATTGCTTAACCCCACTTTTCATTTCGCGTGCGCAAGGTAATAACCAAGTACAGTATTCGGAACGTACCAAATACAATTTCTACAGAAAGCTTTGACGAGTTTGCAGAATGTGTTTTAAAAAAAAGAAAAAAAAAAATCATTAAGTAATTAAGTAAAATAAATAAAAGTAAAAAATAGGGAGCAGAGTCAAAGCTGCCATTAGTTGTGTGAGAAATCTGTGGAAGAACGTGGTACTTTTACCAGATTCATTTTGTCTGTCTTCCTCGGAACTTCCAATGTATCCCTGCATTCCAGACTCGTTCAACGGCCTGAAAGAAAAAACAAACCCATGTCAGTCCATGGTGTGCAAAGAAAAACAAGCATGCTGTGCATGGCAGGAGGTTCCCAAAGTCGGTGTTTTGCGTCATTACGTTTGAGATTTCCAGTGGGATTCTGGTGCAAAAGGATTCCAATGCAGGTACGGGATCGGCAGTCTAACAACTAAGATAGCAACCTGGTGTTAAGGATCTTCCAAGAACAGCAGCTCACTTGCTACATGCAGTCCATGCAGGAATGTTGGAATTTTCTCAAGGTGCCAGTGATAACTCGCCGACTCTTAGTGATGGACACTCTGGGATATTTAACGTCCACCAACTAATGCTGACAGATAGGATGCCCAGTTTAACATCTATCCGATGAACGACACACACATTGATGAATCACCCTACTTGTGAAACACCTGCCGGGATTCAAACCCAGGATAGACCGCTCAAATAAGTAAGTGGGCACGCCCCCCATCCAGTAGGATGGGGGGGGGCGTGATTATAAATTTTTCATACGACTAATCCATAAAACAAATCTGTTCATGGTAATGATACTGCATGAGGATGAGGGCAATGCATCTGCACACTCGATGACCTTCGCGGATTTCGTTAACTTTGACATGCTACAAGGAATATGATGTCCTCCTTAATTTTAAGTGCAAGCAGTAGGGGTAATGCCCAGGCAAGGCTGAGCAAGGATGAAAATTTAATAAGCAAAGGAAAGTATTTGTAATCCGATTATGAGGAAGCAAACGCCAAATGCATCCACGCGTCCACAAATGAAAGAGGTCCAAGGGCAAAAGAGAAGAGGTTTGAGATTTGATATGAAAACGAACAGCGAAAGTCTTCCTAGAACCTCCAAACAGGTTTAAACGATTGTGAAGTCGATGGCATGCTATCGCAAATCGCCATGCTTCCCACCTAAATAAAAAATGAATGATGGGAAAAAGCTCCAACAGGAATAACCCAATATTAAATTTGGAGTTTTAAAAATTCCCATTTCGACCCCTGTCCGACTCCCCACCCCGTGGGACATAACCCGGGTGAAAATCCAAAAAAAGAACGTTACATATTTCATGCGTCCCCCAGAGTTGATCCCACACACAAAGATTCATTTTAAAATGTGCCCATAATTACATTTTTTGCCCTTTGACCTTTTGACTCCACCTTAGGGGTTTTTTAATGGGATATGGCCTGCCACAAAGCCTTTAAGGCTACTCGAGTTTGGGCTACAAGGGGGCATGAGGCCAAAAATCATACTGCTCTCGCATCATCATGCCATGTGGTGATCGTAACTACCAATATCTACTTATATACAAAACAGACGGATGGACAGATAGAGACAGACAGACACAGACGGAGCAGATTACAACACCCCCAACACCCCCCCCCGCCACCCCCCTAGTTTTTTTTCATAAAAAAAATAATACACGAATTAGTCAGGTTCACTGTTTTTTCGTTCAAAATTTTTGGAGATGAGCAAAACTATACATTTTTGGAATATATAGAGCATGAGGAATCCAAAAATTAATGTTGGCATTTGCGTAGACACCTGCATGGCCGCCATTTTCGATTTTCAAAATGGCCGCCATAAAATACATAATTTGTGCTATCTCGGCTTCTAGTCAACCTAGAATCTTATTTAAATATGCTAATCCTATGTTTTCTGGGTCAAGAAAACCATTGGTCGGATCATTAGACTTCTAATCCTAACACTTGCTTCACTGTTAGGACTTTCAAGATGACGCTCAGGACAGTGATGAAGATCTGTGAAAGCATATTCCTGAACGGTATAGACCTAGTAGATCCTGTGTTTAGGACTTATACGAAGTAGTTCAATCTGATACTAACAAGGCTGCTTTCTTGCTTTATAAACCCATACCTATAACTTCAAAGGACTTGCAATATCATGTATTATGTAATACAGTTATATTACGAATAAAGACGATGGTTTTCAATTACCTTTGTTTGTTGCTTTTCTATAATCCTGAGCACTATTTTGAGGCCTTTATTGGATTCCTTGACCCAGAAAACATAGGATTAGCATATTTAATTAAGTTTCCCGGTTGACTAGAAGCCGAGATAGCACAAAATATGTATTTTATGGTGGCCATTTTGAAAACCCAAAATGGCGGCCATGCAGGTGTCTGTCAAATGCCAACATTGATTTTCGGATTCCCCATGCTCTGATGATTCCAAAAATGTACAGGTTTGCTAATCTCCCAAAATTTTGAACGAAATTATATTTGTTAACATAGTGAACCTGACTGACTAAGTGGAAGACGGAGGGGTGGAGAGAGGTTACGAAGACAGCCAGCCATACATCATGCATGGCGGCATTAAGGTAATGGGTACACGCTGTAGACACGAGATACTTGGAGAGGTATAAAGGTATCTCGACATCTGCATCATGACGTTTCGCTGTATATGGATTCTGCAACTGGACCTGACGGCATCAGCCCACGGGTCCTAAAATCCTGTTCTTCCGCTCTTTCACTCCCTCTCTCTGTTCTCTTCACCCTCTCTTTTGCTCAAGATCAACTGCCATCTGCTTGGAAATCAGCCAACATCACCGCTTTGCAAAAAAGAGGTGCAAAAACAGATCCTAGCAACTACAGACCAATCAGCCTTCTCCAAATTATCAGCAAAGTCATAGAATCCATCATTGCTTCGGATATGAAATCTTTCCTCTTCTCCAATGGCTTGATCTCTGATCATCAATTTGGTTTCAGACCAGGTCACTCTACTCTGGACATGCTGCTTCTGCTGTCTCAACAATGGATGGAGGTCCTCAATGCCAAACAGGAAATTAGAGCTGTCTCCCTCGACATATCACGTGGCTTCGATACGGTCTGGCACCCCGCTCTGCTCACCAAACTCTCCTCCTTTGGTATCCATGGAAATCTCCACGGATAGCTGGCGGACTTCCTCTCTCGTCGTAGTCAACGTGTGGCCCTGAATGGGTTTCTCTCATCTCCTCTTCCTGTTCAGGCTGGAGTTCCCCAAGGCAGTGTTCTGGGCCCTGTGCTTTTTCTGGTCTTCATCAATGATCTCTCTGACTCTCTTGAAAATCCTCTCTATCTCTTTGCTGATGACTCCACTCTCTGCCGCTCCATTCCTCATCCCTCAGATCGGCAGTCTGCAGCCTCCTCACTCTCTGCAGACCTGGACAAAATCACAGACTGGGCAAACAAGTGGAACATGTCTTTCAATCCTGACAAATCTCACACTCTTATGATGTCTCTCCGAAAAGACCGACTGGACAACCCTCCCATCTACTTTCTGAATAATCCTCTCCAAGAAGTTCTGTCACTCAAGCTTTTGGGTCTCACTATCTGCCATGATCTTTCCTGGGAAAACCACATTTCCAAGCTGGCCTCCAAAGCCAGTCGCCGACTGGGCATACTCCGTCGTGCGAAGTCCTTCCTTGGCACACCTGAGGTTCTCACCACATACAAGGCTTTCATCCGCAGCTCAATGGAATACTGCTCTCCCCTCTGGGCTGGTGCTCCTGCCTCACACCTAGCTCGTCTTCACGCTGTTGAAACCAAAGCGTTCAGAATCATTGGAATCTCCCGCGATGACGCTATCTCCGAGGGCCTTTCACTTACTCACCGCAGGCAGGTTGGTGGTCTTTCTGTCTTCTACCGCCTCCTCTCCTGCCTTGCTCCCCCAGCTCTCTCTGGGCTCTGTCCCCGAAATATTCCTGCAGGTCGCACAAGATCTGCCTGCAACCCTCTTATGATTAAACTGCCAAAATCAAGACTCTCTACTCACCTTCACTCCTTCATTCCTCTTTACCCCGCATCTGGAACAAACTCCCTCACTCTCTTCAATCCCACTCCTTCCTCCAGGTCTTTAAAGCGGCTGTTCACCACCATCTCTTTATCTTCCCCAATCCAAAACCTTGATCTTTTCTACCCCCGCTAATTTCACCCCAAATCCACTTTTTTGAGGTGACCTTTGTCTTCTTTCCTGGAAGTCCTTGGTGTCCTTGCGTTTTATACCTATCCTGCCTCCCCCCAGGCCCTCTGCCTCCCACACATCTCCCGATGTCCCTGCCCTCAAATGTTGTGTTTGTGTGCTTCCTCCCCTTCTCTCCCCATCTTGTTGACCGCTCCCCTTTTTATATACTTTGTTTGCTTGTTTGTTTGATTTGTTTGTTTGATAAATGTTAGCTCTTTCATGAGCCTCTACTCTGTTTACAAAAAAAAAAAAAAATCATGTTATACCATCCACATCAATCACTCCAAATGTCTATTTCGTGCCAAATGCACAATCCTGCCAGCCATATCTCATGCATTTTTAAAAGCGACTTGGCTTTCAAACCGCAGCTCGGCGAGAGTACAAGGTACTGCCCATTGGGACTGTCGTGATGCGTTCAAAAGAATTTGCAGAAATGGATAGTACTGCATATAATTGAGATTACCACCTTTTATTTTACGCTCGCAAACAGCACTACGATACCTACTTTGGGAAATCATCGTCTTGCCATTCCTCCTGAAGATCCATGCTTTCCATCTTCAGGACCGCTCCCGACAGGTCGGGTATGGATCGCCTGGTGGGAATTCTGTGGGAGGAGGAGACAGATGGCAAAAGGCGAGTGAGAAAATAGGGATGGGAAGGGAAATAATTGTGAGATGCATGTACATGTAACTTCTAGAGCAAATTCCGAGACCAAACTCCGAGCCCGAACTCCTAGCCCGAACTCCTAGCCCGAACTCCTAGCCCGAACTCCTAGCCCGAACTCCTAGCCCGAACTCCTAGCCCGAACTCCTAGCCCGAACTCCTAGCCCGAACTCCTAGCCCGAACTCCGAGCCCGAACTCCGAGCCCGAACTCCGAGCCCTAACTCCTAGCCCGAACTCCTAGCCCGAACTCCGAGCCCTAACTCCGAGCCCTAACTCCGAGCCCTAACTCCGAGCCCTAACTCCGAGCCCTAACTCCGAGCCCGAACTCCGAGCCCGAACTCCGAGCCCTAACTCCGAGCCCTAACTCCGAGCCCTAACTCCGAGCCCGAACTCCGAGCCCGAACTCCGAGCCCGAACTCCGAGCCCTAACTCCGAGCCCTAACTCCTAGCCCAAACTCCTAGCCCAAACTCCTAGCCCAAACTCCTAGCCCAAACTCCTAGCCCAAACTCCTAGCCCAAACTCCTAGCCCAAACTCCTAGCCCAAACTCCTAGCCCAAACTCCTAGCCCAAACTCCTAGCCCAAACTCCTAGCCCAAACTCCTAGCCCAAACTCCTAGCCCAAACTCCTAGCCCAAACTCCTAGCCCAAACTCCTAGCCCAAACTCCTAGCCCAAACTCCTAGCCCAAACTCCTAGCCCAAACTCCTAGCCCAAACTCCTAGCCCTAACTCCTAGCCCTAACTCCTAGCCCTAACTCCTAGCCCTAACTCCTAGCCCCAACTCTTAGCCCTAACTCCTAGCCCTAATGAGCTCCGTCCAACCTTCCGATCATCCATCCATGGCCAACCACAAAGCTTTTATGGTGGAGAGAGGATGGTACTCTAAAAATATAAACTAGGTAAGTTGGTTTGTGTGCCAACAATATTTGAAAAACAGTTGAACAATTAGCTTTCATATTGCAGATATACACACAATGAGATCACAGATGTGGTTGGCCGAATTTTGTTGTCATGGCAGACATCTCGGTGACTTGGTTTGTGTTTGCGAAATTTCCAAAAAAAACCTTCATTTTAGCTTTCATATGACACAGTTCTATTCCTCACACCACCCAAAAGGTGGCGGACCTAGAGCATCAGCTCCTTGTTATTATTAGAAACTTGTGGTGCGAGAAAACGTCCCGGTCTGCATAAAACTGCTACAGCAGTAGTGCAAGGGGCCGCTGCATTGCAATCGCAACAGGGAATCGAGCACACGCTTGGATCACAGAACAAGGCATTACGACATGCCAACATGAGGCAAAACTCACACCGCGAGTCTGTATAATGCGTGCACTTTCCCCCCACCCAGAGAAGATGCACAGTTCCTTCACTAAGACAACAGCTCCAAGGAGAGGCAATATGATCAGGCCTTGGCACAGCTGTGACTAATGGCAAGCCAAACAAATCGAGTGGGGGACGACCATCCGCACTGTTGAGAAGCAGTTTGTTTACCATGCAGAAGCATGTTTTTCTGCACTTTCCAGAAAAGTAGCGGAAAAAAAAGAGTACGACTTCAGGAAACGGTAGCGAATTTGAATTGCAGACGACGCATGCAATGGCATTTTCATGGGCCGGAATTGTCAATCATGTGGCCAAATCCGATCAGGTTAAAATGAAACGTAGGTTTCCGGGATAGATGCTCCCTTCAGCTCAACCCGGCCTTGATGTTTGCAGCCGACTAGCTCAACCCGGCCTTGGTGTTTTGCAGTCGACGAGCTCAACCCGGGCCTTGGTGTTTGCAGCCGACGAGCTCAACCCGGCCTTGGTGTTTGCAGCCGACTAGCTCAACACGGCCTTGGTGATGGCAGTGCAGTGATGGCACTGTAGTTCAGTCATGCTGCCATGGTGACACGGGCCTGTGATGCAGCTAGCTGGCTGGGAACAACCACCACGTTTGGCTTGCTCAACTTCGATCCCCCTTTCTCCCAAAGGACAATGGTGGCTACAGAGAGCAAGTTCAAAGTTATGTGGCCATATGATTAATGGCAGCTGCTAAATTATCTACTTACAGTGCATTCCGAAAGTATTCAGACCCCTTCACTTTTTTCACATTTTGTTATGTTGCAGCCTTATGCTGAAATCGTTTAAATTCATTTTTTCCCCCATTAATCTACACTCAATACCCCATAATGACAAAGAGAAAACAGGATTTTATAAAGTTTTGCAAATTTATTGAAAAGAAAAAACTGAAATATCACATTTACATAAGTATTCATACCCTTTGCTATGACACTTGAAATTTAGCTCAGGTGCCTCCCATTTCTCTTGATCATCTTTGAGATGTTTCTACACCTTGATTGGAGTCCACCTGTGGTAAATTCAATTGATTGGACATGATTTGGAAAGGCACACACCTGTCTATACAAGGTCTCACAGCTGACAATGCATATCAGAGCAAAAACCAAGCCATGAGGTCGAAGGAACTGCCTGCAGAGCTCAGAGACAGGATTGTGTCGAGGCACAGATCTGGGGAAGCCTACAAAAAAATCTCTGCTGCATTGAAGGTTCCCAAGAGCACAGTGGCCTCCATAATTCTTAAATGGAAAAAGTTTGGCATAACCAGGACTCTTCCTAGAGCTGGCCGCCCGGCCAAACTGAGCAATCGGGGGAGAAGGGCCTTGGTAATAGAGGTGAACAAGAACCCGATGGTCACTCTGGCTTAGCTCCAGAGATCCTGTGTGGAAATGGGAGAAACTTCCAGAAGGACAACCATCACTGCAACACTCCACCGATCTGGGATTTATGGCAGAGTGGCCAGACGGAAGCCTCTCCTCGGTGAAAGACACATGAAAGCCCGCTTGGAGTTTGCAAAAAAGCACCTAAAGGACTCTCAGACTGTGAGGAACAAGATTCTGTGGGCTTTCATGTGTCTTTCACCGAGGAGAGGCTTCCGTCTGGCCACTCTGCCATAAATCCCAGATCGGTGGAGTGTTGCAGTGATGGTTGTCCTTCTGGAAGTTTCTCCCATTTCCACACAGGATCTCTGGAGCTAAGCCAGAGTGACCATCGGGTTCTTGTTCACCTCTATTACCAAGGCCCTTCTCCCCCGATTGCTCAGTTTGGCCGGGCGGCCAGCTCTAGGAAGAGTCCTGGTTATGCCAAACTTTTTCCATTTAAGAATTATGGAGGCCACTGTGCTCTTGGGAACCTTCAATGCAGCAGAGATTTTTTTTTGTCAGCTTCCCCAGATCTGTGCCTCGACACAATCCTGTCTCTGAGCTCTGCAGGCAGTTCCTTCGACCTCATGGCTTGGTTTTTGCTCTGATATGCAGTCAGCTGTGAGACCTTATACAGACAGGTGTGTGCCTTTCCAAATCATGTCCAATCAATTGAATTTACCACAGGTGGACTCCAATCAAGGTGTAGAAACATCTCAAAGATGATCAAGAGAAATGGGAGGCACCTGAGCTAAATTTCAAGTGTCATTGCAAAGGGTATGAATACTTATGTCAATGTGATATTTCAGTTTTTTCTTTTTAATAAATTTGCAAACTTTCTAAAATCCTGTTTTCTCTTTATCATTATGGGGTATTGAGTGTAGATTGATGAGGGAAAAAATGAATTTAAACGATTTCAGCATGACGCTGCAACATAACAAAATGTGAAAAAAGTGAAGGGGTCTGAATACTTTCTGAATGCACTGTAAGTAATGACATGAACAATTTTGATGCTTCGGCCACAGCAAGTTTGTAAAGTTTGCAGTGAAAAACAGACATGGTTGACATCCTGTATCATATACACTACTCACAATAAGTTAGGGATATTGACAGGTTCTTCGGTGTGGTTGATTTTGTGTATTAATTTTGTTTGAAAAAGTTGTTGGTCCTAATTCTATGGTTATTAACGAGTGTGAAAAAACACAGCATTCTTGATTTCAATACCCTAACCCTAACCCCTATAAAAAAATTAACTCACTCCCACAATATCCCTAACTTATTGTGAGTAGTGTGTACTAAGATGAACATCCCAGAGGAGACGGTGATTAATACGGCAGTGAACCATATTTTTGACGACTGCATGTACTGGGAGATGGCCATGCTGGATTTCCACAGGAATACTTTCAACCGGAGGTGGGAAAGCTGAATTCAGCAAGTTTCTCACCACACCGAGTTATGACGCATGCTGTTGTGTTGCCAGGCGAGAACGCGTATTGAAGGCCCAACCCGAGGAGGATGACGAGCATACAATTTGTGCGACTTGTCGAGGCGAAACCAACCTCCCAGTCTGACGAGCTTCCTTTCCCCCTGACTCACATTGCACGGGGAAAAGCAGAAACACGAGGCAGGAAGACTAACACATGCTTAAATTGCTCAATTTATGGCAGCCATTGGGACCGAACAATGAGGTTTGAAACTGAAACCAAACGTTCAAGTCAAATTACGGAGACAAATGTTGTGCATATTATAAGCTGGCCTTTCCTCCAAAAGAAAACTAGAACGGCACTCGCGAGAGCGCATACCTCTGCCAGGCTGAATAGTTTATGTTTTCTATCCCTCTGGATTTTGATTTTGTTCTCTTGATGCTGTGAAGAGGACCAGGTTGAGATGGTTTGGTCATGTGTTGAGGAAGGATGAAAGTGACTGGTTGAGAAGAGTGATGGAAATGAATGTGGAAGGAAGCAGTCAGGTTCACTATGTTAACAAATATAATTTTGTTCAAAATTTTGGGATTAGCAAACCTGTACATTTTTGGAATCTTCAGAGCATGGAGAATCTGAAAATCAATGTTGGTATTTGCACAGACACCTGCATGGCCGCCATTTTGGATTTTGAAAATGGCCGCCATAAAATACATATTTTGCGCGATCTCGGCTTCTAGTCAACCTAGAGACTTAATTAAATATGCTAATCCTATGTTTTCTCGGTCAAGGAATCCAATAAAGGCCTCAAAATAGTGCTCAGGATTATAGAAAAGCAACAAACAAAGGTAATTGAAAACCATTTTTTTTTATATTTGTGATATAACTGTATTACATAATACATGATATTGCAAGTCCTTTGAAGTTATAGGTTGTTATAGGAAGTTATAGGTAGTATCAGATTGAACTATAAGTCCTATACACAGGATCTACGAGGTCTATACCGTTCAGGAATATGCTTTTACAGATCTTCATCACTGTCCTCAGTGTCATTTTCGCAAAGGTGTCTACGCAAATGTAAACATTAATTTTTGGATTCCTCATGCTCTGAAGATTTCAAAAATGTATAGTTTTGCTAATCTACCAAATTTTTGAACGAAAAAACATAGTGAACCTGACTAAAGTAGAGGACGGGGAAGACCGAGAAAGACTTGGCTAAAGACGGTGGAAGAAGAAATGCGGGCAAGGGGGTTAACAAGGGGAGATGCAGAAAATAGGGGAAATGGAGAAGATTGTCATGGGGACCACAAGGCTAGCCCCCGCTCTTGCAGGGGAAATGGCCTTAAAATGCCTGTTGTTTGTCTGTTGTTATCCCACCGATAGGCCGGATCTGGATTCGGACTTGAACCAAAATCTAAATGCTTGTTCTTGTCGCCTATCCAAGTCATCCACCAAGTTTTGTCATAATCCGTCCACAACTTTTTGAAATATCCTGCTACATATTGTTTTTGGCCTATTTCTCAATTATGAAGAATCACATCAAATAAAATAAAAAGTTCACATATCCAGATCCGGATCTTCACCAAAATCGAATCAATTCGTTCTTGTCAAACACCCAACCAACCACCAGGTTTCGTCCGTTGATGACTTTTTGAGATATCGTCCTCAAACAAACAGCCAAACAGACAGGGGTGAAAACATAACATCAGTTCACCTAACGCAGGTAACAAAATGATTCTAAAAAGTGATTGTGATGCCATTCTTCCAGAGAACCCCATCACTCTTACCACAAAGCCACCACAAAGTGTCACCCAAAAGCCACCACAAAGTCAAAAGACAAAGTCAAAACACAAAGAATCAAATCAAATCACAAAGTCAAAGAGCCACCACAGAGTGTGAGCCAGTTTTTGGGTTTTTTTTGGTACACAAGATTGAGGCTCGTGTAAGTCGACAAATTCCTACGAGACGCGTTCTGACATAATTTACCTTTGTGTGTGGTAATTTCAAGTTCGTCCGAGTGCTACCACAGATGGCTGAGTCAATTTAACGGCAAACGACCATGTAGTATGAATTCGCGGAAGCTTTCCTTGAGGCAGCCGGTCCAAGTTTGACTTTCCATTTGAGACCCTCTCCTCCAATTCAGTCATCAGAATCTACCTGGGAAGGTTTTGGTGAGATATCCAAGCCTTGAAGGGCCTTGGCAATTTGTCCAGAGAGGCTAGACCCAATTTTCAATATTGTCCACTCAAGAACTGATCAAATGTTTCCCATGAATTCAGACATTGGACAGCTTCTGGGCTGGCTAACCAACAAATCTTGTGCTGCACATCTCGACAAGATTGGCGCACGTCCTCTGTTAAACTACCGCTTGTTTTGTCCATTCAATTCCACGCATATTTACCTGTGCCACCGAAGGTGCATGGAGGTTATGTTTTCACCCCTGTCTGGTTGTCTGTCTGTGAACAAGATATCTCAAAACGTTGTAGACGGATTCGGACAAAACCTGGTGGACCGGTTGTGTGTGTGACAAGGACGAATCGATTTGATTTTGGTGAAAATCTGAATATCGATTCAGATACAAGAATTATTTAATTTTTAAGCGATTCTTCACCATTGAGAGATCGGGCGAAAAGCGATATATAACATGATAAAAAAGTTATGGACAAGTTATGACTAAACTTGGCTGATGAGTTGGTTCGGTGACAAGAACAAGCCGATTCGATTTTGGTTCAGGTTCGAGTCCAGATCTGGCCTATCAGTGGGATACAAAACATAAACTGTTCGGCCTGGCATAGGTATGCGCTCTACTGAGTGCTGTTCTAGTTATCTATGGGTTGCCCTCCAATTTAACTGAAAAATAAATTGCTAATGTTGTACCAAACCACCATTCCCAACCCAATATTGACTCAACTTTGACCCGTTCAGTTTAAAAAAAACATCCTTATCATCGGCAAAAAAAGATTACAAATTGGAGGGGATCCACAGGCATTTAACTAGAGCGAAGTCGACGGTATGCCATCGCAAATCCATACACTTCTCACCTAAAGCAAAGTTGAAGGATAGCAAAAAGTTCCACCAGGATTGACCCGATATCACATTTTGAGTTAAATTTAAATTCCCCATTTTGACCTTAATTTTTAATTTTAACATTAATTTTAATTAAATTTAATTTAAATTAAATTAATTAAAACCTTAATTTTGACCTTAATGAATTTTGACCTCAATGGTTAAACTGTCAAAATCAAGACCCTCTATTCACCTTCACTCTTTCATTCCTCTTTTCTCCCGCCTCTGGAACAAACTCCCTCACTCTCTTCTCTCCAGGTCTTTAAAACAGTTGTTCACCACCATCCTTGCTTGGTGTCCTTGCGTTTTATACCTATCCTGCCTCCCCCCAGGCCCTCTCCCTCCCACACATCTCCCGATGTCCCTGCTCTCAAATGTTGTGTTTGTGTGCTTCCTCTCCTTCTCTCCCCATCTTGTCGACCGCTCCCCTTTTTATATACTTTGTTTGCTTGTTTGTTTGATTTGTTTCTTTGATAAATGTTAGCTCTTTCACGAGCCTCGACTCTGTATACAAAAAAAAAAAAAAATCTCTTATCTTCCCCCATCCAAAACCTTGATCTCTTCTAACCCCGTTAATTCACCCCAGATCCACTTTTTTTTTTTTATACCGACTTCTTTCCTGGAAGTCCTCGCAGTGTCCATGTGTTTTTTTTTATCTCTCCCACCCCCCCAACCACCTTCCCATGCCTCCTCCACACCCTCCCCCCCCCCCCCTCCAAGCCCTCTCCCTCCCACAGATCTCCCGATGTCCTTGTTCTCCATCTTGTCTCCCACTCCCTTTATTATATGTTTTGTGTGTCAGTTTGTCGTTTTGTATCAATGTTAGCTCTTACACGAGCCTCGATCTTGTATACAAAAAACAAAAGGGTTGAGGCAATGTTCTGGGCCTAGTCCTATTCCTGATCTTCAACAATGATCTATTTGACCCTCTGGAAAATCCTCTTTATCTATTTGTTGATAACTCCACCCTCTGATGTGACATGTGACATCCCTCATCCTTCAGACAGGCAGGCTGCAGCCTCTTCCCTCTCTGCTGTTGGAATATGTCTTTCAATCCGGACAAATCTCACACTCTCACCAACTCTCTCCAAAAGGACTGTCTGGCAAACCCTCCTCCTATCAACTTTCTTAATCCTCTTGCAGACATTCAAACTCCTGGGTCTCCCTCTCAGCCATGATCTTTCTTGGTCAAACCACATTTCAAAGTTGGCCTTTACAGTCAGCCACAGACTGCGCATCCTCCACTTGCAAAGTCCTTCCTTGGCGCAGCTGAACAGTGAACTCATATCCACCGACAAGGCCTTCATCCGCAACTTGATGGAGTAGTGTTCTCCCTTCTGGGCTGGCCCTCCTGCCTCACATCTTGCTCAGCTTGACGCCGTGGAAACCAAGGCCTTCAAGATTATTGGAATCTCCCACAATGAAGCTGAGTCTATGAGTCTATCACAAACAGATTGGTGGTCTCTATCTTCTACCACCTCCTTTCTTGTCTTGAACCCTCTGTTTTTTCCCATGCTTTATCCATCCCTCCCCAGGTTTCTGCAGGGCGCACATGGTCAACAATCAACCCCTTTCTGATGAAGCTCCTGAATCCAGGATCACTGCTCACCTCCACTCATTTGGTTCCTCTTTTTCCCCAACTGTGGAGCAAACTTTCATGTCTTCTTCAATCACATTCTTCCCTCCAGGTCTTCAAGATATCTGTTTGTTCACCACCATCTCAGATCGTCCCCAATCCATTCCACCCTCGTTAACCCCACCCCACGCCAATCCCTCCTTCTTCCAAATTTCCAGCTTTCCCTCAGTTTCCTTCTGTATCCATCTCGTCCACGCCATGCATCCTCCCCTGACCCCATTCCCGCATCAAATGTTTCCCTGTCTTGGCCTTCGGCTCTGTTGTTGGTGCTTCCTCCCTCTCTCTGCTGTTCCTTTTATGTCCTGATCTATTCAGTATACTAGCTCTTCCATGAGCCTTGACAATGTATATAAAACGAGAACGGAACTCGACCGACATGACGTCGACCGATATGCCTCCACCCACGTTATTACATCATTATACAAACTTGTACTAAGTTTGATTGAAATCCCTTCAGCTGTTCTCAAGTATCACATTTTTCCCTGACATGACCTCTGACCTTTGACGCCAAAATTGAATCAGTTCATCTTTGCATCATAATATATTGTTGCAGTTTTGGAAAATGTACCCCAGGGTTCATATATGCGTTCATATACACTATAGGAATCTCCAAATAGTTATTTCTATAGTCTGTGTAAAGGTAGAATTTGTCAATTGCCTAGGCCCTAGGGGTTCAAGTATGGGGAAATGTGTTGTCGTTAGAATAGTCTATGTATTCCCGATGTGATATCTCCCCATTTCCAGCTATCTCTTTCTTTCGATCTACAATTGGTCCGTTCCAGCAATCTTTCTCTCAATCCCCCATTGGTCCGTTCCAACAATCCCCAATCGGTTCCAACTATCTCTTGCTTTCAATTCAACAATCTCTTTCTCTCAATCCACTATCAGTCCACTTCATCAAACCTCAATTCATCAACCACTCCTTCACCCCATTGGTCCTTCCTTCAACCCCGCGATCGGTTTATTCTCATCCTTCCATCCACCTAGTCATCTGACTTCACTCTTATTACTGACAATTAACCTCTGTCCAAACTCACACCGACAAATGAGTCCCATATTATTAACAATTAATCCTCCGGATCGGTCAAATTACCGTCACATATTCTTGCCACCCTACCTCCCTGCACCTCAACATTCATCACATGGTACGATGCTTTTCAAACACGTACTCTACAAGGAATAAGAACGCTGAGTCATTCGACCTACATACTGTACAAAGAAACATTTTTTGCACGGGGGGGGGGGGGGGGTGGGGGGGTGTTGAGGGCTTTCCCTCGCTGCTGCACGAGTGCAGAAGCTGGGTGCTGCATTGAGGATCTCCACAGTGATGCGGGGATTTTCCACAGCTGCCTCAAGGGCCCTGCCCTCCATCGGACGCACATGTGCTGTACTCGCTTGGCATGGCATGGCGGTATAATGCCCAGAAGGCGTCTTGGTTCGTGGTTGTGGTGTATGTGCCAAGGACGGATCGTTCATTACAAGCATTGCGTGCTCGAAGGATCACTTGCCAGAATGAGCTATGTTGTGTCGCGCCGGGTCCAATACAAGCTACGCTGGGCCCGGAGCGAAGCAAGGGGAACGCAAGGTGAGGGCGCAGTGGCACCACAGAGTCCTTGACGTAGCACACAGCGCCACCACATAATTCTGACACTGCATAAACAATCCAGCACCCATCTTCCCCATCCTTAACCCCCAATCCCTGTTTATATTATTTGATCTGACACAACCTGGCCTGGTTGTGTGAGGTAAGCAAGGAGTCATCCATACTGCAAACTGCCTCTTTCGTTCTGTTATTCTTTCTTTCTTCTCTTCAGTGGAATAAATATTAGTTGTGCATTTTCCATCTCCTTTGTTCTCGTCCTTTCTTTCATTGATCCAACGTGGTGTGTGCATAGTGGATAGACGTGTGTTCTGCCCCGCTGTTTCGCCTCGGTAATGGTTTAGCCAGCGTTCACTCATGATTCCCTCGGTCGTCGTAATAGTAGTAGTTGTTGGAAGACGGGTGCGCTGAGGGTGCGGACCTCAGCTGAGGTCATTAGGTCACCGATGGGTAACATGACATAAAAGTCGAGAGGACCCTGTTAGACCTAATTATCCCAACCGGTGTCCGCGGTTGCTTAACAACCTGTCAGTCCACGGAGTTATCCATGGCCTGAAGGCCTCAAAGTCAGTAGTGGCAGCCGGTCACAGTACACACCTCAAGAGCTTGGCACGTGTGCCAATACCTTAACAATATACTTATAACCAGGTTTGGTCAAAATTCCACCACTGGTTCACAAGTTAGCTTGGTAACAGAATTGTTACCCAACGGGACTTCTGACCTCTTCACCCCATAATCTAACCAATTAATCTTTACATCATTATACAGTCATGGCCAAAAATATTGGCACCCTTGCTCTTTTTCAAATAACTCACAATTTTCTCGAAAAATAAGTTGAAATTGACAAAAGTATTTGGTCTCCACAATTATTCTTTATTTCACTGTTAATATTACAGAACCTTTGTTTTTTATTCAGAACTTAATATATCCTTTTAAATCAGAAAATATAAAGAAATGGCATTGACAAAATTGACACCCGAGACTTAATATTTGGTAGCACAGCCTTTGGACAAAATAACTGCAGTCAAGCACTTCCTATAGCCATGACTGAGCTTCCTACGCCTCTCTACTGGTAGTTTGGCCCACTCTTCTTGCGCAAACTGCTCCAGTTCTCCCAGATTTGAAGGGTGCCTTCTCCCAACTGCTGTTTTCAGATCTCCCCACAGGTGTTCAATGGGATTTAGATCTGGACTCATTGCTGGCCACTTCAGAACAGTCCAACGTTTTGTCTTGAACCATTCCTGGGTGCTTTTTGAAGTGTGTTTGTGGTCATTGTCCTGCTGCAAGACCCATGACTTTCGACGGAGACCCAGCTTTCTGACACTGGGTTGAACATTGCTCACCAAAATGCCTTGGTAATCTCCTGATTTCATGATGCCACACACATATTCAAGGCACCCAGTGCCAGAGGCAGCAAAGCAACCCCAAAACATCACTGAACCTCCTCCATGTTTGACTGTAGGGAAAATTTTATTTTCTTTGAAGGCTTTGTTTTGTTTTCTGTAAACGTAGAGATTATGTGCTTTACAAAAAAGCACTTTTTGGGTCTCATCTGTCCATAAGACATTCTCGCATAAGGATTTTGGCTTGATCAGGTGTGTTTTGGAAAACTTCAGTCAAGCTTTCTTATGTCTCTCTCAGTCCTGGGTCTCCTACCATAGAACCCCCTTTTATGGAGTTGGCGACAGATGGTGCGAGTTGAAACTGTTGTACCTTGTGTCTGAAGGTCAGCTTGAATCTGTTTGGCAGTTGATCGAGGTGCTTTCTCCACCATTCGAACACTCCTTTGCTGCAATCTTCGATCAAGTTTTCTCTTGCGGCCATGTCCAGGGAGGTTGACTACATTGCCATTGGCCTTAAACTTCCTGATAACATTGCGTATGGTGGACACATGAACATCAAGGTCTCTGGAGATGGACTTGTAGCCTTGAGATCGTCCATGCTTGGCTACAATCTTTTGTCTGACCTCAGACAATTCTCTGGTTTTCTTTTTCTCCATGCTCACTGCATACACACAGTGACACAAAATAGCAGAATGACTCCTTTTCTCCATTCAAACTGATTGAATGAGTGATTTTTATAGGCACCTGCAACTCACCATAGGTGAGTTCAATTCCAAAGTAAAGGAGAATCACCTGCTTGAAATCTAATTATTTCTAACAACTTCTAAAAGGTGCCAATAATATAATATCCAGGCCATTTTAGGATTTCTGTGTAGAATAACCTAAGACTTTTTTTGTTTTGTTCCACTGCAAACCAAAGAAATACATATGTGGATACTAAAAGATTTTTTAATTTCAAAATTTTTCTGGAAGAAATGGTGCATTATTTGAAAAAAAGTGCAAGGGTGTCAATATTTTTGGCCACGACTGTACATACTTGCACCAAGTTTGACTCAGTTCTCTTCAGCCGTTCTTAAGTTATAGCGGCAACAAAAGCAGACAGGCGAACAGACGGTCAGACGGACAACCCAAAAACATAATGCTTCCGGTGATTTTGTCGGTGAAGGCATAAAACAAAAAGTGCCCGTAATTGCATTTTTCTGTATTTGACCTTTTGACCCAGTCCCAGGGTGGCGAGGCACTATTGACACTTCTCTTGCACCTTCTTGCCATGTAGTGATCATAACTACCAATTTGGTGCATTTCTGCCCAACCGTTTAGGAGGAGGTTGTGTGACGGACGGAGCTGATTGCATTATCGCTGGGTTTTTTTTTTCTTTTCAAAAAAGCATGGGGATAATCAATTCCCTAATCAGCAACCCAATTATGGCCTGGCTACTCAATACTCAACATGCCGCTCCAAAACAACAACACAAAAGTGCTGTGACTGCAACCATGACATCAAGGCCATCTCCTTAAATATCTCCTGCAGCTTTGGCACTGTATGAGACAGCAACTCATTAACATCCCATATCATCCCTCACATCTGCTCATCCTTTTTGTGGTCTATTAACCATTTGTCTGTCTCAAACATCCAAATCCTCCCAAACATCATCAGGTCATTTGGTTATGACTACAACACAACAACAGGCATTTTAAAGGCCATTTTCCCTGCAAGAGAGGGGGTTAGCCTTGCGGTCCCCATGACAATCTTCTCCATTTTGCCATATTTTCTGCATCTCTCCTTGTTAACCCCCTTGCCCGCATTTCTTCTTCGACCATCTTTAGCCAAGTCTTTCTCGGTCTTCCCCGTCCTCTACTTCCTTCCACATTCATTTCCATCACTCTTCTCAACCAGTCACTTTCATCCTTCCTCAACACATGACCAAACCATCTCAAACTTTCCCTTCACAGCATCCATCACAGGCTCTATTCCCATTATCTTTCGCAATTCATCATTTGACTTCCTCTCTCTCAAGGGTACCCCACACATCCACCGAACCATTCGCATTTCCACCCTTTCCAGCCTTCGTTGCTGCTCTATGTTCATTACCCATGTCTCGCTCCCATAAATCATAACACTTCTCACACATGCAGCATACACCTTTCCGTTCAGCTTCAACGACACTCCCCTCCTCGTCAGCACGCCACTCAGTTCCCGAAACTTCTTCCATGCACATCTCACTCTAGCAACCGTCTGATCCACCTTCTCCATTCAGCACGTCTCCTAGGTAACAAAATGTTTTCACACCTTCCAGCTTCACACCGTCTCCAAGATCCAACTCAACATTTCCTCCATGTGCAGCTCCCTCTGTGCACACCTTACACTTGAATGTAGCTGCCACACTGGTTAACGACCCTTCTCAAACCACTACATTTTTGATGAACCCACTCAGCGCACATTGTACATTGAATTGAGTTCACTCCGACACCCTTCCTGCACATAGCACATGGCCACTTCCCAGTTCTTTCCACCTCACCACATGCTTTACCACTTGCCATCACCTTTGTTTTTCCGATATTCACCTTCAGACCTTTCGTCTCCATACATTCCTTCCACTTGTTTATCTTCTCCTTCAGTCCATCCATACTTTCTGCAATCAACACCAGATCATATGCATACAACAACTCCCATGGTAAACCCTCCTTTACGTTCCGAGCCAGCACCTCAATCACAGCTACAAATAGTAGTGGACATAGTACCGACCCCTGATGCACTCCCACCTTCACCTCAAACTCACCACTGATCCCGTCCTTCGTCCTTACAGCTAGCTGTGCGTGCTCTTTTGTACATTCCCATCACTACTCTGATCAACCATTCCTCCACTCCTAACTTCCTCAATGCCCATGTCACTACTTCACGTGGAACCCTAGCGAATGCTTTCTCCAGATCAACAAACCCAAGAAACAACCTCTTCCTCTTCTCCATGCACTTCTCCTGCAACTGCCTCACAATAAAAAGCGCGTCTGTCGTTCCTCTTCCTGGCATAAATCCAAACTGCATTTCGTCAATCTTCACTTTCTTCCTTATCCTCCTCTCCAACACCCTTTCCAATACCTTCATTCCATGCTCCAATAACTTTATCGCTCGATACGAGCCACACTCCAGAGGGTCACCTTTCCGTCCGAGAAATTGGGAACTCATCCAAAATTGGCCCAAATTGAAATTGGGGGCTCGTCCAATCGGCTCGGGGGCTCGAAATTGGGTCCTCATCCGGGATTAAATTCCCTAATAACACTCGTCCGGGATAGAATTCCCTAACATTCCCAAAATTCCCAAATTTGGAATTTATAGAGGGACGAGGGTACTCAGTTCCCAATCCACTGGAATGCGGCCTTCTTTCACCACCAGATTGCAGATCTCTGTCATTGTCTTCACACCCCAATTTCCCGCTGCCTTCAACATATCTCCCACAACTCCCGTCGGCCCTCCCGCTTTTCTACTCTTCATTGCTTTAATCGCTTCCTCAACTTCCTTCTCGGTTATCTTCTCTGCCGGTCCTAAAACTGGGTTACTCTCTATGTTGCCATCCCATTCATTCTCTGCATTCAACAGTATTTCCATATATCTCTTCCATCTTCCTTTAATTCCATCTGGGTCCACAACGATTTGTCCCACTTCATCCTTCAAGCAACTCACCCCCATCACATCACACCTCTCTTTCGCTATCTGCTCTGCAATCCTGAATACCACTCTCTGACCCTCTTCCAAATCCAAGCGTTCTCCGAACATTTGCCTACATGCCTCCTGCGCCTTTGCTACCTCTTTCTTTGCAGCCTTCTTGGCTGCCTTATAACTTTCATGCTCTTCCTTTTCTGCCCCCGTAGCCTTCGCCTTCTGCCACTCCTTGAACTTCTTCCTCTTCTCGTCAATCTTCTTTCCAACTTCATCATCCCACCACCATGTTTCCGAGTGCCTCGGTGGTCCTTTTGTCCATCCACATACCTCACCAACGGCTCCCAACAGACTATCATTCATTGACATCCAACCACTTTCAAGCTCAACCACATCATCCTCTACCATACTCAGCCTCTCTTTTAATGCCTCCCTCACTGTCACCTCTTTCAACCTCCACACCTTCATTCTCGGTTGGTACTTCACCCGCGGAGCTCTCCTCGCACCTCGCACCATTTGGATATTACTCAAGCATCAATATCTGGAGATGGCTGAAAAGTCAATTTCTCAATCGATCTGGCCTCAGCTCCTGAAAACTTGGAACGGAACATCATTTTCATTCATTCCTGGGATAACTAGATCAATTGATCAAACACGAGACGAAGCACTTTTTTTTGGGGGGGGGATACAGAATCGAGGCTCGTATAAGAGCTAAAATGACACTTTTTTTTTCTTACACAATTACACTCGTGTAAGACACATGAGGGTCTGTAGGATTCAATAACTGGACTAGTTGCTAAAAATCAATGATAAGAATGTAATTTTAAGCCACGACCAAGCACATCTCCGACACAAAGAGAACATTTGCATTAAATACACAGCATAAGTTCAATGGACAATATCACAGGGTCCACCACAACTATGACCTAGGCATTGCACACTACCCGATTTGGTAGTTCACAAGGTCCCTTTCACAAGGCATGTAATTACAGACAAGAAGAGCATCAAACATGTGATACTCAATGCTACACAATCCCAAAAGTGGATTTCTGGACCCCCCCCCCCCCCCCCCCACCCTCCCAAGTCATGTTTCACACTTTTAAACAGATGGAAGGGGAATGCATGAAGAAGAACCCTATGGACCACTGAACCGTGGATGCATCGTGCCAGCTGTTCAGTGCACTTGAGTAGAGTAATGGGCTGAGAAATGCTCAGCTGACATAGTTGAGGAACCATCACCACATTTAAGGACAGAGGGTCTCTGGGTATCATCTATGCATCTCAGATGACAAACTTTACACCTTGATGCTGCTCATGTATCCGTATTTATAACGAGATATTTCAGAATCACAATGCCACCGTTGATTGGACATATACAGTGCAGTATCGGTTTGTGAAACACGACACACACTTCATACATCTGTCCCAGCCATTCATGCAATTGAAGATCCTTTTTGAAGGTGTTGCACGACTGCATCAGGACATACACCGGTACCATCTTTTGTTACACAATGATGCTAAAGCTCTCCAAGAGGAATGGCACAGAATATCACTCGAAGACATTTTCCATCTCGCTAAACAGATGGTGCATCATGTACGGTGCCACCATTGAGACCGGGGACGATGAACACGCCGTGGAGTGCATTTTGTTTTCAAAGAATGTATTTGCCACAAACGTGATGTTTCGGTTGTTCAAGGGGCGGACCGAGACCGAGATGGCTCGGTGCAGTGAAAAGTGACATGGAGAAGAAAAGATGACCCTTTTTAGAATTCGACAAACCTGTTCTCAATGACTCGGTGGAGCATATACATGTATATGAAGCTTATAAGGAGGCAGCTTTGCTTCTTTCAAAAGGGTGAACCACATGTTCAAGAGCAAAGATGCCTGAAGACTTCATGGAGATGTTCCTTATATACGCTCCATAGATTTGTGCAACCACCAGAGGCTGACACTGTGGAAATGGCAATCAATCACGGTGACGTTTGCAAACTGTTTGCTTATTTAGTAGGAATTGGCTCATTGCTGAAATATTCCTGCCCAAAATGGTGCTGAACCGTTCCCGAGTGGTCCCTTCAAACCTGGCAGCAATTTGGGAGCTCTGCTTTTGGATTCTAAGTGGTCAAGACCTCACCATCTTTACCTGTGGAAAGAATAAATCAATAATATCAAGAATGAGAAAATCAAATGTAAAGGCATAAAGTTTGAATGCAATGTTTAAACAAAATCCAACAAGAAAAAGCAATCAGAGATTGCAGACCCTCGCCAGGACATGTTTTAGTGTTTTTTACGGCTTTTGTGTGAAAACAAATATGGCGGCCGAACCATGTGACCGATCGTTTTTGTTTTTTTCCCTCCACCAATTTATCCATAGATGATGCTCAAGAAATTTCATCATGATCGGATGAAGGTTTGTTCTGCATCCGTGGAATTATTATTTATTTTTTTGGGATACAAGATCGAGGCTCATGTAAGAGTTAACATTAATGACAAAAACAAACAAACAAAAAAAACGGACACATAAGATGAAATAAAGGGAGCGGGAGACAAGATGGGGAGAGAGGGGGAAGCACACAAGTACAACATTTGAGAGCAGGGACATTGGGAATTATGACATCATAAGGGAGAAACCTATGACAATCATTAACATACATTATTTCCCATGCAGAGTTCTTTGCAATGGCCAACGCATTCGGAGTTGAACTAGCCTGACTCCGATCCTGATTTCTCCTTGTCAGGGCGTAACATTGGGACATCAAATGCCCAGATTTCTTACAAAAAGCGCAAGTAGGTCCAGGGGAAAATCCCATGGTCTGCCTCGGGCACCCTGGAAGGTAGGTCTGCCTCGGGCCCCCTGGAAGGTAGGTCTGCCTTGGACAGTCAGTCTTTTGATTACTAAAATTTGAGGTACCACATTTTGCTCGATACTCCTCTCTGGGCCGCCTCCATGAGAATTTGCTCTCCAATCCTGATTTAATGTAACTACCCTGGCTACCTCTAGGCGGGAAATTAGGTTTGTGAAACCCCAATCCTGTGCGTCAAGGCATAGTCATCTGCCACTGTTGCTGCCTCATACAACTCCGGTATTTTTTCTTTCATGCAAATTAACTTTAATGTCCACATGGACACACTGTTTAAATTCTTCCACCAAAATAAATTGTTGTGAACGGTTAAAATCTTCCCCAATCTCTTTCGAGTCACACCACCTATCAAACATAGTTTCCTTCTCTCTGGAAAACTCCACATGGATCTCATTCTCCCGCTTCCTGGCATTCCTAAATTTTTGACGGTAAGCTTCGGGGACCAATAGACTTTGAGGTGGCTTTCTTGACTGTCTCATAATCTGCACATTGGTCAATCGGGAAAGCAGAATATATATCTTGAGCTTTACCCACCAGAACACTTTGTACTAACATAGTCCACGACTCCACAGGCCATTTTAACATCTGAGCCACCTTTTCAAAGTGTAAAAATAACTTATTAAAGGGTGGAACAAGTCTTACATGCCTACCAATATTCCAAGAGTTCTGACATGTTGTCGAACTATCCGCACGGATAAGATTTCTCTCCGTCCTCCCAGTAATTCAAGCTCCTCGAGTTAAATTTCCCTCTGATACTCCACGTCCCGTTCCTTTAAGTCCCTTTCAACTCTCCTTTCCTCTGCTCTTTCCTCTGCTCTTCTCTTCTCTCCTCAAGTTCCTTTTCTACTTTCCTTTCCTCTGCTCTCTTCTCCTCGAGTTCTCGTTCCTTTTCTGCTTTCCTTTCCTCTGCTCTTTCCACTGCTCTTTTCTCCTTGAGTTCTCGTTCCTTTTGCTCTTTTCTCCTCGAGTTCTCATTCCTTTTCTGCTTTCCTTTCCTCTCGTTGCTGCCTCTTCTCTTCCAATTCCAACTCTGTTAATCTTTCCTGGCTCTGCAGTTGCATCTCAATTTTCCAGAGCTCCATTTTTCCTTTTTCCTCTGGTAACCAATCCAATGCTACCTCTTCCCATTTTTTCTCTCCCACTAAATATTCTACCACCAACGTCTGAATCTCTGCCTTCTTCATATTAACTCAGACCTCTAAGTTACAGTATTTGGCCAACGTCCTAAGTTCCGATCTTTTTAACGCCTGGAACTGTGCCTCGTTAGGGGACGTCACAAAATTTTCCAAGTCAAACACCATTGTGATGATTTGTTAGCAAGCCTGTTAACCTTCACACAAAAAAATTCAAATTTGGGAATGTTAGGGAATTTTCAAATTTGGGAATGTTAGGGAATGGCAAATTTGAGAATGTTAGGGAATTCAATCCCGGTTGAGCCCCCAATTTCTGTTACGTGTTCCTCCCCAAACCCCGGTTACAGTGCATTTCAGAGTCTTGAGAGGGAACACGGCAGAACGATTTGTTATTTTGAGTGTTCTAATAAACCACGGTAAAACTACCCGAATACAATTGTAGAACAAAACATGTAATTGTATTAAGAACTCTCACATACACAATAATAACACTCTTAAAGCAAGTACAATGAAAATGTTACTTGCATCAAATGAACAATACATATGATGGTACCATCATTCCCCAATTCTCTCAAAGCAATGAACTCACGACACGCCAAACGTGACTGGAATGTAACATTCCCCAAAGTCCATGCAGAACGACGAGAACAGGCCGGTATCGGCACGACGGCGGAAGAGGAGTTACGAGGTGAGAGGTCGATATGGGAATGGAGCCGATATGGGAACCAACGGCAATCAACATGATGAGGTCGATATGGAAATCCCAATGACAAAACAAGATGCACCATGCGGACAGTCTCTTCGAGGACAAAATGGCCTACCAGCCTGTAATGGAGGTGCTTGATTTTTCTCCAACAATAACTCATACTTGGTAATAAAACCTGAGACGCAGGTTTAATTGCAATCGCAATATAGGACGATGTTGCGGGCAATCCCTCCCCCGAGAAGCCTCAACTCATTTGCGACCAATATCAAAAAAAGTCCGCTCGCAGCCTCGATGCGATTCATGGCTGTATCTCTCTCATGTCTGTCTCTTCTTCCTCCTTCTCTTCCGGTTCCTTTGCCGCATTTTCATTTTTCCTTCACAAACATTTCTTGTTACCTTTTACTAAAGTCATCTCCATTTCACACAAAAATCTTAACAATATTACCTGAAACTAAAAATCCTACATGTACATAATAACAACAAAGGCGGAAGTGACGGATCCGTAACAATGGCATGTTATCACAAATCTTCACACTTCCCATCTAAAGCAAAGTTGAAAGATGCCAAAAAGTTCCACCAGGTATGACGGACACAATATCAAACTTTAAATTTAAAAAAGTTTTCCCGTTTTGACCCCCTGTGACCCAAAGTCCTCACCCCATTGATATTTTATGCAACCTTGATTTTTGACCTTTTGATCTAAAAAAACAAATCACCTTCTAGCTTTTGAATTGCAAGTGCCAGCACCATCTTGCAAGTGACAGCACCATCATGTAAGTGACAGCACCATCATGTAAGTGACAGCACCATCATGTAAGTGACAGCACCATCATGTAAGTGACAGCACCAAAATGCAAGTGCCAGCACCATCATGTAAGTGCCAGCACCATCATGTAAGTGACAGCACCATCATGTAAGTGACAGCACCATCATGTAAGTGACAGCACCAAAATGCAAGTGCCAGCACCAAAATGCAAGTGACAGCACCAAAATGCAAGTGACAGCACCAAAATGCAAGTGACAGCACCATCATGTAAGCGCCAGCACCATCATGTAAGTGCCAGCACCATCATGTAAGTGCCAGCACCATCATGTAAGTGACAGCACCATCATGTAAGTGACAGCACCAAAATGCAAGTGCCAACACCATCATGGAAGTGACAGCACCAAAATGCAAGTGCCAGCACCATCATGTAAGCGACGAGAACCAAAATGCAAGTGACAGCACCAAAATGCAAGTGACCGCACCAAAATGCAAGTGACAGCACCAAAATGCAAGTGACAGCACCATCATGTAAGTGCCAGCACCAAAATGCAAGTGCCAGCACCAAAATGCAAGTGACAGCAACATCATGTAAGTGACAGCACCAAAATGCAAGTGCCAACACCATCATGTATGTGACAGCACCAAAATGCAAGTGCCAGCACCATCATGTAAGCGACGAGAACCAAAATGCAAGTGACAGCACAGTCATGTAAGTGACAGCACCAAAATGCATGTGACAGCACCATCATGTAACTGACAGCACCAAAATGTATGTGACAGCACCATCATGTAAGTGACAGGCAGCACAATCATGTAAGTGACAGCACCATCATGTAAGCGACGAGAACCAAAATGCAAGTGACAGCACAATCATGTAAGTAACAGCACCAAAATGTATGTGACAGCACCACATTGTAAGTGACAGCACCATCATGTAGGTGACAGCACAATCATGTAAGTGCCAGCACCAAAATGTATGTGACAGCACCATCATGTAAGTGACAGCACCAAAATGTATGTGACAGCACCATCATGTAAGTGACAGCACCATCATGTAAGTGACAGCACCAAAATGTATGTGACAGCACCATCATGTAACTGACAGCACCATCATGTAACTGACAGCACCATCATGTAACTGACAGCGCCATCATGTAAGTGACGAGAACCAAAATGCAAGTGACAGCACAATAATGTAAGTGACAGCACCAAAATGTATGTGACAGCACCAAATTGTAAGTGACAGCACCATCATGTAAGTGACAGCACCATCATGTAAGTGCCAGCACCATCATGTAAGTGACAGCACCAAAATGCAAGTGCCAGCACCAAAATGCAAGTGACAGCACCAAAATGCAAGTGACAGCACCAAAATGCAAGTGACAGCACCAAAATGCAAGTGACAGCACCATCATGTAAGTGCCAGCACCATCATGTAAGTGACAGCACCATCATGTAAGTGACAGCACCATCATGTATGTGACAGCACCATCATGTAAGTGACAGCACCATCATGTAAGTGACAGCACCATCATGTAAGTGACAGCACCATCATGTAAGTGCCAGCACCATCATGTAAGCGACAGCACCATCATGTACCTGACAGCACCATCATGTAAGTGGCAGCACCATCATGTACCTGACAGCACCATCATGTACCTGACAGCACCATCATGTAACTGACAGCACCAAAATGCAAGTGCCAGCACCATCATGTAAGCGACGAGAACCAAAATGCAAGTGACAGCACAATCGTGTAAGTGACAGCACCATCATGTAACTGACAGCACCATCATGTAAGTGACAGCACCATCATGGAAGTGACAGCACCATCATGTAAGTGACAGCACCATCATGTAAGTGCAGCACCATCATGTAACTGACAGCACCATCATGTAAGTGACAGCACCATCATGTACCAAGCTCGAAAACCACATTAAACCACACACACCGTCACATGATTCACATGGGGTAGTTACAACACCCAGACCTGGTCCTCACCTTGCAGGACTTGACGTGGTGATTGGTCGATCCAACCGATGCTCTTGATCTTCATCAAGGCTTCCCCACACATCGCTGTCCCTTCCACTTACCGAAGCTAGACCATCCATCTCATCGCTACCTTCCACCTGCTGAAGATGCACTTCGTCACCTTGTTTGGCAAGCGCGTCTGCACCCACCATTTTGCCCTCATCGGACTTGACACTGACCACCTCGGGCTCGACCTTGTCATCACCGGACTCGACCGTGTCCACCTCGGACTCGACCCTGTCCACCTCTGACTCGACCCTGACCACCTCAGACTCGACCCTGTCCACCTCGGACTCGACCCTGTCCACCTCGGGCTCGACCGTGTGCACCACAGACTCGACCCTGTCCACCCTGTCCACCTCGGACTCGACCCTGTCCACCTCGGACTCGACCCTGTCCACCTCGGACTCGACCCTGTCCACCTCGGACTCGACCCTGTCCACCTCAGACTCGACCCTGTCCACCTCAGACTCGACCCTGTCCACCTCGGACTCGACCCTGTCCACCTCGGACTCGACCCTGTCCACCTCGGACTCGACCCTGTCCACCTCGGACTCGACCCTGTCCACCTCAGACTCGACCCTGTCCACCTCGGACTCGACCCTGTCCACCTTGGACTCGACCCTGTCCACCTCGGGCTCGACCCTGTCCACCTCGGACTCGACCGTGCCAACCTCGGACTCGCTCATGTTAATATCGTTCTCATGTCTACCGCCTGTTACGAAGTGGTCGACCTGCCTGCTTTGAGGTAGCAAACCATCCACCGTGGGTTCACCTCCCAAACAGACCAGGCTGACAGAGCAGACCCGTCCGACTATTCATATACCCGGGGATGCAAGCAACAAACACGCCGAGTCGACCACCAGAGTACCCTGAAATGCAGTCGCACTTCCTGTTCTGGTTTTCACGACTCGAACATCATCTTGCGCTTTATTGTTTGTTTCTCAGCGCCGATTGAAACTCACTCCACCTCTCAGTGGCACGCCCAAACGAACCCGACGACTCCAGTCAAACGGGTTCATCGAGCCCTTCTCGTCTCGCTTCTTCAACAAAAAAAATCAACCAGCGAACCAGTAAGACACGCAGCTCACATCATCCAGAAACAGGGAATGCAAAATTACCTCAGGATACCCGCCAATCAACATCCCATCACACATTGTACCGCCTCCTCCTCAATCCCCGCCCCGCCTCGCCTCTACAACGTCATTACATCATCACGCTAATGCTGCGTCATCACGTATTACTCCGCCCTACTGTTTTTCCCTTCCCATCTCGCTTTTACTCCGCCCACCCCTCAATGCCGAAGCTTCGGGCTGCTCCTCCCTTCACGCTATGCCACACCCATTACACTTTGCTTCGGCCTATCACGTTAAACTTCGCCTCTCACGACACTTACCGCCTTACGTGCTTACGTAGGAGCCGTCTTTGATACAGTGCCAAGGAAATCGTATTTTGTGTTCTTGGATGCCAGGTTTAAATCACTTACAGTGTTGAAGTCCAGAACGTAATGCATGTCCGCACCCAATTCACTAAAATTAGCTCCGCTTGCAAATACTGAAGTAAAAGATACCAAAATGAGACACCTCCTCCAAAAGCGTCCGAGTGTACTGTATGCAAGGTTTGGAAACGATGACAAATGAGGCCAAAAACAATGGCACAAACGAGGCGGCGGCCGCTCCTAATTTAAAGCCTGGCTCCGCCCTCGTAACCTTTCGGTGCCACGCCTCTTCCGGGATTACCATGGAAACGTCAATGCTGTGACGTATACGGTGAGATGAGTCATATAATTTTAAAAACGATGATGATCCCTTGCGAAAGCATCATCCTCTTGATGAGAGGTTAAAGGCCAACGTTGCAGGAAGCGGAACGATAATGATGATGGTTTGCAAAGTGGTTATTTACAGCGTTTCCATGGATACCAAAGATCTTTGGGCCCTGATTTGCTGACAGTGATACACTTCAAAATCTCTTGTGATTCCTTCGGCATCACGAGTCACAGCCTCTTCGTTCCGCAACAAGTCGGTTCCTACGCACATCCTTCAGTGAAGGAAAAGGGAATATTTGACGCACTACGCTTTGATAAATATTCCAGGCAGGAGCAATATGGTCTCACTACCTCGGGTGGCCTCAGGCCAAAGCCAAAGGTGGACATGAATAAATCATTGTTGGAATCGCTCTCCAGGTCTCCGAACGATCGCAAGGGACTACAGGCCCTTGGAAGGTGTCTGCAAGTTTTGTTCCTTGGGTTTCTTAGTGAACTAGATGGTATTCATGGAATACTTACCCAGCGCAGTCAACTTGGTGCGAGCCAACTCTTCTGTTTTTTTACATTTTTTTTCTTTGATGCAATATGGCTGCCAGACCACGTGAGCGATGACATCATAAATTTATATTCTCTAATATAATTGTTGCATAGATCACGCCCAATACATCTCAAACTGATCAGACCAAGCGTTGTCCCTGTCGAATTATGACGTCATAATTATGGCACCAATGACGTCATCGTTAACAACACCTATTCCCCAAATTAGTGGGGGGGCCGTGCATGGGTAATTTTTTCTTTTCATTTAAAATTGATGCAAAAGTTTCGTTTTCAGTACCAATTTGAAGGTAAGGGCCTATAGAACAATTTTGGTTTGAGTGTTAAGCACTCAGACCAAAAATGGGGGTTCTGGGGACGTGGGGGGTTCCGGACCCCCCACCGGCCCATGCGAAATATGGAAACTGTTATAACTTTTGATTGGATGATCCGATCTGAACATATGAGGTATGTATGGATTCAGGATCAGGAGTAGCAACTTGTATTTCAAGCATATTGCCCATAGAAGCAATAATTTTGCCGGTATCGGCGCATATCCACAAAAAAGACCAAGGGTCATAGGCCCGGTAAGCTGAAACATGTTTAAAAAAAATAAACTGGACAATTATAAAAAAGACCAAGGGTCATAGGCTCGGTAAGCTGAAACATGTTTTAAAAAAATTAACTGGACAATTATACTCGGACCCAATGATATAGTGACATTTTTATTTATCTTTTAACTGTGCTACAATATGGTGGTGAGTAACTGCTCAGACATTGCTTGAATAACTCCTTGAACAATAGGTTTTTATAAGAAAGTGGCTAACAAATCGACCATATATACATGTCAGCATTGGAAATTGTTCTGGTCCAGCTACTTCTCGCATTTGCACTTGCACAGACGTGTGCACTTCAACTTTGCCCTAATGCACTTGCACAGAGCGCAGGTACTTGTGCAAGTGCACTTCACATCCAGGTGGAATACATCCTTGGCGAGGGGCAGCGAGGTCCAAATGTGGAGCAGCTTGCCGTCCTCTTCCTTCCACCCATGATTAGTGGGGTTGTTGACAGGCATCATGGACCTTTGGGCTGTTCTCCAGATGCTCGCTTGGAAGACACTCCTTTTGAGATGTTGATCCAAAGCATCACTCGTTGGGGGAATTCTCTCCACGTCCCTAATCTTCTGTGAGAACACCCTCATTCGGACGAGGTCAACGTCATTGTCCTCGTTTGACTCATTGGAGTACAGCCGACAGACAAAGTTCGTTGCCACTTCTTTCAGCCTTGGCGATGTTTGGAATGCAGTGTCGACGACAGTTGCAAATTCCTCCATGAGGGATGGCACTTCATGCATCAACTTGCAGCAGTATCGCTTACCCTTCAACTTTAAGGAAGACCTGCTGTCTGATCCAGTGAATGCGTGGAAGAGGGCCATGGCTTTGCAAGTTGTCGTCCCCAGGTTTGTGGCGATGGTGTTCAGGGAGATCATTCTGGTTGTCTTTCCTGCTTTGAAGGAGATCCAGATTTCTGCGGCCGGATTCAGAGCCTTGATGTGATGGAAATTACTCAGAGGGATTACGACAACATCTGTGTCTCCAGTATGAACCATCCCAAGTGACGATGTTTGGAGGGTGTGGAGGAGATGTACCAGGACACGAGTGTCAGCTTCCTCATGGTTGCATTGATCCATTAGTCGACTGTTTCCAACATCGTGGACTTGATCACCTGCAGTGATGTAGACATCCTTGTCATCTGGGAACTGTCCTTCTGTTGTCTTTTTTGACAGGAATGAGAACAGTTCGTTCTTGTTATCAACGTTCACCAGAAACTTCTGCCAATTTCCTGGGATTTTGGTAGTACCAGATACACGTTGTCGGGTGCCTGTTTCTCGTTTTTCCCTTGTGCCTCCTTTGATTGTCAGTACCAGATACGCGTTGTCGGGTGCCTGTCCCTCGTTTTTCCCTTGTGCCTCCTTTGATTGTCAGTAACAGATACGCGTTGTCGGGTGCCTGTTCCTCGTTTTTCCCTTGTGCCTCATTTGATTGTCAGTACCAGATACGCGTTGTCGGGTGCCTGTCCCTCGTTTTTTCCCTTGTGCCTCATTTGATTGTCAGTACCAGATACGCGTTGTCGGGTGCCTGTTGCTCGTTTTTCCCTTGTGCCTCGTTTGATTGTCAGTACCAGATACGCGTTGTCGGGTGCCTGTCCCTCGTTTTTCCCTTGTGCCTCCTTTGATTGTCAGTACCAGATACGCGTTGTCGGGTGCCTGTCCCTCGTTTTTTCCCTTGTGCCTCATTTGATTGTCAGTACCAGATACGCGTTGTCGGGTGCCTGTTCCTCGTTTTTCCCTTGTGCCTCATTTGATTGTCAGTACCAGATACGCGTTGTCGGGTGCCTGTCCCTCGTTTTTTCCCTTGTGCCTCATTTGATTGTCAGTACCAGATACGCGTTGTCGGTGCCTGTTGCTCGTTTTTCCCTTGTGCCTCGTTTGATTGTCAGTACCAGATACGCGTTGTCGGGTGCCTGTCCCTCGTTTTTCCCTTGTGCCTCCTTTGATTGTCAGTGCACGATACTGGTCCCAGACAATGTCTACTCTTGTCGATCTTTTCAAGTCGTGGCGAACTCTTGGGCAGAATACCTTGTCGAAATATGAATCAGAGGTGTTTCCTTGGACAGTTGTACCAGGAAGTGAGTGTATCAGTACTCCACCGTCAATAACAATGAAGTCGTAAACATCTGGCACAACTAGCTCCTCGTCGACAGAAATGGCGCAACTCGTACTGGCTTCCACGATGTATACCAACAAATCTGACTTGGTACAAGAGTTGAGGGACCCTTCGGATGACAACGCAGGTGGTTATGGGGAAGATTCGTGATGAAAATAATCCTCCAAATCCCCCCAAAAAATATTTATATGAGTGCTTGACACTCGAACCAAAATTGTTCTATAGGCCCTTACCTTCAAATTGGTACTGAAAACGAAACTTTTGCATCAATTTGAAATGACTGAGTGTCCGGGCACCCCAATATATGGAGGTATTTACAATGAGCCATGTTTCAGTTTTTTCCATGCAGCGGTTGCCCCTCTATATTTTGCACCTGTATATATGCACATCTGTATATATGCACCGGTTGCACCTCTGTTGCACCTCTATATTTTGGAGATATAGAGGTGCAACATTTTTCGGTTTTTCCAAGATGGCGCCTGTACCACATTACCTATGATGTCATGATTATCATTAAAATATTCTACATGAGGAGGCGCTCCAATGGTGAAAATTTCGTGTCCATCAGACACATTGTTGCTGAAACAGTTGCAGACAGTTGCTGAAATTTTTAAAATAATGATCAGATGTATGTGCTGTATTTGTCGAATTATGACGTCATAACGAAGGCACCGATGACATCATCATTAACATATCTTATTCCCCATGGTGAGTACTTTACAATGAGCCAGGTCTCAATTTTTTCCATGGAGTGGTTTTAGTGATATAGAGGTGCGAAGTTTTTCCAAGATGGCGCTTGTACCACTTGACCTATGACGTCATAATAATCATTTAAATATTCTACAGGAGGAGGCCCTCCTGTGGTGAAAATTTAAATGTCAATCGGACCAACGGTTGCCGAGAAAATGAATTTTTTAAATGCAGACACGCACGACACACGTACGCACACGAATGCTTAACCCCACTTTTCGCTTCGCGAGCGCAGAGTAATTACAAGAAAGGGAGACAATAGAGTGCTACAGAGGATGGGAACTCTGATGACGTTGATGAGGTGTCCATGAGTAAGGGGCGATAGCAAAAGACACGAGAGAGAAGCCGAACTAAAGTCTGTGCTGGTTGGTGTAATGTGCTCCCAGGAAGGAGGAGGGTGACGTGGTCAGGTCGGTCTTCGATATGGATGTAGTTGGCAGTTCGGAGAAGGGGCGGGCCAGAAAGTGAGGTGGAAGGAGGTTGTGGAGAGGGACATGTGAGAGGTGTGGTTGTGCAGAGGATGCTCGAAATAAAGGGGAGGGGATAGAGCAGGTAAACTCGTGCGGCCACCACACAAAAAGGTGTGGTCAATTGGGGCCATGATAGTAGAGTAGTAGTAGTAATAGCAGGTTTCCTCGTTTCCAGGCTTGCGTTATGATATTGAATCCCAGCCGACATGCAGTTGTCAGCAGAACAGGTTTTACAACATTCATCGACGATATTGTGCATCCTGGCATCGACTGGCGCGACAAGGTTATCGGCACTTGAAGGGTTATCACAGCAGGTAACCTTGGGTGAGAACTGGAGATTTTTCCACTAGCTATGCCACATTTGCAAAATAAACAAGAAAAAGAGCAATCAGAGATTGCAAAACCTCGCCAGGATGTATTTTCAGTGGTTTTTCAGGCTTTTGTGTTAAAACAAATATGGCAGCCGAACCACGTGACCGATGACGTCATCATTATTTTTTTCCAAAACTAATTTATTCCTCGATTCTGCTCAAGAAATTTCATCTTGATCGGAAGAAGTTTTGTACTTGTCGAATTATGACGTCATAATGGAGGCACCTATGACATCATCATTAACATATTTTATTTCCCAGGGAGAGTTCTTTACAATGAGCCATGTCTCAATTTTTTTAATTCAGCACTTTCTGAGATATAGAGGTGCAAATTTTTCAATTTTTCCAAGATGGCGGCCGAACCACGTGACATATGACGTCATAATTATCATTTTAAAATTCTACAGGTGGAGTTGTACCTGTGGTGAAAATTACCTGTCAATCGGACCAACGGTTGCAGAGAAAATCATATTTATTTTGTGTGGACAAACAGACAAACAAACAAACAAACGGACTCAAATGCAATACACTCTCCTCTGGCGAGGGTAAATATTCGAACAATATATGATATGGTTGACTGGTTGATGCGAAAACTCCTGTTGGTGAACCTCAGCTACAGTTTATGGATGTACTGTGCAGGAGGGTTATGAATACCTTCGATATGAAGGAAGGTGCAGGGAGGCCCGAGCTGTTGTAGACGGATTGTGGGAACAAATGTGGAGGATGGGATGAGGGATTGCTTCTCGAGACGGAAGGGAAAAAAGGATTCACAGAAAACTACAAAATAATGAGCCCTTGCCTTCAGTTTACCTTTGTGATACCTGTGACAGAAACTGCCACTCTGCCATTTACAACACGTACTGACTGAGGTTTCACCTGGTGGCCATTTCGGCGAAGCAAAAGCATTGTCATTCGAGACAGGTAGTTGCCTTACCTTGGCATCATTTTACCTCATTTATAGTAAATATATTTCGCTCACGAGAAGCAAACGTAGTTGAGAAAGAAATAAAGGTTGTTTTCATGACATCATACACAAACTAGAAGGGCACTAGGTAGAGCGCATACCTCCACCAGGTGAACAGTTTATGTTTTCTATCCCACTGATGGGCCGGATCTGGATTCGGACCTGAACGAAAATCGAATCAATTCATCCTTGTCACATACCTAACTTGTCCACCAAATTTAGTCCGAATCCATCCACAACTTCTTGAGATATCCTGTTCACAGGCAGATAGACAGGTAGGCAAACAAACAGACAGGGGTGAAAACATAACCTCCGTCCACCATCAGTGACAGAGGTTGAGAGAGGTGCAAAGATATACACTACATAACCAAAAGTATGTGGACACCCAAACATCGAACATCTCATTCCAAAATCATCGGTATTAATATGGACTTGGTCCCCCCCTTTGCTGCAATAACAGCCTCCACTCTTCTGGGAAGGCTTTCCACTAGATGTTGGAACATTGCTACGGGGATTTGCTTCCATTCAGCCACAAGAGCATTAGTGAGGTCGGGCACTGATGTTGGGCGATTAGGCCTGGCTCGAAATCGGTGTTCCAATTCATCCCAAAGGTGTTTGATGGGGTTGATGTCAGAGCTCTGTGCAGGCCAGTCAAGTTCTTCCACACCGATCTCGACAAACCATTTCTGTATGGACTTCGCTTTGTGTACGGGGGCATTGTCATGCTGAAACAGGAAAGGGCCTTCCCCAAACTGTTGCCACAAGGTTGGAAGCACACAATCATCTAGTATGTTATTGTATGCTGTAGCGTTAAGATTTCCCTTCAATGGAACTAAGGGGCCCAGCCCGATCCATGAAAAACAGGCGCAGACCATTATTCCTCCTCCGCCAAACTTTACAGTTGGCACTATGCATTCGGGCAGGTAGCATTCTCCTGGCATCAGCCAAATCCAGATTCATCCGTTGGACTGCCAGATGGTGAAGCGTGATTTATCACTTCAGAGAACGCATTTCCCCTGCTCCAGAATCCAATGGCGGCGAGCTTTACACCACTCCAGCCGATGCTTGGCATTGCGCATGGTGATCTTAGGCTTATGTGCGGCTGCTTGGCTATGGAAACCCATTTCATGAAGCTCCCAACAAACAGTTGTTGTGCTGACGTTGCTTCCAGAGGCAGTTTGGAACTCGGTAGTGAGTGTTGCAACCGAGGACAGACGTTATTTACACGTTATGCGCTTCAGCACTCGGCGGTCCCATTCTGCGAGTTTGTTTGGCCTACCACTTCGTGGCTGAGCTATTGTTGCTCCTAGACGTGTCCACTTCACAATAACAGCACTTACAGTTGACCGGGGCAGCTCTAGCAGGGTAGAAATTTGCCCATTCTACTGCCAATGTTTGTCTATGGAGATTGCATGGCTGTGTGCTTGATTATATATACCTGTCAGCATTGGGTGTGGCTGAAACAGCCGAATTCAATAATTAGAAGGGGTGTCCGCATACTTTTGGCCATGTGGTGTACTTGTCTTTTGAGCACCAGTCTAAACTAGCCAGGGAGATTGCTTACACCATGGCTATCTAAGAGTTGATCATATGGAAAACCAATATTCCAATGGGGGATGTTGTCATTACGATTTGGATCTAAAAGTTATGCATCACACACAAACATATAATGACATTCAAACACCGATTCACGGAAAGGTGAGCGGCACACCACACCCCGTGTGATTATTTGTTTTAAAGGCAAAAAGAGGGCTGGCATGATGGCCTAGAGGTACGCACACTCACCTTTAAGGTGTCTTAAGGATCAAACCCCGACCCACCTACAAACTGTCATTCCGGTGTTTCACAGCCAGGGTGATTCATCAATGTGTGTGCCGGCTCGGATGGACGTTGAAGATCCCACTGTGTCCTTCACGAAGAACAAACGAGATATCGGCGGCACCTTGAACAAATGACAAATTCCTACCATAACCATCAATGGCACATCCATGCCCTCACCCAACATCGCTACCCCAAGCCTTGCGCTGCATACAAAAGAAGGCAAAAGGTCATGTCTGCTTACATACTTTGTGAATATACCTGTGAGGTCACAAAGTATTCCGTTTGAAGCTGCAGGGATGTCCTGCAAGTTTGGTTTTTACTCAACCGTACCTTTTTTTCCCTCATCATCAAGCATTACCTGTTTGTTAGATTACCTGGTTTTGAGATTACCTTCACTAATCAACCAGACTCGGTGGTGTGTAATAGTTAGACGTGCTCTTTGAGTGTGGAGGTGAGTGGTTCGAATCCCAGCCGAGACGTTCAACATTAAATAAAAATAAGAATAGCGCACGGACAAACAACCAGGGGTTGGTAAACCTAGCGCAGGCTTTGCTGGGCCTGATTATTACCTGTTTGTGAAAGTCTTTGTTAGATTATCTGTTAATAACATGTTTGTTAGATTACCTGTTTGTAACATCTGTTTCTGACATTTGTTTGTTCGATCATCTGTTTATGACATCATCTGTTTGTGAGATTACCTGATTGTAACATCTGTTTGTGAGATTACCTGATTGTAACATCTGTTTGTGAGATTACCTGATTGTGAGATTACGTGTTTGTAACATCTGTTTGTAACATCTGTTTATGACACATTGCCTGTTTGTAACATCTGTTTATGACATTGCCTGTTTGTAACATCTGCTTGTGAAATGACCTGTTTGTAACATCTGTTTGTGAGATTACCTGTTTGTAACATCTGTTTATGACACATTGCCTGTTTGTAACATCTGTTTATGACATTGCATGTTTGTAACATCTGTTTGTGAAATGACCTGTTTGTAACATCTGCTTGTGAGATTACCTGTTTGTAACATCTGTTTATGACACATTGCCTGTTTGTAACATCTGTTTATGACATTGCCTGTTTGTAACATCTGTTTGTGAAATGACCTGTTTGTAACATCTGCTTGTGAGATTACCTGTTTGTAACATCTGCTTGTGAGATTACCTGTTTGTAACATCTGTTTATGACACATTGCGTGTTTGTAACATCTGTTTATGACATTGCCTGTTTGTATCATCTGCTTGTGAGATTACCTGTTTGTAACATCTGCTTGTGAGATTACCTGTTTGTAACATCTGTTCATGACACATTGCCTGTTTGTAACATCTGTTTATGACATTACCTGTTTGTATCATCTGCTTGTGAGATTACCTGTTTGTAACATCTGTTTATGACACATTGCCTGTTTGTAACATCTGTTTATGACATTACCTGTTTGTATCATCTGCTTGTGAGATTACCTGTTTGTAACATCTGTTTATGACACATTGCTTGTTTGTAACATCTGTTTATGACATTGCCTGTTTGTAACATCTGTTTGTGAAATGACCTGTTTGTAACATCTGCTTGTGACATTACCTGTTTGTAACATCTGCTTGTGAGATTACCTGTTTGTAACATCTGTTTATGACACATTGCCTGTTTGTAACATCTGTTTATGACATTGCCTGTTTGTATCATCTGCTTGTGAGATTACCTGTTTGTAACATCTGCTTGTGAGATTACCTGTTTGTAACATCTGTTTATGACACATTGCCTGTTTGTAACATCTGTTTATGACATTACCTGTTTGTATCATCTGCTTGTGAGATTACCTGTTTGTAACATCTGTTTATGACACATTGCCTGTTTGTAACATCTGTTTATGACATTACCTGTTTGTATCATCTGCTTGTGAGATTACCTGTTTGTAACATCTGTTTATGACATTGCCTGTTTGTAACATCTGTTTGTGAAATGACCTGTTTGTAACATCTGCTTTTGACATTACCTGTTTGTATCATCTGCTTGTGAGATTACCTGTTTGTAACATCTGTTTTTAAACATTACCTGTTTGTAACATCTGCTTTTGAGATTACCTGTTTGTAACATCTGTTTTTAAACATTACCTGTTTGTAACATCTGGTTTTGACATTGCCTGTTTGTAACATCTGTTTTTAAACATTACCTGTTTGTAACATCTGCTTTTGACATTACCTGTTTGTAATATCTGTTTTTGAGATTACCTGTTTGTAACATCTGTTTTTAAACATTACCTGTTTGTAACATCTGCTTTTGACATTACCTGTTTGTAATATCTGTTTTTGAGATTACCTGTTTGTAACATTTGATCGATCATCTCTTTTTGAACATTAAACTCAAACACGCGTGATCACCACATCAAGCCAAAAGATGGCGCCACAAGGCCATTTCTAATGCATGGCTTGGCACACGATTTATCAGGCACCTGCTGAGAAGGTTGACCCAGCGATGACCCAATATAAAACATTATGTTGGCCAACACCAGTCAGGTGTTCATCAACCTTAGAACTGCGGCCCCGTTTGTCCGTTTAGTTCAGGTTGTGCCAACATTGAACAAATCTTTGATTCCAAAGTGAGTTTGCTTGGGGACAAAGGCTCGATGTTGAACCAACAAATCGGTCAATCATTGAACCACTGTTGGTCCAACCTGTCCTTGCTGGTTCAATCACACTCAGTTCTGTTATATTAACACGATTAGTTAAACGTGTGTTGACGCAGAAAGAGGCCATGTTGCCCCATACCTGTGTTATATCACCTGCGAGGAGGAAGATAGTCACTTCATGTTACTTTCGAGTGAGGCTCACCTGAGGATGACATTCAGGGTCGTTACGGGAAAAATAAATAATTGTTATCCCGGTCAACTGCTGTCCACACTTGGTGACCTGCTCGTTAAGCGGACAACCTGAGTGGAGAAAATTGACATCAATGAAGGCAATGTGATGTTTCCATAGCGAATATAAACTTCCAAGAATGGAGGTGTGAAGCGTTATCGTTATTTAACAGTGATGTCAGGATCATAGTGGCGCTTGTAAATAAATCACACGCAACAGAAAGACAGTGAGAGACCTCGCGGTCTCTTACATGAAACACAAGAACATGAATCGACAAAACGGACAAACACGTGACGTATGGGATTTGAACCTAGGTTCCATGAGAAAAGGGCGCAAATGGGAACACTAACAGGCCCACCATCAATTTTATTAATTATCTATTTTAGTTATATTTTGTGAAGTTACCTGTTTGTGAGATTACCTGTTGGTGTCAGGTGTTTTTGTAAAACAGTTATTCCATCCCAAAGTTGCTGTAATTTTAGACGGATAATAAAGTTAATCTTTACCTTCAGCACAGCACAGATTCGCAACAAAATCTTATCAATTCATCCTTGTGACACACCCAACTTGTCCACCAAGTTTCGTCCGAATCCGTCAATAACTTTTTGAAATATCCCGCTATATATTGTTTTTGGCTCCATCTCTCCAGGGTAAGGAATCACTTAAAAAATTAAAATTCCCATATCCATATCCGGATCCGAATATTCAGGAAAATCGAATAAATTTGTACTTGTGACACACCCAACTTGTCCACCAAGTTTCGTCCGAATCCGTCAATAACTTTTTGACATATCGTGCTATATATTGTTTTTGGCCCTTAATCTCCATGGCAAGGAATCATTTTAAAAAAATTAAAATTCCCATATCCATATCCGGATCCGAATATTCAGGAAAATCGAATACATTTGTACTTGTGACACACCCAACTTGTCCACCAAGTTTTGTCCAAATCTGTCAATAACTAGTTGACATATCGTGCTATATATTGTTTTTGGCCCTTAATCTCAATGGTAAAAAAATCACTGAAAAAATTAAAATTCCCATATCCATATCCGGATCCGAATATTCAGGAAAATCGAATACATTTGTACTTGTGACACACCCAACTTGTCCACCAAGTTTCGTCCGAATCCGTCAATAACTTTTTGAAATATCCCGCTATATATTGTTTTTGGCTCCATCTCTCCAGGGTAAGGAATCACTTAAAAAATTAAAATTCCCATATCCATATCCGGATCCGAATATTCAGGAAAATCGAATAAATTTGTACTTGTGACACACCCAACTTGTCCACCAAGTTTCGTCCGAATCCGTCAATAACTTTTTGACATATCGTGCTATATATTGTTTTTGGCCCTTAATCTCCATGGCAAGGAATCATTTTAAAAAAATTAAAATTCCCATATCCATATCCGGATCCGAATATTCAGGAAAATCGAATACATTTGTACTTGTGACACACCCAACTTGTCCACCAAGTTTTGTCCAAATCTGTCAATAACTAGTTGACATATCGTGCTATATATTGTTTTTGGCCCTTAATCTCAATGGTAAAAAAATCACTGAAAAAATTAAAATTCCCATATCCATATCCGGATCCGAATATTCAGGAAAATCGAATACATTTGTACTTGTGACACACCCAACTTGTCCACCAAGTTTCGTCCGAATCCGTCAATAACTTTTTGAAATATCCCGCTATATATTGTTTTTGGCTCCATCTCTCCAGGGTAAAAAATCACTTTTAAAAATTAAAATTCCCATATCCATATCTGGATCCGAACATTCAGGAAAATCGAATAAATTTGTACTTGTGACACACCCAACTTGTCCACCAAGTTTCGTCCGAATCCGTCAATAACTTTTTGAAATATCCCGCTATATATTGTTTTTGGCTCCATCTCTCCAGGGTAAGGAATCACTTAAAAAATTAAAATTCCCATATCCATATCCGGATCCGAATATTCAGGAAAATCGAATAAATTTGTACTTGTGACACACCCAACTTGTCCACCAAGTTTCGTCCGAATCCGTCAATAACTTTTTGACATATCGTGCTATATATTGTTTTTGGCCCTTAATCTCCATGGCAAGGAATCATTTTAAAAAAATTAAAATTCCCATATCCATATCTGGATCCGAATATTCAGGAAAATCGAATAAATTTGTACTTGTGACACACCCAACTTGTCCACCAAGTTTCGTCCGAATCCGTCAATAACTTTTTGACATATCGTGCTATATATTGTTTTTGGCCCTTAATCTCCATGGCAAGGAATCATTTTAAAAAAATTAAAATTCCCATATCCATATCCGGATCCGAATATTCAGGAAAATCGAATACATTTGTACTTGTGACACACCCAACTTGTCCACCAAGTTTTGTCCAAATCTGTCAATAACTAGTTGACATATCGTGCTATATATTGTTTTTGGCCCTTAATCTCAATGGTAAAAAAATCACTGAAAAAATTAAAATTCCCATATCCATATCCGGATCCGAATATTCAGGAAAATCGAATACATTTGTACTTGTGACACACCCAACTTGTCCACCAAGTTTTGTCCAAATCTGTCAATAACTAGTTGACATATCGTGCTATATATTGTTTTTGGCCCTTAATCTCAATGGTAAAAAAATCACTGAAAAAATTAAAAAAAAAAAAAATTTTTTTTTTTTTAAATATCGAAAGTTCTTCGCACGATCCAGGAACCATCACCCAACAATCTCATGGAAAAAGGGAGCACGAAACTCAGGTGAGATAACTGCGGCAGTCTGGGACACCATTGGACCTGTCTGTCAGTTATAACTGTCAGTTGGTTTATGATTTATGAATGATCTCATTTTGTGAGTTATGAATGATATGGACCACTAGGTTTTTGCAGGGCAAGAGTGATGGGTTAGCTGCAGGTTGTCATGGTAATGGACCTTTTAAAAGTCTCATCTCAGGCTGATGTTGAGCGGTTTATTAAGAGTGAACAGATTTCTCTTACAGCGTTGATGTTGTCATGGAATCCATGACACATCGTCGTCGTACGTCTTCGTGGCATGCCGGTTCGACCACGTGGTCCATGATGGCGATGGAAACCCAGGTCCATGATACTGGAATGAGACAGCAGTTCAATCACAAGTCAAAATCAGCAAGTTCATGGACGTCAGCGTTCATGGCTCATGGCCTCCAGTCCCTCCATTGATAATATTCAATATTGATGGTAAAGTCATTGAACACGTCACAAACAGTGG